>NW_027187338.1:1110579-1258783 GCF_028583685.1 Petaurus breviceps papuanus
AGAGAGAGAGAGAGAGAGAGAGAGAGAGAGAGGGAGAGGTGTGGAGGGGATAGAGACAAAAACAAAAGGGAACTGGGAGGGGTTATGCAGGTCACTGGAAACAGAAATGAGGAAAAATTGTAAAGAGGGATTGGAAAAGGTAGGATTGGGAGGGAGAATTGAGGGAATTAGAAAGGAGCAAAAATTGGGTAGCAGAATTTGGAGAGGGATGTTTGAGAGTAAGATGATGATAAAGGAGGTTGAGGGGACTGGGAAGAGAAGATTAGGAGAAATGCATTGAGAAGGGGAGAATGATTTGAGAAAAAGGAGGACTAGGTGATGGAAAATGGGGAAAGGGAGGGTGGAAGAGACTGAGAGGGAGGACTGCAAGGAGGAATGCTAGAAAAGACAGAGAAGAGAAAGTGGAAAGAGAGGATTAGGAGGGGAGTATGCTGAGTTTTTCATTCTAGTTCCAAAACAGGAAAGTCACACAAATGCTTGATGATACCCCCCACACACACTCTGATAAGCACATATTCAACCTATTTCTGCCCTGATGCTCTCCAAAGGACAAGGCGTTAGAGCCAAGTGATTGCATGGCTATTCTTGCATTTACTCTAATAGTCAGTCAATACATTGGTCAATAAAAAATTATTAATTTGCATTATTGCAAATTTGGGGGTAATTTGAGTGTGGCCCTTTATGGGGTCACACTGATTCTAGAGCTACTAGCTTCTGAGAAGGAAGTCAAACAAAGGCATCCAGAGGTAACTGTTAATTTGCAGAAGACCAAGAAGTTTTTGTGGTGTGCAAGCTTAATGAGCCCAATGTAATGTGGCCCCCACAAAAAAAAGAATGCACTTTTAAGATATATTAAGAAAAACACAGTATCGAAGATAATAAGACCCATTGTACTCTATCCCAGGGAAATCCCATCTGGAGTATCTATTCATTTGTCACCACCACACCTCAGAAAGGATGTTGAAGAAGTAGAGAATATCAAATGAAAGACAGAAAGAAGTATTCATAAAGCACTTATTGAGTTCCAAGCACTGTGCTAAGTAAGCATTGTGGATAGAAATGTAAAAAAGAAACAGTCACTTGCATTAAGAAACTTGCAGGGGGAGACAAACATAAGGGAGTAGAAGCCAGGACAGCTAGGTGACACCATAGTGCACAGAGCACCAGACATGGAATCAGTAAGACTCATCTTCCTACATTCAAATCTGGCCTCAGATATGTACTAGCTGTGTGACTCTGGGCAAGTCACTTAACCCTGTTTGCCTCAGTTTCCTCATCTGCAAAATAAGCTAGAGAAGGAAATGTCAAACCATTCCAATATCTTTGCCAAGAAAACCCAAAATGGGGTCATGAAGAGTAGGACATGACTGAAAATGACTGAACAGTCAGAGGAGAATGCTCTGGTGTGGGAAGTCACAAGGCTGATAAGTGGAACAATGGGGCAATCAATTCGTGTGCCCTTTCAAGAAGCAAAGGTATTGTGGCTACTTGAGTGAGAGGTAGAAATGGTAGGAAAGAGGAGAGACAGGGAAGGAAATGACCAGGTGTAGCAGCAAGCACCCCAAGCGTCCTCAGGGTTTGCAGCTACCACAGGTTCTTGGATCTGCTTTGTTAAAGGAAAGCAACTTAAAATGGGTTAACAAGCTTACTTTAATCAGTCAGACATATATCGTTTACCTTGTTCAGGAGAAAAGGTCAGCACCCTGAACCTCAAAGTATACAGGCATAATTATCAAGACAGAAACATCAAGTAGACAGATTTCCAAACTGTCCAACCATTACATCCATACCCAGTCAACATCTGGGTTTCCACATTCTGGGTTTTTCAAAGCCGGGGGACTCTCAACAACAGCTTCCCAGAATTCAGATCAAATCACAGAACACTTCTCAAAGTGAGTCCCAAAACAAAGCTACACATCAGGGCTTATATAGCCTTCTCCTGGCTCAGAGAATGTAACAACCTTATTGACCCACTGGCCAATCAAAAAGTATCTACTGAAAAACAAGCCTCCCTCCCCAGGCTTCTGGTGCACTTTAGCCTAGGGGCAGGGAAGATCTTTAAAATTTACATTCTCATTACACCAGGGTGAAGAAAGGGGGTCTGGGGCTGGGGGGATATAGTGAGCTCCCACCAATCAGGACAGTATGGCTGGAGAGGGCAGCAAAAATCATCAAGGCAGGAGGATGGGAAATGATCAGGTGGAAAAGGGTGACCAGGATGGAAAAGGCACTAAAGACTGTTTCATATAAGGTTTGGTTAAATGACTTGGGGATGTTTAACCCAAAAAAAGAGAACTTTAGGGTCAGGTGGAAGTGGAAGGGGCAAGAATGTGAGAGCTGCCTTCAAGTGTGTGTGGAAGATAAAATGGATTTATTTTATCTGGTCCCAGAAGACAGAGCTCAAAACAACAGGTGGATACTGCAGGAAGTCAGGCTTCAACGTGATGTCAGGAAAACTTCCAAATAGTTAGAGTTATCCAAAAATGGAATAAACTGCTTTGAGAGATAATGAGTCAGCCAGCAGAAGGTGGATGGATGACCAACCTGTCAAGGATGCTAAGGGAGGATTGAGATGGGGGTTGGGTTAAATGCTCTCTGAGGCCCCTTTCAGCTCTGAAATTCTATGAGAGAGAGAAATTTTGAGGCATAAAGAAGGGGAGTTGAAGGTATTCATGTTGGAGGACTTTGATCTCAGCAAAGTAGGAGGAGAGGTCAGCTCCTGGGTTGGCAGGCTGGGAGAATTAGCAGCTCAAGGAGTAAAGGTTTGGAACAAATAGCCACAGTGGGGAATGTAATAGGTAGTCATAAAGGGATAGAGCAAGAGACTGCTAAGTAGCAAAGAGGGCCCAACTGAAGTTAAAGGAGAAAATTTGGGACAAACCTAGGCAGTATTATTTGGTGCTTGGTGGAGGCAGGAAGAGAGGGAACAGCAGATAACAGAGTTTCCTAGTGCTGGGAATTGTCAAAGTAAACACAGTGAAGGCTGATAGCCTTCCCTTCACCTAATCTCATTCTTTATGTGTTAACCCCATTAATTTTCCTAAAACACTACTTCTAATATGTCCCATTCCTTCTCAAAGATCTTATGTGGCTCCCCATTGCCCATAGAGCAAAGACCAAACTACTGATAAAGGCATTCAAGGCCCATCATAACCTAGTTCAATACTACCCTTCCTGGGATATAGTTATCATAATACATTATCAATGTATTCTACTGAATATATATAATATTGTTATCAATATATTCTACTGAATGCTGACTATGTTTGGAATGAGTAGCTTGCTCTAACCACGGTGACTTATTCATTTCCCTTAAAGTGTCTCCAAACATGGTTCATGGCCCTTCATGATGAGAATGGGAAAACAGACCCTGATCACATGATATATTGATCTCAAATCTCAGGCTTAGACTGTCAACTCAATTCCATAGGAAACTGGGAACCATTGAAAGCTTTTGAGTAAGAGAATGATATGAACAGTGTTGATTAATTAGTTCAATGATGTTCTTCTGGCCCAACCACCAGCATAAGTCCTGCCATCACAATTTGGTCAAGGTAAGATTCAGCTCTTATGCAGGATAATCTCAGTAGCATCAGAAGGAATTTGACTCCCTCAAAGGTGAGCCACCACAAGAGGGGACTCAATTTTACTCTGGAGATTTCTTGTTTAAATCAATAAGGGCCTCGATGAAGTCCAGAGGCTCATGGTTTCTCCCACTTTCTTTCACTTTGTATTTTGTAAGAATATAATTTTAGACTCTCCAGATGCCATGTTTTTTTCATCTTTCCAATTCACTCTTTGTGGAAATGGAGTAACAGAAGTGCCAATTATCTTTAATAAAAAGATAAAAAGAAATGAAGCCAACTGTGACCTGGACCCCTAGTTAGGAACCCTGGTCTGGGAGCGATAGCTCTCACTCCCCCTGTTCCTCAAGTCTACCTAAGGAATCTGTTCTTGTAATGGAACCAGGTATTAGAAAATAAGTTTGTCCTGCTTTTTAGGGGAAATGAGAGCTATGCTATATTTTACAGCAGAACATCTCCAAGCCCAGTGGTTTGAAGAATCTTTGACAGGGCAATTGACTCAACTCTTGGCTTTCATTAAGATCCAAGGAATCAGGCCAGATAGCTCCCTCTTTCCCCGATTGTTTACAACCTCTCTTGCTCTTCCTCCCAGGTTTCCTTGAGGGAAAGCGGTGGGGATAGTGGCTGTGGAAATCTTCAGAACAAGGGTAGGTTTGGTTCCTTTGACAGATCCTGATACCACCTACTACCTGACTTTGGCAGGAAAATGGTCTTCGAAAGGCAGGTGTGTGGGCTGGGGAACCATTCGTGTCAGCCTCCCCCTGACCTCTCAGGAGATCACAAGAGGCAATAGAGGGGCATCTGGTTAGATGAACAAAAGATCTGAGCTATGTTTGCATAAGGAAGCTTTTGGGGGGGAGACCCCACTTCATGAGGCTCTAACTTCTTTCCATACTGATTCCTGCATTGTTTTCCCCTCCCCAATGTATTTTATGGTCCAGCCAAACTGATGGACTTGATGTTTTATGCACATTGGCATTCCATCTCCCACCTTTACAACTCTGCACAAGCTGTGCCCCATACCTGAAATGCATTCCCGCCTCCCCTGTGCCTCTTAGAATAGCCGGCTTCCATCAAGCCTCAGTTGAAGTGCCACCATTCTCACTGAACCTTTCCTCCCAGTTGTTAGTGCCACTGCCCTCCCCCAACCCTGCCCCCAGGAATTACATTGTACTTATTGTCATATGTTTTGTATCAACCTGTCTGTGTTTCTGTTGTTTTCTCCCAGTAGAATATTAACTCTTTGAAGGAAGGTAGTGTTTTGTTTTTGTCTTTGTATATTAAATATGGAGGCAACTAGGTGGTTCAGTGGATAAGAGGGCTGGGCCTGGAGCCAAGAAGTCCTGAGTTCAAATCCTGCCTCAGACACTAACTAGCTGTGTGAGTCACTCCCTGGGCAAGTCACTTAACCACTACTTGCCTTAATCCACTGGAGAAGAAAATAGCATGGGGACCCCAGTATCTTTGCAAAGAAAACCCCAACGAACAGGGCTTTGGTATGCTATGATCTATAAAGTCACAACTGAACAATGACAATAATATACTAGATACAGTGCCTGGCACAGAGTCTTGTATACAGTAGGGGCTTAATAAATGCTTGTTGATTTAATTGAAGGAATTGGAATTAATTTACTCCTAGCATCTCATTCATCTTGCTAAGCCTTTTTCTAACATGCCTTCCTGCCTCCCTGCATCACAGAACCACCGGGTAAGGGAGCTTTAAAGGACCTTACAGATCACCAAGTGCTGAAGATGTGTCATGGGGCCCTGAACATTTGGAATCATTTGGTCCCCTTCCTTTATTTTGCAAATAAGACAAATAACAGTGGTTATTTGCAAATAACCACTGGGCAGTGGTTTCCCCAAGGTTGCACAGCTTGTTGATGGTGTTTCTGTGACTAGAACCTAGGTCTTCCGATTCCTGGTCCAGCAGTCTTTCTATTGCTAGGAGGACAGAGTGGAGAAGTATAGAGAATGAGGTAGAGGCTGACCAAAGGTTTTCATTGGTGACCATAGCCACTAGGAGCTCTCTGCTTTGGGTCTAAGGGATATCCAGGAGGAAGACTCAGGACAGTACACTCCCCCCTCCAACTCTATCTTTCTTTTTCCTCTGGATTTCAATATACGAGCAGTAATTCTGCTGAGAATGTGTGAAATCAATGAGGCCAAAATTTATGCATCTGTTTACATAATTGGCACAGTCTGGGCCATTGTCAAATAGCCCTGGGGAGTTGAACAAGAGCTCAAGCAAGAAACATTCGTTAAAACCCATCCCAAGGAATCTCCCCTTTTCTTTCCTTTAGTAAAGCACTAGAAAACATGGGGCTAATTCCTCCACAACACAGCAGGGTTGAAAGAACTGGGGATGTTTAGCCTAGAGAAGAGGAGATTTTGGGGGGCTATAATACCTGTCTTCAAATGCATGAATGGCCGGTATGTAGAAGAGAGATTACACTGGTTCTACTTGGCCCCAGAAGGCAGAATTAGAACCAATGGGTAGAGATTACTGGGAGGCAGATTTGGGCTCAGTGAGAGGAAGAAATGCTTGATAATTGGAGCTGTCCAACAAGGGTCTAGAATGCTACAGGAAGTGGCAAGTTTCTCATCATTGGACGAGGTTCAAGAAGATGATCAGCTACCAAAAGGGTTTCAAAGGGGATGGGTGTGTCTATGCAGGAAGAAAGCTGCACCAGATGACCCTGGAAATCCCATCTAGCTCTAAGCTTCTATGACTCTATGGTAGGAAGGAAAGAAAAACCTCTTACTTAAATATTCTCATCTCAAAATTATTTCTCAGATACTTTTCCATTGCTTCACACTTTACACTTTCCTTCCTTCTTCCCCTCCCTTCCTCCCTCCCTCCTTCCTTCCTTCTTTCCTCCTTTCCTCCCTTACTTCCATCTCTATCCATCCACCACTCTCCCTCTACCCAGCCAACCCCACTTCTAACTGGTATAGAAGCTTTAAAACCTGCTACATTTTCCAACTTGGGATAATTTGGCCCTCCTTAGGCAGCTTGATGGCCTTCTGCTCATTTGGGATCATGACATTAGTGCTAGATTAATGCAGATGATTGACAAGTTGAGGCCCTACTGAAGCTCAGAAACCCTAAACTCAAATGATCCACCAGGCTTGATCTCTTTTAGCAGGGATTTTATGCATGTGCCACCACATCTCTTTCAATAGTACACCTTCTGCCTTGGAATTTCTTGTCTCTTAGTAGACTCATCCATCTTCCTTCTAAAACTTTTTGGATCAATGGATCTCAACTGTGATCCACAGATCACTAAAGTCACTAAAGTAATCCAGTCCAACCACAAGCTAAAGCATTAATCTGTTCTACAGTCTTCCTTTGTTGAATGCTCTCTGCTAGATGACTCAATGCCTCCCAAAGTAGTCTAGTCTCCTTTGGTCTGAAAAAAAATAAATTATAAAGACAAAGTCAGCTTTAGGCATAGACAGAGCAAATAATAATGTCATTTAAAGGAAATCCTCTCCAACAACTCCTACCCTACCTGCTGCTTGATGTCTGAAATCTCTTCGATAGGGATAAAACCTCTAATTCTACAAGGTTCAAAGGCAAATGCTAGGAAGAAAAGAAGACCCAGTGGCATAAAAATCAACTGAAGGTATAAATAATAGGGCTAGAATCCTATACTGAGAGAAAGCACAAGGTGGGAAGGAAACAAAAAGGGATATTTAAGGCAAAGATGAACTTTACCTCCTTTAGAGCATTGACCAAGGCTGGTTCTCACAATGATGACTGCAGTTGCTTTATTAAAAAGCAATTTGGAGATGTTCCTCAGCATCAAATACAGCAAACACACACACACACACACACACACACACACACACACACTGTATCCATAAAAGAATGTAATCACAAAAAGAAGTTATTCTTAAGACCAAAGGTTTAGGCAATGGTCATGGATGCTTCCCATTGGATCTGTAGACGGACAATGCTAAAAAAAAATGTCTCCCAACTGTCAAGGGAATGCACTTGTGGCTTCCAGTTGCCCCATGCTCCCTCATGCCCTGGGCACCAGATACAGAACAGCTTGATCACCATCAGCAAGCTTAGTATTAATGTCTGCTAGTGCACATACTTCCAACACCCTTTGGTTCATTTCTTTTCAGGGACCCATTAAGAGTTATCATTCTACCAGGAGTTCATAATGTCAAGTCAAAATCCTTAAAGCTATGAGAAAACTGAGAAGGCATCTAGTCCCACCCATATCTGAACAAGAATTTGCTCTAAAAACATTCAACAAATATCCTTCCAACCTATCCTCAAAGAACTTCAGTGTGGAGTAATTCACTGCCTCCTGAAGCAGACTATCCTACTTTTAGATAGCTTTGATTGTTAAGATATTTTTTTTCACATGAAACCTACATTGGCTGTTTTTAAGACTCCCCTGCCTCCACCTTACCACTTATTATTATAATTCTGTCCAAAGGAGTTATGAGAACTGTGTCGCATCTCTCTTCCAAATAAGAGCACATCAAATATTTGAACACAGGTATTGTGTCTTTCCTCAGTCTTCTCTTCTCTAAGCTAAATGTCCCTTGTTCTTTCAACTGATTTTCATATGAGTTGATCTCTGGTCTTCTAAGCAGTTTGGTTTCCCTTCTCTGGATACTCTCTAGCTTATCAATGTCCTTCTCAAAATGTGATGCTCTGAATTGAACACAATATTGTTCAGATGTGATCTGAACAAGATACAGTACAGAAGTACTAGCACTCCCATCTGTCTAGAAATCATCTCTTTCTAAACATAACCTAAAATCTAAAACATCCTAAGATCTCTTTCAGACAAACTGTAGTCTAGTCTCATCTTCTCTACATTATAACTATGAAGTTGATTATTTGAACCTATGTCAAACTTTACATTTATCTCTAGTAAATTTCATCACGCCTTTCCTCTGGTTCTTTGCAGAATTTTCACATTCTGCATAGTCCTATGGTATTTGCCCTTTAGTCAATTTACTGAATCACAGAATTTCAGACTTAAAAAAGACCTGTGAGGTCATACTCCAACTTGGAAAAAAATATCTGTCACAAAATCCCCAGTTTCTAGTGATCCAGCTATTGTTTGAATAGACTGTGTTTGAGAATGTAATACTTCCCCAAATAGTCCAATTCCACTTTGAAGCAGTTCTTTTTCATGTCTAGTCCAAATTTACCTCCTTATAACTTTCACTCACTTCTATCTGCTATCTGCTCTTAAGGTTCAAGGAAAAGAAATCTAATTTTTTTTCCACACAAGAGTCATTCAAACACTTCTTGTTTTTGGCTCTCTTGGAAAAGAAACATTAATTAAAATGTGCTATTTGTGTATTCTTATACTCATACTATATTATTCACATAATGTGATTATCAAACTCATGCAATCAATCACAGGTTCAGAGACTTAGCTCTGGGAAGGACCTTGAAAGTCGTCTATTCCCACTCCCTCATTTTATGGATGAGAAAGCTGAGGGTCATAAGGGAAGGCTACTTGCTTACATTCACACAGCTATTAAGAAGGAGAGTCATGATTAGGTGCCGTAATGCATAAATTGATGGGCGTGGAGTCAGGAAGGCTCGTCTTTCTCAGTTCAAATCTGGCCTCAGATACTTCCTAACTGTGTGACTCTGGGCAAGTTATTTAACTTTGCCTCAGTTTCCTCATCTGTAAAATGAACTGGAGAAGGAAAAAACAAACCACTCCGGTATCTTTGCCAAGAAAACCCCAAATGGGGTCATGAACATGACTGAAAACTGAACAACAGCATGATTAGAACTCAGGTTTATTGATTCCAAATCTAGTGCTCTTCTCTTGTCCTATCCTGCCTCCTAGACTCATTGAGCCACAAAATGTCAGAACTGAAAGAGACCTTAGAGGGCAACCAATTTAAGCCACTCGTTTTATAGAGGACATTGAAGCCCAGAAAGAAAAATTCATTTTCCCAAGGTCACCCAGGGAATGAGTGTGGGAGCCAGGCTCTTTCTACTACAGCTAGTCAACTCTCGTTACCATTATCATGAACTCAGAACTCCACTTTCCATCAAAGAGTAACCTGTTTCAATCAAACACACATCTCTACATTGTCCTGGAGTTTCTTTTGTCTATGTGTATGAATATATGTATATATATGAATATATGTATGTATGTGTGTAGACAGATGGACAGATAGACAGACAGACAGATCTGGAGGGAGGCTTAGAGTGGGGTGTGAACACTGCCAGTTGACGTTTATGACCAAATGGTGAAAAAGGCCCTTGGCAGCTTGGGCTGTGATTACATGATTATGACCATCTCCTTTCTTCCCCACAGAGAGAATCACAATGATTCCATTGAGGATTCTGAGTCCTATTTTCTTTTTTATTTCTATGAACATTGTCATTTACTACCAAGCTCAATGATTATGTTCAAGGCATCATAAATCTTCATTCTCAGAAACAGGAATGAATTCAACTTGCTTTGGGAGGGATGAGGCACATCACATTGGTCTTCTCAATATAGCCTTGCTGGTGACTGGTTGGGAATTCAGACTCACATCCAGGGGCAGAGCCAGATCACGGAACAGGAGTACTAGCCGATCCATTCCACTTACAGTGGCCGTGATAGCCATCAGTCCAAGATTGATGGCTCGCCAGGGTGGCTTTCTAACATTACTGTGCTCTGTTGTGTAGGGTTCCTCTCAATGATTCACGGCCCTCATGGTGATTAGGAGAAAAAATTGAGAAATATGTGTTTACTCAACTTCTGCGCTTGATAGAAAGCGAAACACACACCATTAACTATAAAAGTAGGATTAAGACAACAGAGTGTTATTTGCAAGTGATAAACAGCAGTGGCACCAACATAAATATGTATAGACAGCATAAATCTGGGTGGCAAATGAGTAGTTCTGCTGCTATTAAAGTTCTGTTCATAAATATTTGACTGGTGTGGGAGGATCCTCACTTTCACACGATTCATCTCCATGGCACTGGCCTCTGCAATAATGGGCTAAGTATATCTGCTTGTAAGAAACAAAGAGAAAAGGACAAGAGGGCAGAGCAGGCAACCTGGTTTGTGATGAATGGAAGCAACAGAGATTCTGGAGCTTCATCTGCTAGCAGCTAATCTAGAGGTGACTAACCCATTCTAAAAGCTAAACAATGTCCAGTGATCATACAGTCCAAGCTGGGACCAGAGGCAAGCTGGGTTTGAAGAACTTGTGAAACTAAAGGTTCCATTTGACCCAGATCTAGACAAGTTCAAGATGTCAGGAATTGGTCCATTCCATGTATCACTCCAACCCCAAACGAGGCTGAGTTGACAATAGTGCGGTGAGTCAGAATTAGCGATGAGCTTCTGCCAAAAATATACTCTCCACGCCACCCCAAGAGGCCATGAATTTTCAGTTGTTAAGACTGGATGGCTTAAACAACTAATTACTTAACCTTCTGCATTGGTCCCTCCTTTGCCTGGGAAATGTGGAGTTCTGATGTGCCTGGAGGCAGGAGATGTGATTTATCACTCTTTATCTAGGTTAGATTGTCTCCATAATTGATTCTTGGTGGAATCATTTTTGCCTCATTTTTCCCACCTATAACGTGGAGACAGCTATGCCCACCCATGGGTGGGGCCATTTCACTGGCGGCCAATGGGACTTGAATGCTATTTTATAACTACTAATAAATCTTTCTTTTCCCCTCAGATCTGGTTTTAAACCACAGTTCCTTACATTCTTTGTAAACTTAGGCAAATCACTTAGCCTGAGCCTCAGTTTCCTCATCTGTCAAATGAGGGATAACACTCCAAGGTCCTTTCTAGCTCTAAAGGTTTTTTGTGGATTATCAAGTAAAAGAGGGTTAGATGCAAGGAAACCCCATTTTAAAAAGAATGGATTTTTTAGACTCTTCCTTCTCCCTCTCCTTTCATACCATCCTGTTATCAAGTCCTTCCGGGTGATTCCATCTTGGCAATATTTCTCACATTTCCCCCCTTCTCTCTATTTCCTCTGCCTCTGTCTTGCTACAGGTTTCATTACCACCCACATGAACTAGGAGGCAATAGCTTCCTAGCAGATCTTTTCTTTCTTCAGGCAGAGTGAATAGAGTTCTGACCTCAGAATCAAGAAGACCTGAGTTCAAATCCTCCTTCTGATAATTAGTTAGCTGTCTGGCCTTTCTAAGCTTCAGCTTTCTCATATGTAAAATGAGGGTTTAGGACTAAATGAGCTCTATGATTCCTGGTAGTTTAAAGTCTTAGATCCTTTCTGATCCATTTTTCAAACTACTATCAGAATAATCCTGCTAATGTGGCGATCTAATGACATTACCTCTCTTCTGAAAAATCTGTGGCTTCCTACTGCATCCCAAGAAAAGTTGCCCAACATTTGCCTTTGCCCAACATTAAACATTCCCCACAATCTGGTACCGTCCTAGTTTCCCAGCCTTAGCCCATGCTATTCCCCTCCCCACACTGCATTTTCCATGCCAACTGGACTGAACTATAACTTGTATTCTTCAAGTTCCCTATCTCTGTTCAACTCTTCAGCTCAACTCTTGAGCCCTTTTCTATCACTTAAAGACAGCTGAAACATCTCCTCCTTCCAATCTTACATGCTCTCTGATCTCCCACAGTCCGCCTAGAATACCGTTGGTCCCCTCTTCAACTGTTGAATTCCTATCACTTAAAGACCAACTGAAATGCCTCCTTCTTCAAGACTTACCTGATCCTTGCTTTCCATTCATAAATATCTTCTCTCTCAGAATTTGGACAATGCTTTGCACCTTCCTAATATAGTTATGGTGTGGGAGCTTGTGTTATATTGGAGAAGAAGGTGACTTTGGTGTCAGGATGACCTGGGTCCAAGTTCTGACTCTGATACACATTGGTTATGTGACGCTAGGCAAGTCATTGAACATTTTAATGCTTGATCAACTGTCTCAGACTCTAAAGTTGCAGAGAAGGCTCTGATTGGCACTGGTAGAAGGAGTTTCTACCTTGGAGGTTCCCAAGGCTAATAAAATCATAGACTGGATCCCAGAACATTTAAAATGTAGTACTGTGTACTACAATGACCAGTTTTTGTAATTTATTTCCCTGCAGTCATACTTAGTAGATTATTGTACCTAATACCCCCACAAGCTTCTCCTGCCTGGCTCTGAGCCTGGCCTGCACAGCTTGGGTTCAGTTCCATTCAATAAAGGCCACGTTCAAAGCTCTGTATTCTCCACTGGGAATACAAAGATAGATATGACACAGCACATTCTCCTAAGGGTTTTATGTCCTTATGAAGGAAAAGATATTTACACAAATAATTCTAATGAGAGAGAGAGGGAGAGAAGTGTAAAGAGAGTGCTATGAGATCTCTGAGGAGGGAGTGATTACTGCCACTTTCATACTCAGGATCATGGGGTCAATAACCAAGAGGTTTTTAAAGCACTTACTATGTGCCAGCACTATACTGGGCACTGGGGATACAGAGAAAGAAATGAAACATTCCCTGTCTTCAAGGAACTTACATTCTATCAGGGAGGTAGCATGTATACAGATTTTTGTTGTTTTGTTTCAGTCCTGTCCAACTCTTCGTGACCCCATATGGGGTTTTCTTGGCAGAGATGCTGGAGTAGTTTGCTATTTACTTCTCCAGCTCATTTTACAGATGAGGAAACTGAGGCAAACAGGGTTAAGTGACTTGCCCAGGGTCACACAGCAAGTAAGTGTCTGAGGCTGGATTTGAACTCAGGAAGATAAATCTTGCTGACTTCAGGCCCAGAACTCTATCTACTGTGCCACCTAGCTGCCCCATGTGCATGGATAAGTAGGAATTAAATAGATGTGAGGGGCAGCTAGGTGGCACAATGGATAGAGCCCTAGGTCTAGAGTCAGGAAGACCTGAGTTCCAATTCTGCCTTAGACATTTACTAACTTTGTGACTCCGGGCAAGTCACTAAAAGACTGCCTCAGTTTCCTCATCTATAAAATAAAGATCATAATGGTATCTCTCTGTGCTGTTGTGAGATAATATTTGTAGAGTCCTGAGCACAGCATTAAACGTATGTAAACTTCTTAATAAATGTGTGTTTCCTCCTAATTATACCATTCTGCCTCTCCACTTTAACTAATTAAAAGCATCTGAACAAGGTAAAACAGGAGGATCATCAGTGCTGGGATTGGGAGCTCATACTTGACTCCACTGGCAATTGTGCCTTAGAACAGAAGGTTCTGGAGTAGAGGAGTGTCATGGTCCTTGCTGTACATTAGGACAACCATTCAGACAATAGAAGGATGGATTACAGATGGCAGCACTACTCTTACCCTTTGTCACTAAGCTATCTGAGAAAGCCACAATGCCTCAGTCCTCTGTTCACATTAAGTACTGGGTAGATTGGGCCATCACTGGCACTAAGGCTTAGACTCCTTGGCACTTACTCTTCCTTTTCTCCCTTTGCCACTGCTGGGCCCAGGAGGGTGAAGCTCTTGCCCTTGACCCTCTCTGGGCTGGATATGGAGGCCTGCTCAACCCAGAACCTACTTCCTTTTGGGCAACCAGTGCTTAAACCTAGCTTCAGCTTACTACTGGTGTAATCACAGTGCAGTCATTCAGCCTCTCTGAGACTCAGTTTCCTCACCTATAAAATGAGGGGGGTTGGATGAGATGATCTTCCAGCTCTAGCTTGATAAGCCTATGCTTCCATTGCTGAACTATCTGATAAAACAATAGCTCAGCCTTCCTAAGTCATCAAGCAACCCCAAACCAGGTGTCCCATCACCTGTATGGTTGAGGACACCAGGAGTCTCATTGCTAGTTTTATGACCAAAGTAAGGCCTCAGACACTAGCCTAACTCAGCCATATTCATGGCATCTTCTCTCTGTGCTTCATTCCTCCCTGGCTTGGGATGACTTCAGTCAGTTTTCTAGGGATCCAATCACTAGCCATTTTCAAACCCCCAACTAGATCTTGTTTCTGGCTCCCCATCTTCTCTTGGAAAATGATCTGATACTAACCTCCATCCTCAAAGCACTCTGGCTGAGTGGTGGGGTAGGGAGACAGTCAATTGGTACTTCAGTACAACATAATCTCCTTGGGGACAGGGACTATTTTATTTCTATACTTGTATCCCATCACCTATGTCAGACTCAAGACCATAAGGGAAGGTTAATAAATGCTCAACGATTGATTCTCCCCTTTCTATTGCTGTAGACATTAGGAGTCACTGGCAGCAGAGACAGACGTTCCCCTTCCCCATTACCATTCCCAATTCATTAGTCTCCGAAATTCTCCTGCCCTACCTACATCTTCACTCCTTCTCAGTCACTCAGAAGGATGGCCATATCTTAGGTCTCACTCAAAACTGCATTTCCTCCATGATTCTGAATCTTCTACTTTTTTGACAGGATTATAAGACTGGTAGATTGGGATAATGTTCTCAATATAGTTGACCTAGATTTTAGCAAAGCAATTGGCACAAATCTCTCATACTATTCTTGTAGAAAAGATAGAGAGATATAGGCCAAATGATAGGACAATTAAAAGGATTAAAAATTGTTGAATGGACAGTCCCAAAAAGTAATCATTAATGGTTTGATTTCAACTTGGAAGAGTGCCCCAGGGAGCAGTACTTGGCCTATTACTGGTTTTTCTCAATGACTTCAATAAAGGAATAGATGGCACACTTATCAGATTTGCAAATTGCACAATTACTGTGTGACTCCAGGCAAGTCACTAAAAGACTGCCTCAGTTTCTTCATCTATAAAATGGAGGTCATAAAAGTAACTCTCTGGTGCTGTTGTGAGATAATATTTGTAAAGTTCTCAGCACAGCATTAAGCATACATAAAGTACTTAATAAATGTGCATTTCCTTCTTATTATACCATTCTGCCTCTCCACTTTAACCACATTAAAAACATCTGAATAAGGTAAGGCAGGAAGATCGTCAATGCTGGGATCGGGAGAGACAGTTAACATGCTGCCTGGTAGGCAGGACTCAAAAGGATCTGGAGAATCTAGAGCAATGAAGTAAATCAAGAAGACTAAATTTAGCTAGGGAAAAATGTAAATTCTAATACTTGGGTCCAAAAATTCAACCATACAAATATAAAATAGTGAAAAAATGGCTAGATGATTGTTCATTTTTAAAAACATATGGAGACCTGGAGGGAATATAAACTTCATGTGAGTCAACAGTATGATATGGTAGCCAAGAAGCAAATGTAACCTTAGGGACAAAGTGTTCAGGACTGGGTAGTTGCGATACCTGTGCACTGCTTTGGTCAGACAACAGATGCAGTCTTGTGTTAGTTCTCAGCAGCACATTGTGGGAAGGACTCCTACTTGTTTATTTCTGAAAGCTGTTGGAGAAGTCACACATAACCATCCCTACTGAGGCCATTCCAACTCTATGTGATCTATTTTCAACTGGCCCCTTATGTCTGCACAGCAATCCTTTGATTCTTCCTTGATTGACTTGATTGATTCCACCCCCCACAGCAGCATTTCTAAACCCTCTTTTTTCCCAGGCTCCCACCAGGAGCCCCTGAGCAGAGGATCTTGACTCCTGCTTCACGAGAAAACCAAGGCCATCTGTTCTGCTCTCTCACTTCCCCCATCCCATACTTCCAAATATCTCTATAGCATCCCCTGGAGTCTTCTCCTTTGCTATGGTTTTTGTCTGACTGAGGGTTTGCCCTTCTTGGCAAGGCCAACCCTTTACCTTGATCCCATTGCTCTCTATCTCTTCATGAGCTTCCTTCTCCGATCATTCCATCCCTTTCTCTTCCGTCTCCCTTTATCCACTGGCTCTTTCCTCCATTGCCTAGAAACATACCCATTGGGCCTTTCCCATCCTGAAAACAAACAATGACACAGACCTTTGATTTGACCCTGCCAGAGTCTCAAGACAGTGTTGTAGACTTCTCCTTTTCAGAGACCAGATCTCAGATAAATGGCATCTACAAATGAAAGCCTTTCTTCAAGTCTGTCTCCTTTGCTGAATCAAGATGGCCCTCTCAGCTCTGTTCTGGGCCTGCTTCTCTTTCTCTTTGTCTCTATCTCTCTCTTTGTCTCTTTCTGTCTCTCTGTCTCTATCTCTGTCTCTCTATGTGTCTCTCTCTATCTCTCTGTCTTTGTCTCTTTGTCTCTCTCTCATTGGCTCCTACAAATTTAATTGACATCTCTACATAGATGACTCCCAGACCTATATGCTTAACCCTAATCTTTCTCCCAAACTCTAGGCCTGCATTTCCCACTCCATGTTGGTCATCCTGATCTGGATGCCCTAGAGGCATCTTGAATTCAACAAGTCCAAAGCAGAACCCATCATCTTCCCCTCCCAAAAAACCTCTCCTATCAAGAGCACCACCTCCTTCTGGTCACCCATCTTCACAGTGGTGGAGGACTCTTTGCTTCCTTCTTCTAGTGAGATCTCTGGCCCTGGAGTCAGGAAGGCCTGAGTTCACATCTAGCCTCAGACACCTACTAGCTGTGTGACCCTTGGCAACTGATTTAACCTCTGTTTGCCTCAATTGCCTCATCTGTAAAATGGGATAATGATAACACATACCTCATTGTTGCGAGGATTAAACGAGATAATAATTGTGAAGTACAGAAACGAATGATGTAAATCAGAAGTTAATAAAGCATTTAAAAAAATAATTGTGAAGTACTTAACACCATGCCTGGCATATAGTAAGCACTAGAGAAATGCTTCCTTCCTTCCAAATATTTCACTTTACTCCCTTCCAGGCCCTCCGTGTTCCAGCCATAACAGCCAGCTTTCTGTTCCCTGACTTTGTCTCTGTCTCCAACCTCCCTCCCAGTTGCTGAAATGCTTTAGCTCCCCAACTCTGCCTCTTAAAATCCTCAACTTCTTTCAAGGCTGCATTCAGGTGCTGCTTCCTAGGGGGAGTTCTGGCTTCACTCCTCTCTCAATGCTCCTGCCCTCCCACAGTAGCAGCCATTATGCTTGTTTGCTTACATGGTATATTCCTTCCCCCCTCTCCCCGTCACTTCCCTCAAGTCAGAGCAAGGCCTGTTTGTTTTCACCTTTGTATACCTCAGTGATTAGCACAGTTATTTGGACACAGCAGCTGCTTAATGAATATTTGCTTAATTTAATTGATTAAAAGCCATAATAATACATTACTTTTATAGAGTATTTTGAAGTTTACAAAGCACTTTTCTCACAATAACTCTTAAGGACACGAAGCAATACGCTCTAGTAGCAAGAATACTCTGTCTCTTTGTCTCTGTCTCCCCATCTCTCTTTGTGTCTCTGTTACCGCCCCCCTCGTCAAAAGAACTGAGTTCAAATTCTGTTTCTGATACTTAAGTGACCTTGGACAAGTCACTTAACCTACATGGCCCTCAGAAACCTCATGATGGGGTTGGAGTAGATGACCAGGGGGTTCCCCTTTAGCTCTAAATCTACGATCCTAGTATTACTTTCCTCATCATCCTTGTGATTGCATCGGTCTTCTTCAAGAACAAAAGATGAACAACAACTTTTCTCATCTTAAAGATGAAGCAGTTGGAAGTCACGATTTTACTATGGTCTCATATATTTTAGCACCAGGATTTGAACCCATCTTTGAATTCTAAATCCAGGCCTCTTTCCACTACAGCATACTGCCTCCTAACAGGAAGACTAGACAGTAGATGACCACAGTAACTCACTCAGGTAAGAAGAGGCCACAGGAAGAGAAAGAGGAGAAAACATGGGAAAGACATGAAGGGAAAAGGCACAGGACTTGGCTGTTGGCTAGACTGGGGCTGGAATAAAGGTCAGGGAGGAATCAAAGCTGGCTCTGAAGTTATAAGCTTCAATGAATGTGAAGAAGATGGTGCCATTAATAGAATTTGGGAAATCGGGAGTAGGGACAAGTTTGGGGGAGTAGATGATGAATTCATTTTTTACATGTGGCATTTGGGATGCTGGTGGGATAGTCAGGTGAAGAGGACCTAGAAAAATAGCATAGAAGGGTTTGTGGATAAAGTATTCATTTGAGAGGGACCTTCAAAGGTGATAAGTGAAGCACTGGGAAGGGACTGAGATTCTCAAGGGTAGCAATCATCTGAGGGAAGAGACACAGTCTTAGGGAACATCTTCATGTAAGAGGCATAAGGAAGATGAGTAATGTTGGAGAGGGAGCAGTCAGAGAAGTGGGAGAACCACAAAAGTTCTGCCCTGGTTGACTGTGCGATGTGCCTTATTAGAGTCCATTATTATACCCCAGTTTGGCCCCAGCCTCTGCCTTGGGTGTCTGATGAGATGCCTACTTCTTCCTAGAGCCCGTTATTTGGAACTTTAGACTCTGATTCTGGGCAGTAATACTTGTCATAGGCCTTTCCTAGCCAACACTCTCTTCATCAGTCTTACTTAGCTCAAGTCTTATTCTCTAAAAGTCTGGTTCTCTTCTAGGTAATGGCTAACTAATATGATTAAAGGATTTGTATAGTGAGTACCAAACTATTACACATATTTTTGCATTATAAGAGACACCTACAGGAAATAATGACTTAATTCTAAAAAAGTGAATCTAACAATTTAAAGTGCGTTCAGAAAAAGGTAATCATGATTAGAAGGGGACTCCAAACCAGGTCACATGTGGATCAACTGAAGGAATTGGGAGTATCTGAGCCTTTGAAGTGAAGGCTGGGGATGGAGTAGGGAGGAAAAGAGCTACTATATCTGTCTTTGAAGAGCTGTCATGTGGAAAGGAATCAGGCTTGATTTCGATGGGCTATGATGCAAAAGTAGGAGTAACAGAAGAGGAGAGAGAGGGTTAGGCTCACTGATCCCTGAGGACCCTTTGTGCCAAATGACCTAATAGGTCACTGCAAAACAGACTATAATTCAACATAAGAAGGAAATTCCTAACAATTGTCTAAAACAAGAATTTTGTTAGGGAGTGAGCTCTCCATCACTGGAAGTATTCAAAGCCAGCCAGCATTCCATTTGCCAGGGGGCACCGTGGAGCAGATTTCTGCCTAGGCTGGGGATTGGATTAGATGCTCTCTGGGGTACTTGCTGCTCTGAGATTCTGTGAATGGTGAGGGAAATCATACAGATGATTGCAGAATATAACCAGCCTAAAATTAGTCATCTCCTTTATTGCTCAAAGCTATAGGAAGAAATGAAATGGTTTGCTCTATTCATTTGTCAATTATGCAGAGCTTTTGTCAATTACATAACACCTCATCCTGCCAGAGTCTCGGAGTTCACTCTTGCCATGTGGGGATTGTAGAAGGAACTGAATTATATTTTCATTCTTTCACTGATGTAAGTGCATGGATGGTTTTCCAGTGGTATATAAAGGTGAACAATTATAAATCAAAGGTTTGAGGAAACATAAACCACAACTAGAAAATATTAAATACCACAGTGTGCCCCAGATTCTGAACTATCATAATTTCATTGTATGTTTCTTCCTCTAAGCTCAAGGTAAGGAAGAAGGGCCAAGGTAGTTAAATTTTGCATACCTTTTCCAAATCCCTAAGGATGGCATTGTAGTCTGGAAAAATCTCTCTTTTTTTTTTCCAGCATAGTCTTTTTCTAATCATGAGGCATTAGCCATTGTCTAGCTATGCCCTATTCTTCTGCCTTCTCTCTTGCCAGGTTCCTCCTCAGAACCTGTAATGTCTAGAAGCTTCCCTGCCTTCCAAACTAGAAACTTCCATTTGCCTAGCTGATCAGAGACTTGGAGAGGGAAGTCAGTCAGGCCAGCCTGAGCAGGAACCCCCTCCTCCCTATAAAATATCTTAACTGCCTTGAAGTAGAGTTGGGGTGTTGGATAAAGGAGAACTTAAGGATGCCCCAAGTCCTGGAAGCAGCCTCTCACACAACCATCATGGTGCAGTGTCATGCCCCTGTGTCTACTTGGTTTGTTATTCTTTTCTTCTGGAGAGTCAGTCATTAAATATTTATCAGCACACTTCTGAGTAAACCCTCTCCTTCCACCATGATGTAAGATCATCCCATTAGGGAGGGTCTGAAGCTCCCCAACTGTATCAGCCAGTCAGTCAAGAAACATTTATTAAGGTCCTTCTTATGTCTCTGGCACTGTGCTAAGTGATAGAAATACAAAGGCAAAGGGGGAAATAGTCTCAGCCCTCAAGAAGATAAGTTGGATAGAGAATAGGCATTAGTCTTAGAGTCAGCAAGACCTGTATTCAAATTTTGCCTCAGACACTTACTAGCTGTGGGACCCTGGGCAAGCAGCTTAATTTTTCTCAGCCACTATTACCTCATTTGTATTAGAGGAATAACAATCATCTCTGCGTCACTATGGTTGGGGTAAGGATCAGCTGGGATAATACATATAAAGGTGCTTTGGAAATGTTAGCTCTTACAGTTCTGATTAAGAAGCTTACCTCATGTTCACAATGGCCCTGGTTCTATACTTCCTCAGGCCTTTGCAGCATTAGGGTGTCAGTCCAAGCTCCATTGAGGGCATTGGCAGTTTGCCCTGTACTTGGTCTTTGTGAAGGTGTCATCTGATGCCCAGTTTGGGGGACAGACTGGGTTTGCCTTTCTTTTGTGGTGCCCATTGAGAGCAGGGACCTTTCTAGTCTTTCTTTGTACCTGTAGCCCTTAGCACAGCATTTGGCATACAGCAGACACTTAATATATTCTCATTGACTATCTCCCCTTCCATGTTCCCCTGGATGTCTCCAGGTAAATCACTGACCTTTCCTTAAACATGCCAAATAAAAGGGTCTATGTTTTGCTGACTAGACACATCTAACTGTTCTGAAAAGTCTCTTGAGCTCCAACATGAGAACCCAGCAGAGAACCCGAATCTTAGAGGTAGTCAGTCACAGAGATGCTCCTCTGGTGGCCACTGCTCACTAGGGCCAGTCTGAACTCCACTCTACATTATCAGAGAGGGTCCTGAGGAAGGCAAGGAATGGATAGGACACTGGACTTGAAATGAGGGAGAGCCAGGTTCAAATCCGGCCTCATTCACATACTAGTTGTATGACCCTAGGTAAGTCACTTAACTTTTCTTGTAAGTTTCCTCATCTGTAAAATAAGGGAGGGGAAGGGGCGAATACAATAGCCCCTAAGTCCCCTTCCAGTTCTAAATCTCCCTTTTCAGCTTCTTTTTATATGTTGTCTTCCCCTGTTAGATTCTAAGGGGGTAAACCTTGTCTTTTGCCTTTGTATCCCCAGCACTTACCTTGTAAGCACTTAGCACAGTAGGCACTTAATAAATAATCATTGAGTAACTGACTGACCATAATCGCTCCCCACACACATGGTATTACCATGAGTAGGATTCTTAAGGTGTGCTGGGCAGATCAGTACCTCTCAGCTTCCCTTTGAGTTTCTGGCCTTTAGAATAAAAAGAAGCTTATGGACTGTATTTTTTCATTGACTTTCTTTAATCAACATCACTGATTTCTATTTCTTCAGTCACAAATGCTCATGAATCACTCAGTGCTCTTTTCTCTATTCATCGAAGGTAGGTAGTCCATTTAATCTGGGCCAAACCCAGAGTTCAGGGGAAGTGCTAGGGGATGCACCAGAATGGGAACAAAATCTCTTTAAAAATTTTTTTTTTTAAATTTGCAGTTAACTTGCTAATCCATTTTTATCTGCATCCAAGTTTAAATCCCAAGATGGCTTTACTCTTTCTGTAAATGAGGGGGTGGGACAGCTCCGAATCTCTGCTCCTACCATATGATCTCTGCCACCCAGTAGTCTTCTGGGCCACACTTCCCACCCTCCAAGGGATTGGGGAATTGTGTAATTCAAATGGATGTTAACTTTATCCTGAGTGGAACATTTTCAGGATCTCTGTGGGTAGGTACAGGAATGGGAAACAAGGCAGTCCCAAGCTGGATAGAAAGCACCAGCATGCCTTGCAATGCACAGGGCTGGGGAGGGCAGGCACAGAGGGAAGGGAGGAAGCTTTATTATCAGCCCTAAGGGGAAGGGGGAAGGGCCAATGGTGATGTTCCCCTCCTGCCCACACACGTAGAGAAGATTTAACTATTAAGTCCTCTGGGCTTCCCTAAAGGTTGGCTTAGATTGTTGATGCAACCAACATAAACATAAAGTGTGTAATAAACTTCATACAAGCACTTACTAGGCATAAAGCACTGTGTAGGTGGCTGGTGACTCAAAGACAAACACAAAACAGGATCTGCCCTCAGGGAGTTTATATTCTACTGGGTGATTAAGACAAGTATATAGATAAGCAAATTCTAGCTAATCTGGGGAGGAAGAAAGCTCTAACCACTGGGGAATCAAGGATGGACAAAACAGGCCTGTTGTAAAGGCCCAATAACCACTAACGGTACAGTGAATAGGGTGCTGGATTTGGGCTCACAAGGAGCTGAGTTCAAATTCTGCCTCAGATAACTGCGCAAGGTACCTAACTTTTGTGCGAGTTTTCTTGTAAAATGAGAGGGTTGGATTCTAAGATCCCTTCCACCTCTGAAGCTGTGAGTACCCAGCTCCAGACACACAGACAGGCTATTCTCATAAAGGGGGAGACCTGAGACTCAAGTCTCAAAGCCTTTAATTGGGGTCATAGAGTTAGAAATGGAAAGGACCTTAGAGATCATCCAGTTTAAACCCTCCTGCCCCCATTTTACAGATGATGAGAAGCATAAACTCCTTGACAGCAGGAATCATTTGATTTTTTTTTTTGTCTCTTCAGTTCCTAGCCCAGTGCTTGGTACATAATGTTGTTTTTGTTGAGCCATTTTTCAGTCATGTCTGACTCTTTGTGACTTCATTTGGGGTTTTCTTGACAAAGATACTGGAGTGACTTGCCATTGCCTTCTCCAGCTCATTTTACAGTGACTTGCCCAGGATCATGCAGCTAAGAAGTGTCTGAGGCGGGATTTGAACTGAGGTCTTCCTGACTCCTGGCCCAGCACTCTACCCACTTCACTACCTAGTTGCCCATAATAGGCACTTAATAAATGTTTATTGATTGGTTAATTAAAAGTATGTATAAAAACAAAGACTCTTGGAGTGGGGAATGAGCTGGACTGATTGCCAACCATCTCCCTTCTCCCAACCATCACCTTTCAGAGTTTTCACTTTTCACAGGATCTAGGAAGAAAGAGGCAATGACAAGAGAAATCAGAGAATCCTTGTCAGAGCTGGAAGGGACTTTAAGAGAGAAAAGAAAAATTGTCTAGTACAAGGATTCTTAACTGTGTGCGTGTGTGTGAACACATGTGTTCTGGACCCTTCGGGCAATCTGGCAAACTCTATGAACCTCATCTCAGAATCAAAATTTTAAATGCATAAAATAAAATACATGAGATCACCAAGAAAACCAGTTCTACTGAAGGAGTTATCTAAATATTTTTTTTCAAAAGTCACTGGACTCCAGATTAAGAACTCTTGATCTACTCTATCCCTTCTCATTAGACATAAGCAAAAATGACACAGGAAGCCAAGCAGTGGAAGCCAAGTCTGGTGATTCTGAATTTGTTTCCCACACACATACACACTAAAACACGTTCTTATGTTCTGAAAGAATTAGGCAGTAATATTTCCCATTCTAAGTCTGCCTTCTGTAAGACCTAGGACAACTTCGCTGGGATGCTTCTCCAGCAGAGGCAAACACTTTTTGAAGTTTCCCTCTCAATGGACTCCAGTGGATATAGAGGAAGGTGAGATGAGAGGACAGCAGTCCTGCTGGTCTCTCTAGGGCTTCCTCATTTTGGGAGGAAGGAGGGGGGAAAGAGGTGTTTGTATAAAGAACTTCCAACAGGTAGTACCATCTAGACAGGAGTATAATTTAGATACCTGACGTGTCGCTTGACCAGCTGCCAAAAACCTGGGCAATTTGAGTCATTTTAGACTCATTCTGACATCTAAGAATCCAGGCGTGACTCAGTTTTCTCTTGCCTGTCTGTACACTCTACAAACGCCCCACTTCTGTGTTCATAATTGCTTCCAGCAATCAGTGCAGAGCCATGCAGCAAACAAAGAAAATCCCAGGTCTGAAGCGTTAATTAAATCTATCCGGTGTGTCTAATTAAAGACAATCTGTACTCTCGCATGCTTTAAAATAGAAGGTGCCCACTCTTTGGAGACCCAGAAATAACCTGCCAATTGCACACGTCTAGGTCTTCACCTCACAAAATAAGAGCGAAAGCATAATGGTCCAAGCATAGTGGCCCAACAGAAAGACTCTCTATTGGATTCTGCTTTCTTCTCCTCTACTGCCTAGAGGGGATTCCAGCTGGAGAGGAAAGGATGGAGCTGAGCAAAGTTTGGAGTCTCTCAGTGCCCAGGCTACCCTGCTAGGCCTTTAATATAACCAATGCAAGCAAGGAAAACCTGGTTAAGGCAACCTGCCTAGCACCCATCTGCTTCTCTCACATGCTGCCATTTTCTTCTCCTTAATCTTGTTTGCATTGCTATTTTTAAATTTTTATTTCACCTTCATTTCCAAATATATTTCTTCCCTACCCCTACCCCTACCCACTAAGCCATTCCTTGTAACAAATAATTTTCAATAACTATCCAGTCTTTGCAAGCTACACCCCCTTTCCCCAGGTACAGAGGGGACAGTCTCTATCAGTCATCTAATTTGGAAGTAAGGAGAGTTGGTGACTGATGGAGAAATAGGAGATGGGGGGTGGGAGAATGCTTCCCCCTATCCCCACCCCCACTTTGGAAAGGAAGAAACTGACAAGCTATTAAATGGGATATGAGAGCCTGCAGGTATTGACAGGAAAGACCTACCAAAACAACCTGACTTGGGGGCCATGTGGGTGTTCTCTAGAATCTCAAGTACAAGAATTTGCGATCAAACCCTCTCCTCCCACCCACCACAATGCCCACTGACTTTGGAGGAACATACTCTCTGGATGGATTGCAATGCACTAATTGGGAATCTTCTATCTAGGTGGGAATCAGGATTAGTCCACAGACAATTTGGATTCCCCAATATCTTATTCTTCAAAATTACAGAAAGACTCTTGTATCTTCATACAATCATAGAGCTAGAATCATAGACCTTAAACAAAATAAGATCAAATCTCAGTTTTGGATTCCACGGAACATCGTGGAATGTTCTCCCTTTTTGTCTCTGCCTCCTGGATTCCCTGGCCTCCTTCAAGCCTCAGCTCAAATTCCACCTTCAGCAGGAGATCTTTCTCAGTCTCCCTTTCTGCTAATGCCTTCCCCTTTCAGATTACATTCCATCTACTCAACACACATCTTGAATGTCCCTAGTAATTTATGTGTTGCTTCTCCCAGTAGACTGTGAACTTCTTGAGGGTGGGAACCATATTTTCCTTTCTTTGTATTCCAGTACTTAGCTCCCGGTAAGCTTTTAATAAAGGCATCCAATGTTTTGGGGTCAGACCTCTGTGGATAATGGCTCATCTCTTCTCATGGCAGCAGGGATCATGAGACTATCCTTAAATCTTCTTTTTTCACAGTTCCTTCAATCATTCTTCATTTGACATGATTACCAGTCCCATCACCATCCTCTGGGCCTGGCTCCATCCTACTTCTTAGAATGTGGCTTCCAGGACTGAACACAATACCCCAGATGGAGTTTAAACAGAAAAATGTAATATGTTTTATACTTGCATCTTTAAAAAATTCAGTTGCTGTTAAGACACACTTTCACCATCCTATACCTTTGTGGAGTTGAGAGAAACTATTTAGTGTAGGGAAAAGAGAAGTGGATTCTACTCGAGTGAGGAAAGATGTGAGTTCAAATCCTTCTTCTGATATCAACTAATTATAGGACTGTGGGTGAGTGATAACCTCTCCTAGCCTCACTCTTAGCCTCACTTTCACCAACTGTCACCCGTGTCTGGAATGTTCTTCCTTCCTGCCTTATCTGGCTTCCTTCAAATCCCAGATAAAATCCAAACTTCCCTAGGAAGTTTTCCCCAATCTCCTTAAATCTAACACTTTCCCTTCTCCCATTTATCCTTTCTATGGCTTGTTTATATGTAGTTATTTGCTTGTTGTCTCTCCCAACAGATTGTAAGCTCCGTAAGGGCAGGGACTGGGTTTTTTAAAACTTTCTTTGTATCTCTTGTGCTTAGCAGGGTGCCTGGCAAATAGTTTGTGCTTAATAAATGTTTATTGACTACCTAACTGATTAACCTGTAAAATGGAGATAACAATACCCGTAGAGAATAATATCTCACTGGATTGTTATGAAAATTAAATGAGATCATATATATAAAGCACTGTACAATCTTCTTGTTCTCTAAATCCTAAATTTTACTTTGCTAATTTCAGTCTATCATCTCCTAGTCCTCCCTCCTGAGATCTTAAAGACCATCCAGTGGAATAAATAAAGGCTTTGGCAGGTCTTATCAAGTTGCAAAGCATTTAACTGAAAGTCTTGAAATACAGTCTGCAGATCAACCTAGTGATGCAAGTAAGACTCACTGTTAGAGATTTGGCCACTAGGTGATGATTGAGGGGGGTGGGGATGGGATACAGCAACCCCCGGAATAAGCACAAATCTAAAATAGTTCTCAATCCTGGGCAGTTGCCCTATGTTCTTGAAGTGATGGATAAGGAAGTAGAATGTAATAAGAGTCACTTTGTTTTAGACCACTTGAAAATATTAATTTAACTATGGGTACTCTGAATGTGAAATCTTTGTCCAATGACCATTGAACTGGAAGAGTGTCTTGCATATTCTACTCAGAGGAATGATTAAAAGAACCAGCAAAGTTGATTTTATCATGTGCTCAAAGGCAAAAGGAAACATTTCATGGGATGCTTGGGGGAGAAAGTAAGGGATTATTTTTCCTGTATTGGTTAGTCAGTCCATCGACATTTATTCAGAGGCTAGTATGTGCCAAGCATTGTATCAAGAATGTTACAGATATTATCTCATTTGATCCTCACAAAAAACTTGGGAGGTGCTATTATGATCCTCATAAGTGACTTGCCCAAGGTCACATAGATAGGATGTATCCAAGACAGATCAAACTGGATTCAGGTTTTCTTGACTTCTGAAACTGGATCTGAACTCAGGTCTTCCTGACTTCAGGAACAGTGCTTTAATCCACTGAGCCACCTAGCTGCCTCTAGTTTCTTGGTCATAACTCTTTGCAGATGGTGGGAGGTAAGCAAATAGACCACCATGAAAATAATTGCAATTTGTGAGCCAACATCCATTGCAAATGATGAAGTTAGAGAAATTCTGGAACAAAACTGACAAGATCCTCCAAATTAAGTCAATATGCTCTTTGGTATTTCACCAGCTTTAATATTAAAGTGGGAACAGAGAAAGGCCATGGAAACTGTTTTGGAAAATATGGTTTGGGATTAAGAAATAAAAGAGGCCAAGGGCTTGTAGACAACCCAAAAGCCTCACGCCTACACATCATGAATTCTTTATTCAAAAAGAGCTTGGGGAGGGGCCAGATGCAACAAATACCAAACAGAAAAAATGAAGTTGACAATATCTTAACAGACAGCATGTGACCGTGGCAGTCATTTCAGAATCAGCTGTCTGTGTGCAGTCAGATCATCGACTGATTAGAGCGAAGGTCACAGTAAATACCAAATTAGAGGGGGGAAAAGGATAAAAATGAGAAGACATTGTGTTCAGTAATAGCAGTTCCAACCTGAACTATTTAAGTAGCTGTCAGCTCCAAAATAAAAAAAAAAGGAAATAAAAGAAAAGTAAAAGAAGTTGCCTTTATCATCATTATTTTTCTTCCCTTCTATCCTCAGAGAAATTTAATTGATACAAAAAGTCACCATGCTGAAGATACCTAAAGGGCCCAGAAACTACAAACCAGTCAAAATTTTGATGTCTTGGCTGAGCAGAGAAACATGGCAGCCAATGGCAATTTAGGTTCACAGCAAAATGCTCTTGGAATAGTCACATATCAATAATTAATTAAAAATTAATAATAGTCACATAGCTAGCTAGGTATGCTCCTGTACTAAAAAGCTCTGTAGGCTTGGCTTTTCCTCAGATGCTGTTTTGTGAGGTGATAATGTCCATAGTTCTTCATCATTTCCTTCTGAAATATTTTGCATGTGAGATTTTTTAAAAATCAAATACTTAAGTAAGTATTTTTATTATATTTAAATAAAATATTTGAAAATGGAAAGATTTTTGAGCGCAAGTCCTCCAACTCCAAATTCAGCGCTCTTTTCATCATACCATATAGTACCTCTTTTAACAACTAAGCATGCCTTTTCTTGCTTTTTTCACCCTTTTAAAAACTCTATGAATACATTGGATCAACCAGTGCCATATGGAATTCAAAGCTCTTCACAAGCTAGCCCTCTTCTACCTTCCAGCCTTCTTACATCTTACTCTCCATCAGGTATTTTTTGATCCAGTAACACTGAACTCTGGGCTGTTCCATGAACAAGACATTCCATCTCTCTCAGCTCTGGCTATTCCCATGCCTGGAATGGTCTCCCTCCTCATCTCCACTACTGACTTCCCTGGCCTCTTGTGAATCCTAACTAAAATCTCATTTTCTAAAGGAAGCCTTTCCTAATCCTTCTGAATTCTAATGCCTTCCTTGTTCATTATCTCCTTTTTATCCTATGAAGGCAGTCAGGTGGTTCAGTGGATAGAGGACTAGGCTTGGAATCAGGAAGACCTGTGTTCAAATTTGACCTCAGACACTAACTGTGTGACCTTGGGCAAATCCCTGGACCTCTGCTGGCCTTAATCCACTGGAAGGGTACAGCAAATCACTCCAGTATCTTTGCCAAGAAAATCCCATGACTAGTATTGGCATGCTATGATCCACAGTATCATGAGGAGTTGGACACAACTGAACAACAAAAAAATTTATCCCACATATAGCATCTTTCTTCATTTTCATTTGTCATCTCCTGCACTTGATTGTAAGCTCCTTGAGGTCAAGGACTGTCATGGCATTCTTTTTTGTATCCCGAGTGCTTAGCACAGTGTCAGGCACACAGTAGGCATTTAATAAGTGTTCACCGACTGACTGCAAAGAATCAGGCCCTAGTTTGGATCAAGCCCTTTGGCTAGAACTCACAGTCACGTGTTGAGTTTGGTTCGGATGGGGGTAGGGGGGTAAGTTCTGATAGCCCTCCTTTCTGGGGGCAGTACAGTTTACAGAAGGAACTCAGAGGCCAGGAAGAAGGTGAGCCAGAACATAGTACTCTGGGACAGCCACCACTGTTCAAGCCTAACCTTGCTACCTTTGGGCTTTGTAAGCCAGTTTAGGGGACTCCTTACAAATTATACCAATGGTCTGGCAAGCCTCCACTAATGAGAGGGACTGATCTTTGACAGATCTAAGTGGGATGGGCAAACTTGGCAGCACCAAGTGCTCATCAAACATATTTACTTTTCAGATGTTTGGGGTTTGATAAAATCCATAATGCCTTTGGCCCCAAGTACTTTTCCTATTAATTATTAAACCCTTGTGTATTTCAAGGGTAATTGAATCCTGTTTCTAATTAGTTTACACTTAATTCGTCAAAACATTTTTAAAGGGCTGTTTGATGCCCCAATAAACCTCCTGGGCTTTTAATGATTCTTCATTTGAGGAGAATTGGAAAGAGGAGTGTGAATGTATTGGAGCTCTCTCCTCCTTTCCCCATATGCCTCCCTCCTTTTTTAAATAGCTACTGTCTTTTCCCATACACATCCCATGGGGAGACAAAGGAGAACAAAGTACTTAGCCCATACATTCAAACTACTAAAGCAACTGGGAACATTTGTAGCTTCCTACAAATCTCCTTCATTCTGCCCAACAACAACAACGAAAACATTTTATTCCCTTAATAAAGGTTTTGGTCACAAAAAATTATTTGGATAAAGTCCTTAACTCCCTACTTTATTTACCCTATTTATACAACACTCAATAGTATTAGCTCCTGAAGGGAAGGGCTAAGGACTGTTGAGTGAACTTAGAACACCACAGGCCACCAATTTTTTGTGAAACTTAGAATGACAAGATCTATGGAAAATAAGTATTTTTGTGCATGGGAGGAGTCCCATAAATCAAAGCCAGGGTAAATGTAAGGAAAGGAATCCATGGTTTTGTGGAAGAGGAGCAGATTTCTCCCTATAGAGAAAGACAGAGCTCTAACATAGAATGTTACCATCATAGGAACCACCAGAGATACCATAGTGTGGTCATGTCAGATACTCTAATTCTGTTACTTTCTTACAGAGTTTCCTAGGGCCCTGAAAGATTAAATAACTCATCCAAGGACATACTGTGAGTATGGGCCTGAAGAAGGACTTGAACCTTCCTGATTTCCATCTAGAGTTCTTTCAATCATGTCTTCTGAGATATGGCCAACACTTACTCAGGAACACTGGTCCTTTCCAAAAATCAGTCCATAATTTCATGACTCACTATAAGTGGGTGAATGGGAAGGGAGGAGTGTCCAGAGTTCTTATTGGTCGTGCTCTGACCCAAAGCTCACCTACCCTATGGAGGACGGCCCAGCAACTTCTTCTGGTTTGAGCAGAGCAGTGGGAACCTTTCCAGATCTTTAAAAAAAATAATAATAAAAATAGAGCTAGCATTGCAAATCACTTTATAAAAATTATCTCATTTGATTCTCACAACAGCCCTTTGGGGTAGAACATATTACTATCCATATTTTAAAGAAGAGATAACTGAAACAGATAGAGGTTGACTTGCTGAGGGTCACACAATTAGTTAAGTGTGTGAGAATAGATTTGATCCCAGGTCTTCCTGATTCTAGGTCCAACTCTAACTACTGTGAAACCTAGTTGCCTCTACTGATCATTATGTTGGTTATATCTCCTAGCTTTGTGTCATCTGCAAATCTGATAATGTATCATATATGTCTGAATTCAAGTCATTGCTAAAATCATTATATTGCACAGAGGCAAAGTACACTCTCTGGTATTCTTATAAATCAACAATAAACAATTGACTTCTCCTTGTTCATGGCTACTCAACTAATTCCAAATCAACATAACTATTACTGTCTAGTCCACAAGACCAGAAGAGAGTTTGTTAAGCAATTCAGTTCAATAAACATTTATTTAGCACCTACTGTGTGCCTGATACTGTGCTAAACCTGAGGATACATTTTTTTAAAAAGACAGTCCTTGCCCTCAAGGAGCTTACAATCTAAAGAAAGAAGAGGACACATAAAAGGAAGCTGGAAAGTAGGGGCAAGGAGGCCTGGCAATGTCAGGGAGTAGCCGGTTGGAATGGGGCCATCTTGTTCTATGGAGTTGAAATTAGGCAGAACTACAGAGGCAAAGTGGAGTGAGCTGCAAATCTAATTTCTGCCCTCTATAAAGGAAGGCTTTGGGAGGAGTTTGGTAAAGTTTAGGTAAGTCTATAGCTTTTCCCTTAACCATCAATAGAGTAACTCAGTCCTAAAAAGGAAATGATTTAGTATAAGATGATCTATTATTGATGAAACCACATTGACTTTTGGGGATCACTGCTTCCTTAGATGTTCATTAACCAGCTTTTGAATAATACATTCTAGAAATTTGCCAGGAATTGAAGTAAAATTCTCTGGCTTATAGGTCTTAGGCTCTATTCTCTTTTTTGAAAAATCAAGCAACATTTGCTCTTATTAAGAACATTGGTAACCTGGAGGGCACCCACAAACTCATGCTGTTGTCACTACAATAATTCTATGACCCTTCTCCCTTTTCCCATAAATTTTCAATGATCCCCAATAATGACTCAGTCATTACATCTACCATTTTGTGAACCACACAGAATAGAGAAGGCATTATCCCACCTTATCCCAGAACTGGGAGAGCCCTGATTTGTGGGTCTACATGACACTCTTCTCTCATGATGTTGGCTCTTATCAGAGTTGCACAAACAGGGGCCCACCCCAGCTAACCAATAATAATAATAAAAATTGTGATAGGGCCAACATTTATCAGATTTCCTCACCCCCCACTCTCACAACAGGGATGAGTTTTCCATGTCTGGCCTGTTTCTCTCTACCTAGATTCCTGGTTACCTAAAGGCATAAAAGTCCCACCTAACTGGAATGGGGCTTCTCTAACTTGGAGGATGTTTGAAGACCACGAGAGTCTCCATACTCTTATGCTAGCCAGATAGGTTTCCACATGGAAATAAGTACTACAATATCTTTGTCACATATTCTTACTGCCTCATTTCATCCCCAAATCAAGTCTGAACTAACAGTACTGTTATCAAGCCTGCTCCCAACAACAACAGCAGCAGCAACCACAAAATGAACAAATAATAACTAACTTGTACATAGTGCTAAAGTTTAATGGTGGCTGCTTGCACAGTGGCTAGAACACTGGGCCTGGAGTCAGGAAGCCCTGAGTTCAAATCCAGCTTCATGCATTTACCATCTCTGTGACCCTGGGCATGTCACTTAACTTCTGCCTCAGTTTCCTAAAATGTAAAATGGAGATAGCACCTACCTTGCAGGGTTGTTGTGAGGACAAAATGGAATAATATTTGCAAAAAAGAAAGCACTTAGCACACTGCCTGGTACACAGTAGGAGTTATATAAATGCTTATTCTTGTCCCCTTTATAAAAAACTTTACACATGATCTAATTTGATCCCCACAACAACCATATGAGGTAAGTTCTCTCCATTGTAAGTAAATGTCTCCCTGACCTCAGAAGTAAACAATTTTGAATAAAGGTAATTAATAGCATAACTGACTTAGGATTGGTCAAAATTCTCATTTAGCATAACTGACTGGCCAAGGAGACAAGTAGCAACTTCATCCCTGGTCAGTGTATCTCTTTGTAGATTCCCAGATACTGTTTGTCAGAGGCAGCAGATTTGGAACAGCTTGCCTGGCTTCAACTCTGTAACCCCAAAGACCAGGCTGAGACTAGGTCTCCAGAAGGCTGGCTTGCTCTGTGCTGAAAGGACTGGCCTGCTAGGTGCCCTCTGCCAGTGTTCATACCAGTCAGGGTCAGGCTTCTGCTATCAAACTTTCCCAGTAAGTGCCCAAACTGGATAAGGTTCAGCTCCCACCATCAGTCTATTTAAAGGGTCCATATGGAAAGGTCATCACCACTGAACTGTGAGAAGCAACTGAGGACGGTCACGCCACCGGCCTGCATCCCTGGTGCCTGAGTTTATAATAAAGAATCTCTGTAAGTAGCCAGAACTGGAAGTAAAAGTCCTAGTCTTGAATTATTAAAAAAATCCTCTTATGTTGGCTCTCAAAAGAACCTAAGTTGCTGTGGGTCTGCTCACAGCTGTATCCACAGGAGATTTCCTCCCAGGCCAGAACAGCAACAGGCAGCAAAGGGAGAATCCACGTGGAGATCACAGGTCCATTGAAGCATCTCTTCCTGTTGTCTCCATCCTTCTTGAAAGTAGACCTTTAAGTCTGAGTATCTCAACTTTAGGTGATGCCACAGTGTTACTTCCTTAGCAAGAGATAACATGAGCAGAACTTCACAGCATTCTCTCCTTCCTGCTGTGCCCTAGAACCATGGCCACAAAGAACAAGGAGTCCGTGGGACAAGGAGTCATTCTTCTTCCTTCCCACACCAGTCTTACTGGCCATCAATATACCAATAGCACCACTCTCAGGGGTGCCAGTTTGGGGGGATGGACAATGAACAAGAGGTATAGGTCTTTGGGTGTTACTTCCTCTGGCATGGCTTCCAGGAATAAGGCAGTTGCTAGTCCCCTTGGACTGTGCCCTGTAATACTGAGCTCAGTTATGGGCATTTTAAAGAGGGATATTGATAAACCAGAGGATAACCAAGATAGTTGTCCATGGCAAATGATCTGGAGTCTGAAAGAATCAGTAAAAAGGATCTGGGGATGTTTGCCTTGATGGAGAGAAGACTTGGTAATGGATACCCTCAAGCATTTGAAAGACTGTCATAGAAAAGAGAGATTAGATTTGTTCTTCAAAACCAGAAATACTATGAGTAGAAATTACAAATGGCAGATTTAGGTTTGATATCAGGAAGAATTAGAGATGTCCAGGAGTGGAAAGGGCTGCCTCAGTGGAATGGGGTAGTAGAGGGTAAAAGGCTGAAAGGCAAAGGCTGAAAGGTCACTAGTCAGGCGTGCTATAGTGGGGATTATTTCTTAGGCATGGTTTGGCTTAGATGGCCACTGAGATTCTTTCCAAATCTGAAATCCTACAATTTTGTATGCTTCCCTTGGCATGTTCCCTAGGTTCTGAAGGTAAAGCTCCCTCAGCCCTCAAGCCTTACTTTGGCTCTTAAAGAAGACTTCCAGACCCCTTCATGCCTCCATCTCCATGTTCTCTCCCAATTTCAGGCACTCTCAACAAAACAACGAATTGAAAATCCCATTGTTGGAAAAACTGTCTCCCAGGCGCCCACAGACATTCTACCAGAAGAACAACATGATTTCAGCTGTCGGTCAGAATGTGTACTGTAAGCAATTGAGGGGAAAAGTTGTAGTGACTCACATAACAGGAGTGCTAAATATCTAAATGAAGGAGTGCTTCACTGGGCTGAACATCGCTGCACTTATCACAAACACAATGTAAATTCCCACTATGCAGCAGTACCGTTTATTAGCAAATGTCTCTCTGGATTATGTTTACTCTTATTCTATTAGGGAACTTGGTTCCACATTAAATAGTACAACAATAAGATGCTTGCAATACAGGGAGAACATTTAATTATGCAAGAGAATAGATTTATGGACTCGGTTTCAGAAATTCATCACCGCCCCTCTGATAATGTACATCCGGATGATTTCTGAATTGGTCACAGAACCTCAGAGACAGAAGGAACCTCAGGGGACACCCAGCCCAGACCACAGCTGACCTCTAATGCCCTTGATGATGAAGCTCATGGCTAAATATCCATCTTTTATCTGAAGACCACCAACAAAAAGAATACACTATTTCCTAAGACAGCCAGTTAATTCCATTTGGGGACAGATTTAATTGTTAAGTAACCTTTCCTACCCTCAAGCCAAAATCTGCTGCTTTATATCTTGCACCCTTTGCTTTTAGTACTGCTCTCTGAGAACAGTCTGAAAAGATCTAATGCCCATCATTCAATTCTTGATGATGATGATGGTGATAAAAGTGACAGTAGTAGCTCTCATTTCTGTATCACTTTAAGATTTGCAAAGTGCTTTACAAATATTGCAGATATTGTCATTATTCCCATTTTACAGATAAGAAAACTGAGGCAGAGACCTGCCCAGGGTCACATAGATAATACATGCCTGAGGCCAAATTTGAACTCAGGTCTTCTTGACTCCCTGTCCTGCACTCTCTCCACACAATACCAAGCTTGTCTCTGACCACTCTGATGTTTCCCCTAAGTCTTCTCATCTCCAGGTTAACCATCCCCAGTTAGTTCAATAGATTCCTGTATGCCATGGTCGCCATTTCCCTCACAATCTTGGCCACCCTTCCATGCAGGCTCTCCAACTTACCAAGTTCCTTCCAAAAATGTGTAAAGTGAACCCAGCCCTTCCATTGTGACCTGACCAGGACAGAGTATGGTGGAACCATCATCTACCTCATCCTTGATACCATGTGTCTCTTAATATAGGCTTCTCTTACCTGGATAATCCCCAAATCCCTATACTCTTCAGCAACTTACCACCCTCTTCCATCTTGATTCCACTCTGGAATACTATAAGAAGCAGACCCATCTCCATCACACATTTTATTTCAAACAACCAGATTCTATTGTTGAAAATACTGAGAAGCATAGTGTTGTTCCTTCATTCAACAAACATTATTAAATCCCTGCTGTGTGCCAGGCTCTGTGCTAGGCACTAGGGGTCGATGTTAAGAACAGAAGTCTCAGCCATTGAGGAGTTGTCATTCTATACTATTAGATTCCAAGGAGGCCTCAATGAGTGCAGTTTCCTCATTTCCTAAATGAACAGCAGGAAAGGATTTGCCCACATGGCTTATCTAGGATTAGAACTCAAGTCTTTCAGCACCAGGGTCAGAGTTGTGTCCAGTGCAGTTTTTTGCCTTCTGTCACTGCCTCCCTGGGCAGCAGGAGCTGCTGATGCATAAATACAAACAGCATGTAGCCTTGCTAAATCTAGTTTACTGTTTTAGAAGAGGCAGATATGAACTCTTGGTAAAAAGGAATCCTTTCATCGTCCCAGAATTACTGTCAGAGTTTGGGTGATATATGGTCCATATGGCAGCACATTCATTCTGTGTATGTGTTTATTGCTGTATTTTCATTAGGGAAGTTAAGGATGTGCTAGCAGATTTAGAGAGAATGCCTGTTGGCTTGATAACATCCTATGGTCTGAGGAAGGGACCTCTCCCTTTGAGACTGACAGTCTCTCTGCTTGTCTCCTCTAGTCCTCTCCCCACTGCAATGAATGAACAGATGAATGAACATTTATTAGGCACTTACTATCAGCAAGGCACTATGCTAAACTCCAAATAGAGAGGCAAGACAGTCTCTTCATTCAAGGAGTTCACATTCTAATAGAGGGAGACAGCATATAGAGAAGGCTTCCATTTCAGGCAGATGGAAAGGTCAGGTGGTACTTAGGGTACAGCAGGGAAAACAGCAGGGTAGATGTAATGCCCCATGGATCTTGGGAAACATTGGCAGTGCAAATGGTCCCAATCAGCAACTGTTAGGAGAAGGATAGTGGGGCATTGGGTTATCTCAGGCAGAGGCAGGAATGCTGGGGCCAGTATTCTAGCTGAGTGGGAATGGACAGTGAGGTCAGGGGTGAGGGAGGAGAAATAATGATAAGGACAAGGATGAGGATGATAGAAGATTGCCCAGAATCTTGGAGTTAGAAAGTGTAGGAGCTAGAGCCAGGATTTAAACCTAGGGAAGGAAAGCTAATGGAATAGAATGGAGCACTTGGAGTAATGGAATGAATCCAGAGACCTGGATTTGAATCCTGCATCTGCCTTCAAGACTCAGCAAAAATCCCAACTTCTGCATGACGTCTTTTCTGTACCTCTAGCCCTCACCCATTGTTAAGGCCTCTGAGATTACCTCCCATTTTCACTACATACATCTTGTATGTACAATATTTTGCATGTTGTCTTCTCCATTAAAAAGTGTAAGCTCTCTGAGTCCAGAGACCACATTTTTGCCTTTTTTTTTGTATTCTAAGTGTTTGCACACTGTAAGTGTTTAATAAATAAATGCTGTAGTCACCACTTTTTAACCTATTTGACCTTGGTCAAATCATTTAATTTTTCTATACCTCTTTGTATAACAACTTGCATTTATATGGCACTCACTTAAAGTTTTACAAGGCACTTGGTATACATTATCTCCTTGGATCCTCACAACGATCCAGTAAGGTAAGTGCTGTAATTATTATCATCCCACCCAATTTTATAGATAGGGAAACTGAGTCTGAGAGAGGTTAAGAAACTTTCCCAGGGCCATATAGCTAGTAAGTGTCTCAAGCCAGATTCAGAGGCATGCCTTCCTGATTCTAAGTACAGTGATCTTTCCACTGCCCTACATGGTTTGCCTTTCTACATCTCTAAGGTTCCTTCTCACCATAATTCTATGATACCATGAACTCTAGGTTCAGTGGTTTGCCTGCAGCTGTTTCTCACTGTTGATTGATTGACCAAAACACACAGAAATTTAAATTCCAGTCCATACCCCTATCTCTAAGCTGTGGTTCTGACCTGATTTCTCCTCTAAGAGGTTTAAGGGAGGGGAAGCAGCTGATAAAAGCTACATGCCCTTCATCATTTGCTCCTGGCACAGGGGTGCTCTTCAGAAAAAAGCAGAGAGGCTTCCAGGGCAGAGACCACACAGACACACATTCCTGTCCAGCCCGGATTTTCTGACCTGGAACACAGAAGCACAAATGTCTCATTTTCCTCGCTGAATGCAGTCCAGCCAGACTGAGGGGAACTAAAGGATTGGAAGCAACGATCTGTATAATTTAGGCACAAAAAGGCTGCTTTGGCAGAGTGGCTTCTACATTGCCAGTCCTTACAAAGACCCAGGGCACAAAACACATGGTGAAATTAGAGGGGTACCAAAGAGACCCTAAAATCTCCCTAACAGGCCTGCCACAGTATCTGACAATCCGCCATTAGAATCAGCGTTAAAAGAATCCATTTAGCATTATAATGCAAATATGTTACCCATTCGTGGACTTTTAGAAGACCATCAGAGCAGAGCCTGGGGGAATTAGCAATCAATCAATCATCAAGCATTTATTAACCACTTACTATGTGTCAGGCACTCTTCCAAGTGCTGGGATTGGAAGGAAGAACAAAAAAAGGCAAAAATAGCCCCTGCCCTCTCTGGGTGTTGAGGGAAAAGGTGTAAGGTAATAGGGGAAGATTGGTCTCAGCCTAATTCAAGAGGACAATATGAAGGCTCTGAGACTGGGTGAAGTTCTAGGAATGAATGAATGAAGCACTACTGACCAATATACAAAGCCCTGAGGATACAAATAGAAAAATAAAGATTGTCCCTGATCTCTTCCAGGAACAACCCAAAGTAGGAGAAATATAACCCAAGATGAGGAGGTGGGGATGGAGAATGGGACAAAACCCTGTGATTTTGCCCTTGTACAATTTTGCTCAATCTTTGTGGCTTCACCTCTCTGCAGGATTTCTCTGACTTCTTTTGTCATGGAATTGATTACTCAACAAATATTTATTAAGTACTTACTATGTATGTACCAAGCCCTGTGATTTTTATTAGGGATAAAGAGATAAAGTAGTTCCTGCCCTCAAGAAGTTTATATTCTAAATGGGGAAAAGGCATGTACCTGTAAATCTATATCTATATCTATTTATGAGACAAATAAAAATTAAATACACTGAACACTTTGGTGTTTGAAATGTCTTGGCAGAATTATCAATGGTGGTCACCACAAGGGCCTAAAAGAATGAAATACCCCAAGAAATAAAACAGAAACAGGGAAATTTGGCAATAAAATAAAGAAAATTGAGCCTAATTCCAGATTATGGAATTTTCTTTATGTAACATAATAGTTGACATTTATGTAATGCTTTAAGATTTGCCAAGTGTATCTTCATTTGGTCATATGAACCTGTGAAGTAGATCCTACTTTTCATTATTTTGTCTCTGAAGAAACTGAGGCTCAGAGAGACTAATTTGACCACAGTGGCGTGGATAGTTCATGTCCAAGGCACAATGCAAACCTAGATTCCTCCTAACTCTAAGTCCAGTACTCTGTCCATTGCACCATATTGCTTTGGCATGAAGCAAAACAGAGTGACTTTTCAGCAAGGGTACATGGCCCTGGGATAGTACAAGTCTGAAGGTTGTCTTAGCTTAGACCATAAAAGACAAGATGCCCGAATTTAGGAGAAGGGTCAGTCAGTCAATAAACATTAATTAAGTACCTACTCTGTGTCAGTCACTATGCTAAAATAAAAAGAAGAGTCTATCACTCCATATTTCCTGGTCGTCAATCTCTGACATTCTCAGGAAATCTACTTTCTTATATAGGCTTATTTATCTGGAAGACCTTTCCCTTATTTATAAGATGGGGAAGATATGGTTAAGCAATAGTTTGTATGAAAAAGATCTGAGGGGGTTAATGGACCAAATGCTCAACATGAATCAACAGTGTGATATAGCAACCAAGCTGATTTTAATATGAGCATAATGATCAGAATGAGAGTGGTGATAGTCTCTTTGTCCTCCGACCTTGGAAGACCACATTTTAAGAGCTGAGATCCATGGCACCCTGTGGGAATTCATGAACTAGAGTTTCAGAGGATAGATAAGGAACATTGGAAAGAACATTGACTTTGATGATATCACACATACATTGGAGTGTTGCTGAATTGAAGGGTAGTATCCAGATGTGGGTGAGTGCATAGGCAAGGGAACTGGAAGCCATGATGTAACAAAGAGCATTTGAAAGAATTATGTTTGTTTTAACCTGGAAAAGAGGAGACAGAGGGGTTACTATGCCTCTCTGTAGGTAGTTGAAGGGCTGTCATGTGAAGGAGGCATTATCCTTGTTCTACTTGACTACAGAGGGCAGAATTGGGAATGATGGGTGAAGGATTCTCCCTAGTCCAATCTAACGTCCATGGAACTGCCAAAGAGCTTTCCTAAAATGCAGACCTAATCATGCTACTCCTCTAAGCAATAAATCTCAACATTTCCCTATTACATCTAGGATAAAATATGAACTCCTCTGTGGGGCATTTAAAATTCTACACAACCCAGTCTCAACTTACTTTTCAAGGTTTATTATACATTACTCTCCTTCATACACTCTATTGCGCAGTCAAAGTGGCATTCTTGTTGTTTTTTCACCCATTGTCATTCCCTCTCTCATCCCTGAGTTCCTTTCTAGTTATGTACATGTTACTTTCTCCAATAGAATGAATTGGGTCAAGAATCAAGCCCTTAGGGTCAAGAACTTCGGAGGATTGTTGTACTTTTGTCTCTGTGGCTTCTTTGACCTTTCTTGGCATCCTAGTACTTATCCTAGTGTCTGGAAAATAATAGGCACTGTATAAATGCTTGCTGAATTACAGATTATAATAAATCTTTAATGGATTGAAATTGTGAAGAGTTAGAGTTTCCTTCTATGTAAGTCAAATCTTCCTAACAAATAGAGCTATCCAAGAGTAAAATGGGTTGCCTTACATGGTAGTGAGTTCCTCATCACTACATACATCAGGCATGCACAACCACTATACCACTATTTGGAGATATAGAGGAGATTTTTGCATCAAGCAATGGGTTGAACTGCATGACCCCTAGGTCTCTTCCAAGTCTATGATTCTGTGAATTTCAGTTATTCAGCTCTTTCATCTCTGAAGTTCTAGCCCTACCCTTATGCAATCTTTTTTCTTAATGTCTATTCCTTATTCCCTAGCATTTCTTGCACTCGTAGCCAGAGACAAAAATGTTTTATGTGCAGTAGCACCAGCCTCCTACCTTGTCCCTCCTTTCCTCATCCTCTGGGAAAAGTTAGCCTTCTGTCTTTCTGGTCTAGGGTAATTATCTCTATATTCTCCAGGATAACCTATTTACAACTTCAATATCACCAGGGGTTTGTAGAACACACTGGGCAAGGCAGCTATGGAGCTCATTGAGTCCCTCACTTTACTAACAATACAAGTAAGGGACGAGAGCTTAGGAAAGATTCTGTCCTTATGGAGCAAATGTTCAAATACCTTCCCTTTTTAAATGCTTCTGTTTAGCAAGCAGAAGAATCATTGGGGTTCCAGGAAGAGGAGAAGGAGGAAGAAGAAGCTCCCTCTGTCCCACAGGCTCCTTATCTCTGATATGGAGTCAGGGGGAGGAGGAGAGAAAAAAGGAGGAAGGAAGGATTGCATTTTCTCCAAGGGAGTTGGCCTGGCTTCTCCCTTCCCATTCCCAGAACTAATTTAGGCCACCTAAGAGTGCATATATTTGGATGAATGACACATTCTCATCTATCTCCTGCTGTAACAGTTAGATGACAAACCAAGTACATTTGGAAATCAGACCAAGGGAAGGGGGGAACCCCATAGAATTGATAGCCTAGAAATGGATGAACCATCATTGGAAGGGGCTGCAAAGTTTAATGAAGAAAGAGATAGGGAGAGGTGTGTGAGTGTGCTGGAAAAGAACAAAGAGAGATGTAAAGGAAAATCATAGAATATTGGAGCTAGAAAGGTCCTCAATGGCTATAGAGAGCAAGCCCTACCTGAAAAGAGCAATCCCAGCAAAAGGGTCACACTGACTCCTTTTGATTATGTCCACTGATGGGGAACTCACTCTTTCATTAGCAGTTCATTCTTATTTTGGATAGCTCTCATTATTGGAAAAATTTTCTTTTATGCCAAAATCTGCCTCTCTGTCACTTAAGCAATCAGAAACCATGAAATCTCATAATGTGGTGGAATGGAAGGAAGGATAGATTTCAAGTTAGAAGATTTGGGTTTGGTACTAGATGGGTCAGTGGATAGCTCACAGGACCTGGAGTCAGGAAGACATGAGTTCAAATCCAGATTCAGATACTTATTAGCTGTGATCCTAGGCAATTACTTACCTCCGTTATCTTCAGTTTCTTCATCTGTAAAACAGGAATCATAATGGTACCTGCCTCCCAAGGTTGTCTTGATAAAATGGCATAGTATTTGTAAAGCACTTAGCAAACCTTAGAACACTATTTAAATTCTACTTATTATTACTACTACTATTAATATTATCGTTATAGATGATGATGATGTTTTGTTACTAGCTATATGGTCTTGGTCAAGTCATTTAGCATATATGCACTCAGTTTCATCATCTGTCAAATGAAAGGTTTAGATTAGCTGACCTCTAAGTTCCCTTCCAACTCGAAATCTACAATGCTGTGAATTCAATTTCAGGAAGAGCCTGAAAGGCCAACTTGTCCAATCCATATGTGAGCAGAGACCCTCTCTCTTTGAGAATCTTTGAATACCTTCAGTCATAGGGAGCTTACTATCTCCTTAAGTAGCCCATTACACTTAGGCTAATCTTAATTAACCTGTTACTCTGGGTGCATGCATGAATGTGTAACAGAAAAAGTTAATAATAGGCTAATGCTGATGATTTTTGCAGCCAAGAATCAATGCTCCCAGACCTAAGGACAACATGTAGGTCATTGAAGTCAGCAGCCCTAATCTGTTGAGAAACTAAGGGGCAATACTAAAGAGCCCTATAGGAGTCTGCGCTGAATATGCCTCACTCATTTAGTTATCCTGTTTTTCTGGCTCTTGGTCCGGCTGCTGATCTTGGCATTGTATCTCCTCTAGTGCCTAGGACCATGCTTTACAATACTGTGCACTTAAATAAATGTCATCCAACTCTATGGGTCGACTCAGCATTCCCTGCATCTCCTTTCTCTATTGATCCAGCGACTATTTTCTGACTCTCTGCATTCTGACCCCTAGCTTTCTCACACTGGTTCTAGTTCTGCTCTCTGTGGCGAAGAATAGTGAGTCACATTCTTTTTTGAGAGACAGCATGGTTATGTGTCTCCAAGGTCAAACCATGGATTCAGAAACACCTGGGTTCAGTCTTGTGTCTGATGCACACTGGCTATGTGACCATGGGTAAGTCACTTTCTCAGTCCCCCAGGCAATTCTTTAAGGCTATAAAGCACTGACAAGAAGCTAAAATATTCTGTAGAGGGAGTTTCCATACTGGAAGCTCCCCTATGCTAGTAAAATTCTGGAGTTGGACCAAACAAAATCATTATTCTATAGAAATAGCCCTTCTAATATTTGAAGGGAGCTACTACTTCTCCCCTAAGTCTTCCTTTCTCCAGGGTAAATACCCGCAGTTCCTCAACCAATCTTCATCATCCTTGTCTCTTCCTTCCTCAAATATGGCCCCCCAAACTGAACATAATACTGTAGGTCTGATGGTGTGGTCTGACCATGGCAAAGAACAGTTGGGTGATCACTTCTTTCTGGATACTTTGCATTTTTAAAGGTAGCTTATGACATTAGTGATAAGGATTTGGAAGTAGCCAATTGGAGGGACTCCCATCTTTACCATGGCTACAGGAAGCAGAGACTTTCCAGTGTCTGACCAGAAGCCATTCTCGGACAGAGATGTGATGCTCAAGGCCCTAGGAATCCCTTCTAAATCAGGATTTGGATATTTTTCAGAGAAAGATCCAAATCATCTAAAGAAAATGAGACCCCTTCTCCATTTGGTGAAGCATTCCAAGTTGACTATAGCTTGACTGCGCTGCTGTCTCTGTCTCTCTGTTTCTTTCAGTTTCTATCATTGTCTCTGTCTCTCTCCCCTCTTTCCTATCATCTCTTAATCTGCCCTCAAGTCTATCTCTTTACTTGACTCCATCAAGTCCCTGAAAAAACCACCCTTATCAGTAAACTCATCATCTTTGGAATTCACATCTAGTCAGTACCCTCAGTGTCCTCTAGCCATCTAGAACATTTGAGTGAGAAGTAAAGCGTTCCTTCCAAAGCTGGAATTTTAAGAGGGTTCCTACTTTCCCCACCCCCACACACAAACACACATATATTTGTGTTGTGTGTATATATACATACACACATGTACATATATACATAGCTTACAAATACAAACTATGCCTTACATGTAATATATTGCCCATGTAGAATAAATATTACATGTCTATGGTATGTATGATATGTGTGCAATGTTATTAATCACGCGTACATGCATGTGATATATGTCAGGTGTGTTGCGCACATGTTATACATGGTGTATAAATGGCATGCATGACTATGCTCTGTGTTATATATGGCATGTGCATTATATACTTGTTATATATTACACACATACACGTGTATATAGATACATTGGTACTCACACTTCATCAATACACTCAATATACTCTGTCTTTATTTCTGTCTCTGTCTATCTCTTTGTCTCTGTGTCTGTCTTTCTCTGTGTCTCTATTTGTCTCTCTGTCTGTCTCTCTCTGTGTTGGGTATTCCTATCTCTCCTAAATTAAAAATGCAGCCTCTCCGGGATCTCTTGCTGAATGGCATGAAAGCTTTGACCTGCTCCATCATTTCTGTGCTAGGTCAGTTTGCCCCTCCTTCAGCAGCCTGGTAGCCCCTGTGTTCTGGGAGCTCACAATATTGGTGCTAGATTTATTGCAGATATCCAATCAGCTTTAGTCCTGCTTGAAGCTCAGAATTCCCAAACTCGAGCACGCTGACAGTTTCTGCCTCTCCAGCATCAGGGATTACAAATGTGGGCCACCACATCAACACTGCTCTTTCTTTGGAGGAATGTCCTTGAGTCGGACTCAGGAGGCTTTGTCTCCTTATCCACTACCTGACAGTTGGCTTTAACTTTCTCTGGTGTTGGTCCATGCCAATTCAGAGAGGCTGAAGTCTTGGCTTCTCTCTGGGCCCATAGGGAGCACCACGTTATGGGGACTGCATTACAGGTTAAGAGCAAAGGGATGAAAAATAATGGAATTATACAACTTGTATATAATAGATTTGCAGTTTCATGTCCAATCATTTTTTTTAATTCCACTACTTGATGGAAATTGTTGTTTTATTTCATGAATTAAAAATAAAACTAAATTTAAAAAATGAATAATGGGTAATGAGTTTAGAGAGGTATAGTAGGTTCAATATAGATATATAGAGCTTGACAAAGGTTTATCTGACTTGGGGGTCAGTCAAAGTCTCTCTGAAAGACTTTGGGGCTTCTGGTCCCCAAAGTAGTGCTCCACTAGCCTATTCTTGGCAAAGGCTCTCCTTTGACAATGAGTACCTGTGTCAACATTCCCAGTACCTTGGCTGGCATTTCTCTTATCACTTCTCACTTCTGTATCAACTTTTCCACCTCTGAAGGGACTAGCTGAGCAGCAGTGTGCTGCTTCAGGCTCCATACTCCCAACCACTGCTCACAATCTCCAGGTAACAGCCTGAGGCAGTCAGGTCCAAGAGGAAAGCTGAAAAAGTGGACAAGCCTGGGAAGTCCCACCAGACATTAGCAGAAACACTTGGATGCCAACAGAAGGCACTGAAATGCACTGTACTAATAAGGGTGTTTGGTAAAAGGCAAGTCTGCCTTGGACTCTATCTAATGGTATTGAGTTATTAATATCCACCCACCCCAAAACAGAACTCCAGGTAATATATAGTTCTATAACATCATCAAATTGAACTTTATATTACCAATATCATAGGATTTCCAACTGGAAGGGAAATTAGAGATAACCTAGTCCAATGCTGTTATTTTGCACAGGAAGAAACTAAGACCCAGAGAAGGAAGGTCAGTTGCCCAAGGTCACAGAGGTGTTAAGTAGCAGAATCAGGATCCCAACCTACATCTTCTGAGGCCATCACAATTGCTGTTTCCATATCCTCTGTCTTTAATGCTGGTCCCCAAGAAGAAGCAAGAAATTTAACATAGTTTTCAACTGATAAGCATATCTTAAGAGCCTACTATGTGATGGCACTGGGGATACAAAGAAATGAGTGAAAACAAGCCCAAGTTTCAAAGAGCTTCCTTCTATTGGATGCCCACACCCTGCTCAGTGCCAAGTCATGTGAACAACATAATCACAAAGAATTAACAGTCCAAAAGGGTGAGATAAGAAGAGCTAGCTTCCTGGAGGATGGGGCAGGAATCACTTGGACTGAGTCAGTCAGTCAATTAGCATTTATTAAGTGCCTATTGTATGCCAGGAACTGTGTTAAATGCCAGGGATACACAGGAAAGCCATCTATCTCTGCTCTCAAGGAACTCCCATTCAAATGGGAGCATTAACATGGATATAGCATTGAACATACAAGAGATACAGTGTGTGAATGAAGGTAATCTTAGAGAGAAGGCACTAGTAATGGGAGGGACCAGGCTGCTAGTTAATAACAACTTACTTTTATATGGTTCTTTGCAGTATGCAAAGCTCAGCTAGGTGGCTTGGTGTGCACAGGGCCTGAAGTCAGTAGACTCACCTTCCTGAGTTCAAATCTGGCCTCAGACACTTTCTAAATGTGTGACTCTGGGCAAGTCACTTAACCCTGTTTGCCTCAGTTTCCTCATCTGTAAAATGAGTTGGAGAAAGAAATGGCAAACTACTCCAGTATCTTTGCCAAGAAAACCTCCATTGGGGGTCATGAAGAGTCAGACATGAATGAAAAAGACTGAAGAATGACAAAAAAATGATGCAAACAGGTTTACATATATTATCTCATTTGATCCTCACAACCCTTTGTGTTAGATATTACTGTTATCCTCATTTTACACATGAGGAAACTGAGGCAAAGAGAAGTTTAGTTACTTGCCCAGGGTCATAAAGCAACAAAATGTGTCAGATAGGATTCAAACCTAGGCATGCCTGATCCCAGGTCCAATATTCTATTCACTAGGCCACACTGCTTCTGAGTTGTTGTGGGAGCTGTTCACACAACATATCATTAGAAGCCTAGGCTCTAAAGAAGTCATTCTTTGACAGTGGCTGAGCCCAGGTTGATGGGTTTTATAACAGTAGTTGTTTAGGTGAGAACTCTTGGTTTTAATGGTATTTCAGTTTTACCTCACAATACGCCTCCCCCAAAGCAAGCATTTGGCCCTGGACGTTCAGTCTCACTGCACTCGGTATACTTCTCATGGGGAGCACCCTTTCTACCCCTGCTCACCTCTCTTGAATCAGGCTGGCTGGTATTTATTTCTGACCTTTCCTTCCACCACCCTGAGTGATCTTCTCTAGAAAATAGAGATTACTACATTTGGGTAAAAGAGGTATGTGTGTGTGTGTGTGTGTGTGTGTGTGTGTCCTCCACTGATATCTTCTGATGTTTACATATTATTGGGGAGACAACATTTACATGGGTAGGTACATACAGAACAGATACAAGGCAATTTGGCAAGGTGGAGAGCACTAGCAGAATTAGGAGAGGTCTCAGACACAAGTTGGCACTTGAGACGAGTCTTGAAGGAACTTACAGATTCTAAGGGGCAGATGTGGGAAGGAAGAGCATTACAAGCATGGGGCAAAGACAATACAAAGGCATGACAAGGGAGAATGGAACATCACATACAAGGAGCAACTTAGAAGGCCAGTTTGAATGGACCTCAGAGTGCATGTGGGGGATACTGTGTGCACAGTAGGAGCTTACCAAATGCTTCTTGGATTGATTCTCCTGTTGGAGCTATAGATGACCTTGGGCTATCAAAGACAATGCCTAGCTTTGCATAAATTCAGGCAAGTTGAACAAATCTGAAAAACACTTCAAGTACAGCCTAGAAACAGTCTTGATGTGTCTGGTGTGTGAGGATGAGTGTAATTAAGGGCAAAAGGGTTCATCACCAAGTTGGCTGCAGGGTGATTCTGCACCAGCAACTGACAAAAACCATTAACTAAGATACAGCTATTCACATCAGTAGAAGGAGGATGCTGACAAAATTATAGACCACTGAACACTGATGTGTACATGCATATCTCTATATCTCTAATCAGTCCAATATGTAGATGAGTATATATGAGTGTGTGTATACATATATATGTGCGTGTATATTTATGTACAGACACTTCAAATATTATGTATATACACACACACATATATGAGATATATACACATATACTTCTACATCCCAATTAATCTTCCCAAGTGCCCAATTCATAAATCCCATCTGCCTAGTCTTTCTGAACAAGCAGGAAGTATTTAGAAACGCCATGAGACCCGAAGAATGAAAGGAAGGTGTCCTTTACAAGCTCCCCCTCCAAACCCAGTCTTTGTTTATTACATCATAAACCTTTCACCCAGGTGGTTCATCACTGCACAGAGTACAGATGATACACTGGCAGCACCAATTTCTTTATGCAAAGGTCGGTACCTTGTTCGAAGATTCCCTTGCTCTGGTACTCCATCAAACACAGACAATACATCAAAGTCCTCTTCCAGTGCAAAGGAGTGGAACACAAGCTGTATCCTGTTCTGTTCCTCAGCTGTGATGATCCATGTGCAGTTGGCATAGTTGGGATAACCATACGGGAATCCAGGGCTCTCGACTGTTCCATTGGGGCCTTGCAAATTGAATGTGCAATTCTGGCCTGGGAAAGGGGAAAAAAGACATGGTTAGGCAAATAGAGATGACCTTATAGAGTTTTGGAGTTGGAAGATTTGCATTCAAATTCTGCTTCTAGAATTCATCAGTCCTGTGATTCTAGGCAAGTTGTTTAACTTCTCTCAGTCTCAAGTACCATGCTAGTATTTATCTATTAAATTTCTAAAGATTTAAAATAGTGGGTCATCCATAGCGCATGTCCACAGACCACTTTTACAAATGAATACATATCTATCAGGAGCAGCATAATAGAGGTCATTAAAGAGCTATATGGCTGAAAAAGGAGACAGGCTGGTCACATAGCCAGTGTAAGGGACATCAAATGGACAGTCCATGTTCCCAACTGGTACTCACAGAAGGTCAAATGGTCTAGACAAATGCCTTAGCAAACCTCTTTCATCTCTCACCTCCCCTCTCCAGAAGAGTTAGGAGTGCATTGGTGAGAGTCCTTTGGGATGAAAAAATATGGATTGGTTGACATTGCTTTACTGCGAAGAATTTCTACATCAGTGAGATCAAAGATCCTTTGAAATTTTGAATTATAACAAATTCCTGACACCACTTTGTTTTCTAGGGACAATCTCTCTCTTTTCCTTCAATTGGTTGTAGAAAGAAATCCCTGATGACTGGGCATCTGTGTTCATGGACTATAGTAATTGAGAGTCTCTCTACAAACCAGGTGCTGCTGTGTATGTACAGAGAATGTGGTCTCCTTGGTGCTAAAGAGAGAGGCAAAGATAAAGAAAGCAGACATTGCCCTCAAGGAGTTTAGAGTCTAGGGATGACATGTACAAAAATAATACAAAATAAGGTTCATGTACAAAATAGTACAAAGTAGAATGTTATTTTTAAGAAAGTTATTAAGTATTAATTACTTCTTATGTGCAAAAAAGTTCAACATCAAAAATGAATAAGGTTTTGTTCAATGAAATGGCATTAATGAAGATGTATTAACATCTACTATCTACTAGTATATGACTGCATCCTAAGATACATGGAGCCATTCCATCTCACTTGCAGCTGAAACCTCTCTTTCCCTATCAGAATGTGAGAATTTAGTGTTAAAGTGAGCATTAGGCTTCTCCAAAAGGAGAGGGGATTCTGTCTTATTTTTCTATTTATAGCTCTAGCACTTAGCACAATGCTTTCCACATATTAAGTTCCTAATAAATACTCATTCATTCAAGTTACAAAGGAAAAGTCTTTACAAGATGCAGGGAGATCTGAGGAGGGTGAGATGGCATCTGTCTTTTCAATATCAGATAAGACAGTGATTGCTTCCAATTGAGGAGTCAAGGAAGGGTTTATAAAGGAGATGGTATTTGACTAGAGCTTTGGAGGATGGACAGGATTTCAACAGGCTTTGACAAGGGGAGGGGATTCCTGGTAGATGAGGTGCAGAGGCAGGAAAGTGTTGAGTATATTAGGGGAACAGACAAGTAGTTCAAGTTGGCTGAAGATAGGACTGATGTGGAGGAAGAATGTGAAATGGTGCTTTTCCAAGCAGTGGAGGGTCTTGAATGATAGGATGATATTGGACTTTATTTTGTAGACAATGAGGAACCAGTGAAAGCTTGTGAGCAGCTGTACATTAAGAAGGATAATTTGCCATTGATGTGGAGTCTAGGTTGGAGCTAAGGAGAGAGAAAACACCATAACAATGCAGGTGAGAGGTAATTAGAACCTATGATAGGGTGGGAATAGAGATAAGGAATGAATAAGAAAGATACCGTGGAGAACCAATTGGCCAAGGTTTGAAAATGTCGAGACTGTTTGGCTAATCAATTCTCTCTCCACAATAACTCTCATCCCTATCTCTTCTTTCTGTTCCCACTCTCACCACTCTTAACAGTCGGGTCAGGAAGAAGAGTCGTAGCCTAAAGCTGATGGTCTCCTTTTTGAATTCAAAGACTTTGCAGTAAGGGTTTTCAAGCAGAGCCAATAAGAAATGCAAACTTGAAATTCAGGAGAGAGGTCTCATCTAGACATACATAATCCGAAATCTACTTAGACACATTAGCTGACGTTCTAGAAGAGAATGAGATTGCCAAGGGCGAGGATGAAGGCACAAGGCTGAAGGCAGAACCTTGATGAATTCTTATATTAAGGGAATATGAACAAAAGCTAGTAAAAGAAAATGAGTAGTAAGAGAAATAGAAGGAAAACCAGAGGAGAGCAATCGATCAGTCAAAAAGCATTTATGAAGGCCCTGCTATGTGTCAGGATGTACACTAAGTGTTGGGACTAAAAAGAGAACCATTCAAGAAGCTTACATTTTAACAGGTGACACCACATGTACATATGTAAACACATAAAGAGTATATATAAAACAAATACAAGGTAGTTTCTGGAGGAAGGTATTAGCAACTCAGAAATGTCTCAAGTCGAGAGGATTATCGAGAAGGAGGTGCTAGTCAAGAGTACTAAATGCTTTGTAGAAGTCAGGGAAGAATACAAAAAAAGGCCAATGAATTTGACAGGCAGGAAGACATAGATGACCTTGAGCAGTTTATTTTCAGTAGAACCAGTGGGCAGAGAAATCAAATTCCCAGGGACTGAAGGTAGTGAGAAAGTAAAAGCTATATTCTTTCTAGAATTCTGGCCAGAAGGGGACAAGAGGAGCAGGACAGTAGCAGGAGAGGGTGAACACCTGTATTCGTCACCTTGGTAAATTATCTCATATCTAGGCAGATTGGAGACGTACAGACTTGAAAACGACAATGGCATTTAGGAATTGAATTTGGATTTCTGAACTACTACTCAAAATGGAGAACTGACAGGCTCTTGGCTGGAGTTGGAAAGTACCTAGTGAGGATCAGTAAAATATATGTGGGTGTGTAGGTATACACACATATACACATATATATATATAAACACACACACATATATATATATACACATACACACATGCACACACACACATATATACACAAAATATATGTTTGTGTATTTGCTTGGAATCTTGTAACTGATCAAGAAGCATTTCAATGGAAAATGATGGAGAGAGAGAAATCTATCTACATATATCTGTCAAGCCAGAAACCACAGAAAATAGCATATGTAACACAGGAAGAATATCAGTGTAGAGGGCCAGTAAATTCAAAGGAGATAATATCTAAAAAGTAAGACAGCAATAAACCCACAGCTTCAGATGTCTGTGCCCACTTGCATAAAGCATTGGTAATAAACAGGGTTGAGCTAGCAATTTTAATGCAAGGAGGCAAATTTGACTTCAGAGCTACCACTGAGACTTTATAGGATGGGACTTGTGACTAGAATATGGTTGTGGAGTCTTATACTTTATTCAAAAGGAACAAAATAGATAAAAGGAGTGAGAGAGTAACATTATATATTAAGGAGATATATGCATGTGAGGAAATGAAGCAACCGGAAGGGTAACAAGTATTTGGTTGAGGACCAATACCAAGAAATACAGAAGCAGTATTGTTGTGGGAGCATATTATGGACCACTTGGACAGAAGGAGGAAACAGAGGCATTCAGGGAAGATTTCAACAACCGGTCAGGAAGGTACAATATAGGAGTGATGGGAGATTCAATTACCTGGACAACAGCTTGACTTTTCTTTATGCCAAGAGCAGAGAAGCTAATAAATTCCTAAAATGTCTTGACATGATCATTTCATTATTGAAAAAGTAGAGGAAGCAACAGGGGAAATTACTATTCTGGACCTTATTTTGACAAAAAAAAGAGGAACCTCTTGCCAACAGAAATAATGGGATCCTTGGGAGGATGTGGCAAATCCTTTTTAAAATTCATAACACTGAAGAAATAGAAAGTTGGCCATAGTCTGATGTATATTCTGGAGTGTGTTTCAAAGGGTCTATCAGAAAGATAAGTGGTATCATAGAAGCATCACTTTAGAGTTGGAAGGGATCAAAGAGGTCATTAAATGCAATCCCCTTATTTTACAGATAAGGAAGCTAAGACAGAGAGGAGTAAATGACTTGCCCAGGATCATTCAGCCACCAATGAGAATCTAAGGTGGGAGTTTAAGCCAAGTTTTTCTGATTCCAAGCCTAGCACCCTATCTACCATCCAACACTCTAAAATTCCCTTAATTCAAACTCTCAAAGATGAAATTCAGATACAGAAGACAATGAGATATTATCTAAAAAGACCAATGTGACTGAACAAGGAACTTAGGGTTGGGGTGGGGTGAGGGGAGTGAAGAAGACAAATATGGATGACAGAAATAAGGGACAAGCACCTAAGGATGAACACAAGAGAACAGCAAGGTCATGTAAGAGGACTGTTAGGAGGATTAAATCTCAATAAGCCGAGACTGGGGATTGGTGCCAAGGACAACCAAAGGGGCTTTTACTTAAATCTATGTGGAGGGAGGAGGAGGAATATCAGAGTAGGACACATGCTTGGGGAAGGTGGGATCGTGGAGACGAAGATTTTATTTTGCTTCTACGTAAATATTTTTTCTACCAAAGAACATTAATTTTAAGGAGAGGTAGTACAGGCAGTTAGGTAGTATGGTGGCTACAACACTATCCTTGGAATTAGGAAGCCCTGAGTTTGAATCTTGCCCCATTTCTAGGTGTGACCCTAGGCAAAGTCATTTAACTTCTCTTAGCCTCAGTTTTATAGGATGGGACTTGTGACTATAAAGTAGGAATAATAATAGTGTTTATTTCTGATGGTTGTTATGAGGATCAAATGGGATAATAATATATATGTAGGGTTTTGTAACCCTTAAAGCACTATATAAATGTTGAATATTATTAATACTAGCTAATAATAATAGCTAACATCTATATAATACCTACCATGTGCCAGGCACCGTGCTAAGTATTTTAAAGTAGTATCTTATTCTATCCTCATGACAACCCTGGGAGGTATATGGTATTATTATCTCCATTTTACAGATGAGGAAACTGAGGCAAATAAGGTTAAGTGACTTGCCTAGAGTCACACAGCTAGTAAGGGGTCTGAGGTCATATTTGAACTCAGTTCTCCCTCACTCCAGACCCAGCACTCTATCTAATGTAGACTTATTACTAAGGATATAGCAATAATTATTCAGCCTGAAATAGATAAGGGGAGAGTAAGAGAACACAAAGTACCCTTCAAAAAACGCAAGTCATGATGACTCCATGAATTAAGTCCCAGGGTAATGAAAGGCCTGGAAAATGGGCCTGCTAAGTCAATAAAAAGTCTTTGAAAAATCGTGGAAAATGAGAGAAGGGCTGGAGGGCTAGCAAATAGCCAAATGCCTCCATTTTCAGAAAAAGGGACTAAGGGGATTCTGCAAGCTCTAGGCTGGGGTGAATTTGACTTCAGTTCCTAGAAAAAGTCTATATAATGTATTATTTAAGGCCTGGTTTGTGGGCATTTTAAAAGGGAATTGGTGATCACTAAAAGCTTGGCTTCATCAAGAACAAGTCAGATAGATTTCATTTTCTTTCTTTTTTTTTTCTTTTTTCTTTTTTGGCAGGGTTACCAGACTTCTAGATCAGGGGGATGCCAAAAACATCGTATTCCTGACTTTCTGTAAAACACCTGACAAAATCTCTCCTACTCTCCTTGCAGGCAAGATAGAAGCATGAGAGATAGCAGTAGAGAAAAATAGGTTTAGTTAAACAGATTTGGATGGAATGACTGGATTCAAAGTATAAGTTGTTGATGAACCAGCAGGGGTGGGGAACCTTTGGCCTGGAGACCACATATGGCCTTCTAGGTCCTCAAGTGTGTCCCTGTGACCAAATAACAGTGAAGTTTGTATTCAAATGGCTACACTTGAGGACCTAGAGGGCCACATGTAGCCTTGAGGTCACAGGTTCCCTACCCTTGGACCAGTATCACCTTAAAGGGTGATCTATAGTGGAATCACCTAGGAATCTCTCTGTGAGCCTGTGATGTTTTCACTGCTCCAAGAAAAGGTGTTGATGGAATGTTTTATCAGCTTTGTAGATGACACAGAACTAGGACCCAACCCACTGTGTGATAGGGTCAGGATTCAAAATATCTCTAGGAGCTTAAAGAATGAGCCAAATTTAATAGAGATAAATGTCAAGTTGTTTACTTGGGTTCAAAAAATAAATGTCATAAGTAAGAAGTGGGAAAGGAATTCCTAAGCGACAGTTCACAAAGATAAGATCTGGTAGATTTAGTAGGCTACTGCATAAGCTTAATGAAGGAGTCAAGGGTAGCTAGCTGGTGTAGTGGATAGAATGCGGGGCCTGGAGTCAGCAAGACCAAAATTCAAATCCAGCCCCATATACTTAAATAGTGATGGGCAAGTCACTTAACCTCAGTTTGCCTCAGTTTACTCATCAGTAAAATGAGCTGGAAAACCATTTCAGTATCTCTGCCAAGAAAACCCCAAATGGGGGTCACAAAGAGTCAGACATGACTGAAAAATGATTCAACAACAAAAATAGGAATCAAAGGCAAAAATGAATCAAATAACTAATGTGATCTTAAGATGCATTAAGATAGGCATAGTGTCCAAGACTACAGAAGGGATGATCTCACTATCTCTTCCCTAGCCGATTTTTGTGTCATTCCTTACTTAACTTTAATTACTGAGTGGGCATTGCCTCAGCCAAATTGAGACCTGGGAAAAACCTCAACTTAGCAAGGACAAGGTCTCCCACCATATCCAGGGTCATCTCCAGTTGTCCTGATGTATAATTGGCCACTGGACCCAGATGATTCTAGAGGAGAAAGCAAGGCTGGTGATTTTCACAGCCCTGCCTCACTGTAATCCAATTCACTTGCAAATTGTGACTTCACCTTCGTCCTCTTCCAGAATGAAGGACAGATAACAACTGGAGTATTGGGTTCAGTCCCAGGAATGGCATTTGAAGGGCACTGGCATAACAGAAGACACTGGAGGAGGAGAAAAAGAAGGAGGAGGAGGAAGAGGAGGAGGAGAGGGACCAAAGAAAGACCAGAGGACTAGAGCTCAGGTTATATGAATATATCAGCTGGAGTAATGGGAGAGGTTTAGCCTAGAGAATGGAAAGCATGAGGAAGGATGATACATAATCCCTTCCCTCTAGTATTTTAAGAGCAGGAAGGAAGGAAAGAAATAAGCATTTATTAAATGCCTACTATATTCCCAGTGCTTTACAGATATTATCTCATCTAACACTCACAACAACCCTGTTACAATTCTCATTTTACAGCTGAAAAAAAAACCTGAGGTTAAGCTACTTCCCCAGGGTCCCACAGTTAATTAGTGCCTGAGGTCAAATTTGAACTCAGGTCTTTGTGACTCCAAGCCCAGTACTCTATTCACTGCACTGCTTAGAGACCTATAGCATAGAAGAGTGAATGTATTTGTTCTTCTCTACTCCATTTAGGCAAAACTAAAAAAAGAAAAAAAAAGCAAAACCTATAGAAAGATGAACTTATGATTGATATTAGGAAAAAATTCCTAACAAGTAAAATTGTCCAAGAATGGAATAGACCGCCTCAGGAAAATGTGGATTTGCCAGTATGACCACTTATTTCACGTATTATAAAGAAAATACTGTTAATCCAAGGGTGCAAGCAGATACCATCTGATGTTCCTTTCAGTACTGAAATTCCATGATTCTAGGTTTGGATGAGGACAAATTCCTCAAAGATATGGATTTTGTGTGCGTTTCCAGAGGACAGAAAAGGGAGAGGATCTGATGGAGAAGTGGGTGGTTGATATCACCACCAGCTCAATGGTTGCCTGTCTCCTGACACCACCCTGAGCTATTCCTAATAAAGGAAGTGCTAATAGAGAACAGGAGCTATCAGAGGCTCTTAGAAAGACAGGGTAACTTGTCCCCAAATGCCAGAGTTCAAAGGATGTGTAGAATGAGTCAAATTGGAATCTTTTTATATGCACTTAAAAGAGGATTCTCGAACCCCTTCCTAATTTTAGACTCTGTTGCCTTGTTTTACCCCTCTGGGACCTACCATTGCCAAATTACCAATCTGTACTTTCTGTTAATGGGCACAATCTGTCTCCAGACCCTGTCTGCTGGCTACCTCCAGTTAGCTAATGGGCCACAATGAATGCCTCTTTTGAGTGCAGGTGCCCAGGCCTTGGAGGAGCATCCCTCCAAGGGATGCTTGGCTTGGAAGGCTCTGCAGCTTTCTTTCCCATGCCCCTCATTACACTTGAAGCTCATGAGCTTCAGCGTAAATGGGAACCCAGTCAGCTGGGTAACTCAGCTCGTCCTCTTCCTCTCCCTCTCCCTCTCCCTCTTCCTCAGAAGGTAAATTTTGATACCCAGGAGCTGCCCACTTAGCTTGAGGTTTACTGGCTAGATTTCCCTCCCTGCCTTCCTTCCCTCCCTCCCTTCCCTCCCTCCCTCCCTCCCTCCCTCCCTCCCTTCCTTCCTTCCTTCCTTCCTTCCTTCCTTCCTTCCTTCCTTCCTTCCTTCCTTCCTCCCTCTCTCCCTCCCTCCCTTCCTTCTTTCCATAAAACCTTAAACCCAGTTCACTCTGAAGTTCATAAATTGGACCACAATAGGTCCCTGCCCAAGTTCCACTTAATGGCTGTATTTTGGGTCCTCCTGTCTTCAAGTGAATGTCAATGGTCTGTTTCTCTTTGGAACAGCAACCCTGAGGGTCTTCCCCTTCCAGCCTGATTTTTCTTTTTTCTAATTAAAGGGGCCATCCCTTGATTCACTTCTTAAAAAAGGCCTATTCACTGAATGCACCTTACCTCACTATAAGTGAGTACCTAAAAAGGCCTTACCCTAAAAGGGTCAGGGTCCCCCATTGCATCCTGGGTATTACCAGTCATCCTGACAAATATCTGGTCAATGGATCCAGATGGCTCTGAAGGAAAAAGTGAGGCTGGTGACCTTGCACAGCCCTTCCTCACTCAAATCAAAGTCAATTGCAAGTCATGGCATCATCTCTCTGGTGCCACGGCCCTCTTCAAAAACAGAGGACCAACACAAGATCATACCGAGGAATTGAAAAGGGGGAGTTCTGAGGTGCCTTCTTCCCTCCTCCAGCAGGGCAGTCATTGATCAAACCAAGGTGTCTTTGCTTTAGGGCATTTCTGAGGACACCAACCAATGGAAAAATCCCATTGGTGAGAACCACTACACCAAAGAAATCACTGGAGGAAGTGTGACAATTATTGAAGGGATTGGTTTATCCATGATAGACTGTCTGATCCTATCTCTGACTTCAGGGAGTTTAGCCCCCAGTGGCAGGGGCAGCTGAAACCTTAGATCAAAGTTATGCCTGCAAGCAAAAAGAGCAGAAATAGCCACATGCTAAAGGCCAAGAAGGATGATCTTCCTTGCATTAGTCATGCCCTCCCAGGGTGGGGAGCAGAGTATCAGATAGGTCCTGAAAAATAATGCAATTCCTACCCTCTAGGAAAGAGTAAACAGCTCAATTCTGGTGTGTTGTGGTCTGGGGAAAGCCCTCTTTATCCCAGGTTGTGGTAGTCAGGGCTGATCTGGGTGAGGCCAGCACACACAGACCACACACCTTGGTCAGCATTCCCAACAAACAGTCCGGGGCTCCTTAATCATCCTTCCCGAAGGTTTTCCCTGATTTAGACCCAGCCAGGTTCAAGGGTCTGCTGCCTGATGGACAGGAAGAAGGCTGTTGGGACTCAGTTCCAGTTCTTCCCAATGACAGACGGCCCATCTCCTAAGATGCTTCTGGGTCCTCTCTGTCGGCAGTGCAGGGGCCGCAGCTTGGAGAGGTGCCAGAGTGTTAGCATTCTCCTGGTGTCTCAGCCGTTCCCCTGTGCCCCTGTCAGCGTCATAAATGCTGCTGCTGGCGGCTGAGGGTGATGACAAATGGATTGCATACACATACTACCAGGCAGGGGAAACTGGGATGTAGCTGGTTGCAGATACCATTGCTGGGTGAAGCCCAGCTAAGAGAATCACAGTCCTCAAGGGTTGGGGTGGGGGTAGGGGTGGGTGCCCAACACAAGGAGTGCCACCCCCATTAGGAGACTGAGCAGGGAGATTTGGCTTCCCCCACTCCTTTTCTTTATTGCTTTTGCTCAGCTAATATACATTCTGTAACATGGATCGGGACTGAGAGACTCTGGGAGTAATTCTGCTTTGCTCTCTACTCCCGTGAATAAGCCTTATTCTCTGGCAGCTGGCACAGAATCACAGAATATCAGAATTGGAAGGGGCCTTAGGGACCTTAAGGTTGGAGACCTCATTTTACAGATGGGGAACCTGACTCCCCAAGAGGAAAAGGGACCTACTCAAGGTCACAGAAGGTTAGCGAAAGAGCCAGAATTAAAATCTGCTTCTCCTGAGCCCCACTAGAGGGGTCTCAGGCCCTTCAAAGCTGTGAAACCACCACTTTGGGAGTCTGAAGGAAACAGGATGTCCTCTTTTCTCTGAATTCTCTGGTCAGTACCTTCCTTAAAAAACAAAACAGAACAAAAACTAAAATAAAACAAAACCAAAAACACCAACTTGATTCCATTTGAAAGAGAGGTAGAGTGCACAGAATTTAGGACTTGGAGTCAGGAAAACTAGAATTTGAACCCCACCTCAAACACTTGGAGAATCCCCTTTCCATCACATCCGCTATATTTAGTGTAAAGTCTTTCCCCTGCAGTGAAAGCCTCCAACATTTCAGAGCTTGGACTGGTTTGCTGCTCAATTAATTAGAGTCCTGTTCTAATAATAACAATCATTAGCAATAATACCAATAATAAAAATGAGCATTTATTTAGCACTTGAAGGTTAGCAAAACACTGTCCACATTGCTATCTCATTTGTTCCTTACAACAACTCTGGGAGGTAGGTACTATTATCATTCTCATTTTACAGATGAGGAAACTGAGGCTGAAAGATTAAATAAGTTGCCCAGGGTAATGCTTAGTAAGTATCTGAGACACAATTCGAACTTCAGTCTTCCTGACTCCAAGTCCAGATCTCTTACTCACTTGTCAGGCTGAAGACAGAGTAGAGCTGAGTAATGGCTCTCACTGAAGATACAATTCAAAGTTCATTCAGGGTTTACAGACACAGGGTTGAGAATGTCCACCACCTTCATGTGTTAACAGCGTGACAAGAAATCCTAAAATGTTATATGCTCTTAGGCTACATTCAGAGGTGTCTCTGAGTGTCCAGAACTAGGGAAGTGAAGTCTCCATTGCCCTTGGCCCTTGTCAGACCACATCTGCGTCACCATCCTCAGGTCTGGGTGCCACATTTATGAAAGACACTGATAAGCTAGAGAACATTGGGAAGAAGGTGACCAGGGAGGAGAGAGGACTGGAAAATGTGCCATGTGATGAGCAGTCAGCTGAAGTAATCAGGGGTGTTGAGTTGAAGATAGAGATGGAACTTCACTATGAGAAAAGAGCAGGAAGGGACATGTTAACTGTCTTCAAGTATCTGAAAACTATCGCACTTAAGCTGAAATGAAATCTTTCCTGCCTGGCTCAAGAGCACAGGTTCAGGAGTGGTGAAGAGAAGTTAAAGGGAGGCTGATTTCTGTTTGATGTTAGGGAAAACTTCCTCACAATTAGAGCTGTTGAGAAATGGGATGGACTATATCAGGGTATCAGGAGGTGATAGGTCCCATCCTTCCCCCAACTTTGCAACAGAAGTCTTTTATCAAGGGCTTGAGGGTAGGGTAGTTTGTAGAAGGGATTCTGGGTCCAGGTTCCAGAAGGTCTATGAGGTTCCTCCCACATCCTGGGATTCTGTGATGCCTGAAGGATAATGCCTTAGATTCACAGTGGTAGTGAATGGGGATGGGTGTGGGGAAAAAGTCATTATATTTGGAAGAAACCCAAATTACAATTGCCAAAGAAAACTATTTCCCCTTACTTGTACAAGTTACTGTTTAGCCTGGAGGGTTGATGGAAATATCTTCCTCCCCAGTTGTGGTTTCTTGAATTTCAAGACAAGGAAAATTTAGAGCTTTACTCTCAATGAGAGAGGCAGGTGGATAGATGGTTCTGTGGATCAAGTACTGGATTTGAAGTCTGGAAAGAAAGAGTTCAGATCCTGATGCAGACACTGTCCAGCTGTTTGACTCTGAGCAAATCAGTTAATCTTGTTAAACTCTAGTTTCTTCACTTAAATTGGGGATAATAATACTCCCCCCCAACAAGGTTGTTATGAGGATTAAATGAAATAGCATATACAAAGTGCTTTGTGAACTTTAGAGCACTATATAAATGCTAGCTATTATTATTATTAATAATACTATAAGGGTAGCATTTCATGAGGTTGAGACTTGTTCTCCTCAACAGCTGTCATCCCTTACAAAATGAACCATTCAGAACAATTCCCTGGCTCCTTCCTAATGCCCACAAAAGAGCACAGACTACCCAAGTCCTTCCCTAGGACACACAGATTGTACTTTTCTCCCCGAATCAGTCCCAGAGAAAGCAGATCTCAAGTGAGGCACATACAAACAGGGTAAAAAAAACAAGCAAGATCCCAAAATGCTTCCAGAAGAATTTGTTCCAATGCCACGCCATTATCTCATGCCTAAGAAGCCATAGTCTGTTGCAATAACTTGGGACAAGCAGCCAGATTCAGATCACGATCATCAGAGAAATCCCTGACACTGGTTCTCATAGGCTAGACTCATTTAGGGCTGAGGACCAGCAGATGAGATGTCTCAGCTCAAGTACTGCCCTTCTGATGTGCTTTTGGCACTAAGTTTTCTTTGTCCTGCTACGTTTGAAAGTCAACCCAGCTCATTACCCCCATCTATTGGCCCTGAATAACTGAGTTGACTGTATCTGGTAAACCAATAGCAAGTCAACAGAAAGCCTTGGGAAAGGAGTACTCTAAATTCTAGACTCTAAAGTTCTAGGTCCCTAAGAGGAAAAAGCATTCAACTTACTTAGATCCCCCACAATTTCCTATATTTGAGACATGTACCATTCAACCACAATAAAATTGTTCCTCTTCCTGGGCAACTAAGTTCAAAGAAATGTTTATGGGATTCTTCTGTGAAGAGAAATCCCTATTAGTCAATATGGATTCAAGATTCTCCACAATTTCCTATATTTGAGACCTATACCACTCAACACACACACACACACACACACACACACACACACACTCCCTTCCCTTGGCAACCAGGTTCAAAGGAACCTTTTGCAGGATTCTTCCATCAAGAGAGAGTCCTATTGGTCAATGTGGATTGAAGGGAAAACATACCCAGAAAGCACAGTGTTACTGACCTCTCTCTGCAACAAGGAGTGAAATCATTGGGATTGACCTTGTGGCATGCCCCTGGTGGACTGGGTACTCCATCAAGTAGTAGCAGGAGCCTGGCTCATGCTGAAGAGAACCATAGATGGAACTTTACTATGGGAAAAGTTGGCGGTCTGTGATATAGTAGTGAACATTCAAAGCACTCAGCTTATGGAATGACCTTTGGGTAACCTAGAGTCAAAGGGGGTTGGGTAGGGAGAAGGATGCCATGGCACAACCTGTTGTACTCAGTACCTGACTGACCTGGAGGTAATGGTTGAAACACAGATAGAAGAGACTACCCCAGGGGTAATCTGGAAGTTTGTGTTCATTGTCCTTTAGATGTGCTCTCTTTCTTTTCCATGATACCCAAGAGCCAGACTGTTCAGACCATCCAAGTTGAGGCAAATGTCTCCTTGTCTAAATGGAATCTCTTCCATCCATATCCCATAGTCTCTGTGCTCTGGGAAATTACAATTAGCTAGTCTGATAAACTGTTGTGCTAGTGGGAGAGAGCTTTGATTGTTATCAATAAAAACAGTAATAGCTGACATTAACAAGGTGCTTTAAGATTTGCCAACTATTATATAAAGCGCTGTCTAATTTGATCCTCAAGGCAATCCTATAAGGTAGATATGACTATTAACCTCATCTTACAGATGAGAAAGCTGAGATGCGGAAAATATCACAAAGCTAGAAAATGCTTGGGGTAGGGGTGGGGGGGTTGAACCCAGATCTTGATTCTAAGGCCAGCGCAGATATCTCCTGCCTTTAAGGAACACGTCTACATCTTCAAAAGGTCTTCTGGAGACAGTGCCTTTGTTATTTCACAGGTGTGATTCTAATGGCAGGAAGGGAGAACCCACCAAGCAAGTGGTACAAAGGGCATCGGGGGGCAGATCATGCCTTGATCATCATCCCACACAGGCAGCTTTGGAGGTGAGCAGGTTGAAGGTGGCTATCACCCCTCCTGTCCCCTCTTAAGTCATAGACAAATTCTGGGGATCACTTTCTGCCCTTGATGAAATGCCATGTCCTGTGGACCTGAGAAAGAAAAAGAAGATTGGCCCACAGAAGCCACCAGGCAGGCATTCAAAACAGCTCTTGCCTCATCCTTCCTGAAAACTGTCCAGTCGAGCCTTATTTATAAGAAAGTCATTAGGCCCTTGGAAGATCTTGGCACACAGCTGTTATTTATTACAGTATCCATCCGCAAGTTAGAGCATAGGGACTGAGCTGGTATTTTCATGCTTGCAGTAGCAACAAGAAAAGCTCTTGCAGGGTCTTCAGAGATCCGGACGTTTGCATCTCCTGCCACCCAGATGCCACTCTTAATGAGATGAGGGGAAGGAGAAAAAGATGGCTCTCTCAAAGTCTCAGCATCCTCCAGCTGTCACATGTTTTTAAACACTGTTAAAGAGTCCAATTGAAAATCCAGGATAAATAATAGGAAATCCCATTCAGGGTAGCCCAGTTTGAAACAGTGAGACAAGGAGATGTGTAAAGGTCACCTCTGTTCCCTGGTTCCATGACCAGCCTAGCACTCAGGACCCTTCACGGTCAGCTGCCGTCGCACTTCTCTCCAGTTATCTGGCACTTCTTTCCTTTGAACCCTCCATAATACCTTCCCCAAATCCCATCCAACCTTCAAGGCCTGGGTTAAGTTCAGTCTCCTCCAGGAATCCTCCCAAGCCCATATTCATCTCTCCCTACAGCAGAATTAATTGTCTATACCACTCACAGATGTGGCCTTATATATGGCAAATTTTCCTTTCAAAGGGTGATTTCTCGTCTTTACCAGGATGTTAAGTTAGAGAGGGTACACCTCATGCCTCACCTTCAATGGCTCCCTATGGTCTCCAGAATAAAATGAAAACTCTTCATCTTGGCATTTATCTGACACAACTTACCTCTGTAGATGATTTCATATTGTTCTCCTTCCCACTGCCTATGTAAACTGAGTAACTGTTCCCTAAACTTGGCAGCCCATCTCCCTGTGCCTTTGGAGACTCAGTGCCATCCCAAGTCTAGAATGTACTCTATCCCTCAGAATCTTTCCCTTCCTTCAAAATTTAGCTCAGTTGACTTCTCCAGGAAGACTTCCCTTATTCAATTTATCACTGCTTTCTCCCTATGTAAATTAACTTGTGCATACTTACCTTTGTAGTGTTGCAGAATGTAACTGATGTTTTTTCAAGTCCTCTCCCCTCCTCACTTCCCACCCCCAGGTACTCAGTTGAGCTCACTAGATACTTGGTTGATTTATAGAGACTTTTGACCATGCAAGGCTCTTAATCAATGCTTATTGACTGACTGACCTATCATAGATAGGACACCAGTCTTGGAGCTAGGAGGGAATGGCTACCTGTTTAGATTAAGGAAAAAAGGAAGATTGACAAGGTATCCCCTCCACAACCATTTTCTTCTTTGCAGAATCAGTGAGTTCCAAGATCTGAGTTATCAGAGACCTCAGAAGCCACCTAGCCCAACTTGTCCATCTCTGAACGAGAATTCAGTACATAATATCCCAACCAAGGCTCATTCAGCTTTTGCAGGAGGACCTCCACTGCCAGAGAGCCCACTACCTCCTCAGACACTTCATTACGTTTTTATTGTTCTTGTTCAGTCACTTCAGTTGTTTCTGACTCTTCATGACCCCTTTTGAGGTCTTCTTGGCAGAGATGTGGTTCACCATTTCCTTCTCCAGCTCATTTAACAAATGAGTAAACTGAGGCAAACAAGGTGAAGTGACTTACCCAGGGTCACACAGCTAGAACATGTCTGAGGCCAGATTCAAACTTGGATAGAATAGTCTTTTGAATTCCAGTCCCAGAACTCCATCCACTGAGCTACCTAGCTGTCCCATAGCATTTCAGATGGCTTAAATTGCCAGGAACTGTGTTCTCCCATTAAGCATCTCTAGAATAGCCCCTCATAGCTCCTGGTTCTGCCCTCTGGGGCCAGGCAGAACAAGATCAATCTCCTTTCCTGATCTCAGTCTTCCAGATCCTTGAGGATAACTGTCAAATCCCCTAGTCATCTGTTCTTCAGGCTAAATCTTCCTGGTTCTTTCAAAGGATCCTACAATGGTCTGGGTCTATAGTCCTCTACCTGTCCTCTACTCTGGCTTGTTAATTATATTCCCTCCCTCTTCTATGATCATTTCTTGCTTCTTCACCCCACCCTAGATCTCCAAGTTTGGGGGCAGGGGGAGCCGTGCCTCCTGCCCAAATTTTGGGCACCCTACCCCCAAGAGAGGCTCAGGCTATACCATGCCCCTCAAACAAGTTAAGGCCTTTGCCTATTTTCCCCAGAGTATTGCATCTTCATCCTGGTCATGTCCTTCAGTATCTCCATCCTGAGATTCCTCCTCTGGCTTGTTTTGCCCTCCCAGCAGCTGCTGAGCTGCCAACCTCCAACCAAGATATTAACTAGGTAACTTCCTGGACACACGAGTTACCATGGGGGCTCTTCAGAGCTGTCACAGAAGCCAAAGTCACCGTCACTGCCGCAGATGCCGGACACTGTCCGAGCTCTGGCTGCTGGCCCCAAAGTGCAAAATACAATTTCCTTTAATAATACTTCTTCATCTACTAGCATGTCCTCAGCCCATCAACTGGCTACTTTCAAACTCAAAATTCATTTCAGCTGCTTCTCCCAACCCAGGAGCCTAGTCACTTAATTCTGCAGCACAAATAAAACCTAATTTAACAATATTGAAGCACGGCTGTGGCATCCTTGTCAAGGGGCCAAATCCGTGCAGCAGAAGCAGAATGGAGACCACTGCTGGCTGCCTCTTTCCCTCCCCCTCCCAAGGGACAAGAAAGCAGGTTTTTTTGTTATTTTTTCCTGGCCATCCCATTTTTATTTCCCTTTGTTATTGTAATTTACATTTTTTGGTCCTATGATTGGTCTTTATTACAAACCTCAGAAATCCTGTTAAACCAGAATCCTTTGCAGGAACCTTACCAGAGGTAACCTTACTCTGGGTTTCTATGGCTAGGTAACCTTAGCTAGAGCCCAGACTCAGGCTAAGAAATCAGGAAGGTATGGCATGGAGGGAGGCATTCCCCAGGGAATAGAGGCAAAGAACAGAGTGTAAGGGACCATAGAGGTTGTATTTGTGCTTCATTTTATTTTATTTGCTTCTTGGAGGGGGGAAGGTAGGGCAATTGGGGTTAAGTGACTTGCCCAAGGTCACATAGCTAGTTTTGTGTTAAGTGTCTGAGGCTGGATTTGAACTCAGGTCCTCCTGACTCCAGGGCTGCTCTATTCACTGTGCCACCTAGCTGCCCCTGTCTTTCATTTTTGTGAAGGACCATGGCATCAGGGAAATTATGACATGACTTGCAGTTGACTTTGATTTGAGTGAGGGAGGGCTGTACAAGGTCACCAGCCTCACTTTCTCTTCCAGAGCCATCTGGGTCCAGTGGTCAGATACTCATCAGGATGACTGGAGATGACCCAGTATACAAAGAGAGACCCTGGCCCATAGAAACCAACTAGTCAAATACCATCATTCTACCAATTGAACTGAAATACCATGACTGCATGGGTCTATTCTCCAGTTCTGGGTCAGTCCCATGGAGCAGAGTGATTTGGTACAGCTAGAATATTGCCGGGCGAGGTGATGGGGGAGGATCAGATGCAGAAACACAGATTAGAGTTCTAAGGGGCCTTAGATGACATCTAGTCTGACCCCTTCATTTTTCTAATGTGGAAAAAGTGAGGTGACTTGCCAAGGTCACACATGGGTCATTCTTAGTAATAATGAATAATTAACAGCCAGCATCTATATAACTCTTTAAGTTTGGCAAAGCACTTTACATATGCTATTTCATTTAATCCTCAAAACAAACCTGCCAAACAGATATCATCACTATAATTAACCCCATTTTACAGATAAGGAAGTCGAGAGATTAAAGTTTGCAAAGCTAATGCTTCTTGAGGGAAGGTTTGGACTCAGTTCTGATGAGCAAAGATGGGATTCTGAATCCAAACAAAGGGTTCTTTCCTCTGGGCACCACTGACGCTAATGGAAGGCTGAACTTTGAGCCACCCCATCGGCTACTTCTCAGCAAATGAGCCATTTCATGGATGAAAAACTGAAGACACAGAGAAGTTCAATGATTTCCTTCCATATCACATAGCATAAGGGCAGAATGCTCTTGGGGTGGGGGTGGAGGGGAAGATGCTGTCCTTTCCCTCCCAATTTGAAAAGTGCTTCTCAGGTTCCCAAGGACCCTTGCCTAGTTCAGCCCATGCCAGAAGGACATCCAGGAGTCATCTTCGGGCCTTGGCACTAAGAAAGCAGGCACTGCATTCCAAGCTCCCGGAATACGGGCCCTGCTTCCTTTAATTAAGAGAGGAAAAACCATCAGAGATTTCAATTTGATTTCCCCAACATTTGGCAGACTTATTGATCTTGTTATGAACTAAGGAATGAAAAAAAAATTTTAATCTGCTGACGGCAGATTTGAATTTCATATTAAGTGGGTTTGTTAATTTGCAGACTGTTCCTACCAAAGGAATACAGAAAACGTGCAAAGGAAAAGACACTGCAACTGGGGACAGAAGAATTCTGTTCAAGTCTCAGCTTTAACACTGTGTGAGCACCCTTGGGCAAGGTATGTTCCTCCTCTGAGCCTCAGTTTCCTTCTCTATGAAATGGGAGTGACCACACTGATGCTTAATAGGTACCAAATTAAAAAAAGAAATTTTTTTCTTGATCTCTAGAGCAAGAGTGTGAGGTATTATGTGTAAAATAAACTAAATAAAAAAAATAACATCTGTTATCTTTAAATAGCAAACATGACAATGACCATCTATTTCCATCCTCTTATTTTCCAGAGGAGAGAATTGAGGCCCAGAGAGATGAATGACTTGCTTAAAATCTCAGAGGAAGTAGGCCTTGGAGAGGAGATTATGCCCTCATATCCTCTCATTCTAGAAGCAGGGCTGTTTCCACTTTTCTATGAGGTCTCTCTTCAAACCCATGTTAGGAGGAAAATCCAATAGCCTTGCCCGATAACATCCTGGCCCAAGCTGTCTGGCCTGCAGGACCCATAGGAAGTCCTTCATTCCATCCTTCCTCACTTCCATAGACATTTTCTGAGGGGTTAGTCTGTAAATACCCGTTGAGGCCGTAGGAAGGGTCACAAAAGAAAGAAAATGACTTCTTTCCCTCAAGGAAGGAAGGAAAAAAACCTCTTCAGCTTTCTCTAAATTCCATAATGGTTTGATTTGTTTCCTGGTGTCAAAATAGTTAGAAGGGATCACAAGTTTGTGGACTGACAATTCAGCAAAGATCATTCATTTATTCACACAATCCATTGCCCTATGGGCTCCACTCAGAACTCCTATAACTGAGTTCTGGGCTGCCCAGGCCAAAGTTCCAAGACTAATCTACCGCATTATAGACCAGGTATGATCTCATTGGTGGTTAATGAAATCACACGTCCTTCCTGTCTTCCTGTTTATGGTCAGTCATCGTTCAAGTTTCTGGAGTTGAAAACAACAAAATATCAAACAATCTTGAACCACACAAGAAGATGACAATGCGAGATATCCCTCCACTCCCCCCATTAGACAGTGAGCTCCTTGAGTGCAGAGGTTGTTTTTTTTTTTTACCTTTCTTTGTATCTCTAGTGCTTAACACAGTGCCTGGCACACAGTACATACTTAAAATAAATGCTACTTGACTGACTTTGAAATAAGACTCCAGGATAGGAATCAGTGGACCAGAATGGTGCTGGAACACTGCCCTGAAACAATTTGGTAAGCCCAAAACAAAAATGGTGGTTATACCCATGGTTCCCAGCATCCTTGTGCTCCATCAGTGGGGCAGGATAATTTGGCATGTGGAATTAAGGCTTTCTGGGGATGATTTAGGAAGCTATATTTTCTTATTATCTCCTGCTCCCTGGGATGAGAATTGCCACATGGACCCTCTTATCATTCTCCCTTGTGCCAGCCTCCTGAATAGGTGCTGGGCTTTATATCAGGGAAGATATCCAGATGACATGCCAATCTCATAGTACCCTCCCCACCTGTCCCTCCTTACCTCCTACCCCCTAACTAGGCCATTTGAATTACAGTTTCCTACTTCCTCACACCCCTACCCCATTTTATCTTCATTGTTACAATCAAAGGCCTTCCCTCTACTGACACTGAGCTCCCCCCAACCTTTAATTTTTTCAATTAACAAACATTTATTTTCTCTCCCTTGCACTCTCCTTCCCCCACTCAAAAAAAACTAACAAAAAACAAAAACAAAACCCTTGTAAAAAATATACGCAATCAGGTAAAACAAATTCTTGCATTAGCAATGTAAAAATGTATGTCTCCTGCATCTTGTGTCCACTATTTGTCACTTTACATCCATTTTTAAGAATGGTTGTAGGTGAAGACATGCCCATTCCCACCCCACTCTCTACCCCCACTGTAATCTTAAATCATGTTTCAAAATGAAAGACATTAGAATATGTACCCAATCTGTCAAGTGCTAGAAGGAACCTTCAAAATCACACTCTGTTAGGGATTCTTTGAAGGTATTGGATGGATAAGATGGTTATGGATGTCCCTTTTAATGTGAATTCTGTGATTCTGAATCCACCTCCCTCATTTTACAAATGAGAAAACTGAGACTTAAGGAGACTAAGGGGTGGGAACCTGTGGCCACATGTGGCCCTAAGGCCAAAGGATCCCCACCACTGGAAGTGATTCTCCAGAAGCACACAGTTATTAAGTGTTCGAGGCAAGATCTGAACCCAGCTCTTTCTGACTCCACATCCATTATTCTATCTACTACTTGCCCCAGGTAGTAAGTAGTTGGCCATGTTAAATAATGAACCCAGTCCTCTGACTCCAAATCTGATGCTTATTCCATCTAATTTACTTACTCTGAATCTCTCTACTTCCATTCAATTTAATAAGCATTCATGAATCACTTCCTGTTTTGGGGAGACTATGCTAGAGACTAGGTATTTACTAACATGCTGTGGCTATGGGCTCAGTCCAGAGTGAATCATCATACCCTAGAGAGTCTGGACAAGAGTCAGGCCCTGGTAGGACTGGTCACCCACTGGCAATCCCCTTATTCCATCAAGTTCCTTGGATGAAGCCCATCCATCTTTTCTGAGACACAAAACCAGCAAACACAGTGACCTGGCCTGGAAACCAATCCAGGGTGTCTATCTGGAAATGCCCAGGAAGAGTTTTAATAAATCTATTCAGTCAGGTAGTATCAATTATCAATTTTGCCAGGAATACCACCTCTGAGAAAGGGAGGAAAGCAAGTCTGGCTCACTACAGTAGAAGCAAATGTTATTGGAATGTGTGCAGGAAAGTGCTTCTATAGAAACCCTGCAAGGCAGGGCAGAGCAGAGATCATGACCCCATTTTATAGATGAGGAAACTGATGTCCAGAGAAGTTTAGTGATTTGCCTAAGGCCACTCAGCAAGCTTGTGGTAGAGCCAGGGACAGTCCTTCTGAGACTCAATAACAGGCTCATTCTAGGACACCAGGCTATACCTCTAGCCCAGAATCAATGCCTTTGTCTGCCAAAGGTACTGGACAGCTCTGAGTCTGGACATCTTAAGCAATGGATTCCTCTAGGCTTGGGCTATCATTCCTTGTTAGGAGGCTGTTTGGAATGGAGCCCAGTCCTCGGCCTTGAGCAAGAGCCCTGTGAAATATAGGATTTTAGGACAGTTTCTAGCACACTGTCCACATGGGAACAGGCCTAACAAAGCCAGAGACAGAAATCTGAGTGGAGGAGGGGGAGATGTGGGGTGAGAGAGGGAGAGGGAGAGAGAGAGAGAGAGAGAGAGGGAGAGAGGGAGAGAGGGAGGGAGAGAGGGAGAGAGGGGGGTAGAGAGACAGGGAGAGAGAGGGAGACTGGTAGAGCACATATCTATAGCCAAATGGGGAAGTTGGCAGTATGTGTCTTCGTTCTCTGCCCCCTTTCCCAGCTGTTGGGGTTCTCACTTTGCCCCCATCCCTTCCCCGGGCCATCCATTGGGCTGGTAGTACCTTACACCCCCACCAAAACTGGCACTCCCCCCTCCTGCCACCACGTGCTCATTACTGGTTGAAAATGGCCATGCTAGCTTAGGAGGCTACCTGCCAAAGCAGGAATTCTTATTCTTTTTCATGTCATGGAAAGTATAATGCAATCTATAGTCCCCTTCTCAGGATGATGATGTTTTCAAATGGATAAGATACATAGATTACAAAGAAAACCTATTATATTGAAAAGTTATCAAAATATTAACAAAAAACAAACTGACAGATCCTCTGAAATCTATTCACTGTCCATGTAGGGGTCCGTTGACCCAAGGTAGGAACCCCAAGGGAGCAGGAAGAGGAAGCTATGCTCCACTTGGATATGAAGGATCTGGCCTTGGACCCTGAGGCTGCCCTGTCTTCATAGCCCACACTAGTCTTCTTCTCTTTCTTAGTTTTCTGGGAGAATCGTGTTCTCTGACCCAGGGGAGCCTCAGGCTCTGGGGTGGGGGGCTTTGGTTTTTCCTCACCCAGAGAAACCCATGTCCTGGTTTCATTCAGATCCTCACTAGAACTATGGAGCAGCCAAGTTCCCTTTGGAAGCGGAGATAAAAGTAGGGGAGCTTGGGACAGTAACAGCCTGGAATAATTATAGCTATAGCACTTTAGGATTTACAAAGGATTTCATATGCATTATTTCATTTGATCCTCACAACCAGGGATAAGGAGATGGGTGCTATCACCCCCATTTGAGAGATGAGAATACTGAGCCTCAGACAATATATGTGACTTACTTCCTATTACAGTATTCTAAGAGTATATAAAGCATGATTCCAATACAGTTATCACTGACTCAGATTCAGCACTCAATTCACTACTCCCCCAGCCCTTACAGTGTATTCCCTCAAGGCATGGTAATTGTTTTCCCCTGAGTTCCAGTCCTATTTCAAGCATTTATTAGCTGGGTAACCCTGGGCTAGTCCTTTAATCTTTCTCAGCCTCAATCTTTCATCATCAGTAAAAAGGAGATCCTAATAATGGTAGCATTTATGTGGGCACTTTAAGGTTTACAAAGTGCTTTACAAATTTCATTTATCTTCACAACACCCAGGGAGGTAAGTGCTACCATTATTATTATCATTCCCATTTCACAGATGAAGAAACTGAGTTAGCAGCCACCTAGCTGGCTCAGTGACACTTAGGTTTACAATGTTGTTTGGTGAATGAAATGAGGTGCTGTATGGAAAAGCATTTTTCAAACCTTAAGAAGCTCTATAAATATTCGCCGCTAGGATTATGACCATTATTCTCTTCTCTGGTCCCTCAGGGAATCACATTCTTCTTCCCAGTCCCTACTACCTCTCAATCTGGGAGAACTTCTTGGAGGAAAAGGCAGCAAGGGAAGGCAATAACACTAAGGGTTTGCTTAGATAAGTGACCTCTGATGGCCTACTAGCTCCTTTATGATAACCCCACCCTTGGTTTCCTGGGAGGAGTTATCTAATTCTCTTCCTAGAAGAAGCTTTAGCTTTAATTAATTCCTTTAAATTAGCTGCTGCTTCTTTCTTTTTCTTTTTTTTTTCTTCCAAAGCTCAAATGAACTAAAGGAAAAATGCCTCTGAGTAGGCATGAGAGAAGATATAAAAATATGTCAGAACCTAGTGGGTTCTATTTCCTCCTGTACCAGAAAATTGTGTTTCCTCTTGTAGCAGCAAACACACACACACACACACACAATGTTATGAAAGCCAATTGTTGCTCTAAATGGGTTAGAGTGAGGGGACTGGGTCAGGCAAATAATAGCGACAACTCCAGTTCCTAGAGCATTTTCAGGTTTGCAAAGCACTTTCATTACAATAATCCTATGAGGCAGGTACTGTAGCTGCAAATATTACTAGTCATGCAGTGAATAGAAATAGTTGTGGTATAGTAGAAAATTCAATAGATTGAAAGTCTATGGCAGCCTCTTATGCTTTATGGCTCATTCACCTTGGGCAAATCCTACCCTCAGTCAATACCACCTGAAAAGCTGGGGTTGGGGGCAGGGAAAGGTGAGGATTGAACTGGATGATCTATCCTGTCCTTTCCAGTGCTAAAATTCTGACATTCTGGCCATCCATCCTCTATTGGAAGTCTGCTATTAGTAAAGAACAGAATAAGGATTCATATTTAGGTCTCATGGTCCTGTGATCTTTCTATGTTAATGATGGAATGGAAGCAAAGAGAGGACCTGAATTTCCAGGCACCCTCTAGACAACACCAGGTTCTACCTTTCAACAGGTCTGCACCAAACTGAGTCCATCAAGATGGACCCCCCTGCTCTAGAAGAGTTTTGAGGCAGACAGCTCCTCAAGGGACCCAATTGTCCTATTGTAAAGTTGGGAGTAATTGAATCAATTAATTATCCCTGCCCCACTTAAAGTAAGTGTTGAGATACTACTGTCTGACACCTTTAACCAGGTGAAAGTGTACCTTGATCAACCAATTACTCAAAAACTTCATATGAATTATAAAACGTCCTTGAAAACCATTATATAAACTCAAATGATATTGACAGGAAGTTTTCACTGATTGGTGAAGAGATTTTGTTTTATATAAACATGAGTTAGTTCATGTATCAAAAGATTTGGGGCAAGTGGCAAGTCAGGGGAGAGTATTTCATCCAAACTCCTGAGAAGGAATCAATTGGGAGGCAGAGAGAACAACTGGGTTTCCCACCACCACCACCACCACTACTACTACTAGTACCACCACCTGGGTCAGAAGCTTTTCCATTGGTATCCTAGTAGAATCCTAGGGCATTAATGGCTGGCATCAATCACTGGTAGACAAGAATAGACTAAACTTAGTTAGGAAAGGCAGATCCAAAGCTCTACAAGGAGTGCCAAATAAAAGCTACACCATACCTAAGGGGAATTTCATCAGTATCCAACAAATAAGAGAAAAGATCTACAAGCAACTAAGAGCTGTGACATATGAACCCTTTAAGCTCGAGTCCACTTTCTCCTGGACCTTGTACATACTTATGTATATACACATACACATACTTGTGTATTAGAGACTATTTATTTTGTAGTAAATAACCAATAATACTACAGTAATCATTACTAAAAGCTAATTAATCATATATGAATGGATAATTGATACCAGTTGATAACTATGTGGAGAAAATATATCAGTGGGGGCACATGAACTATATAATTGTAAAGATGACCCTCAATGTCTCAGGGCTAATCTTAGAGCCCTATGGGGATATAGTAGCCACACTGGGCACCCAGCTCATTAGTGACAGCAGAAGTTGGGATAGCGGCTCCAGGGCATATTCTGGTCCATAAAGGAACTAAGGAATCTTAGTGAATGTCTCAAAACTTGCTTGTGCTGTCTCTTAGAGTTCTTTTTGCTCTTCTTTCAGCCTTCTTGTTCTTGGGATGGGGGTGGGAGGTGGGAAGCATGCACAGGAGGAATCAGTGGCCTTTCATTGAGAATGAGAACACACAGGCACAATTCATGGTGGCCTGCCCTACCATATAGATTCTAGAAGATGCAGACATGATTTCAAAATCTCTATTAAACTTCTCACAATAGACAGGTGGGACACTATTCTGGAAGAACACTATTTTCTCATAGGTGTTCATTGTATTGGATGTTTCTGCTTACTTATTAATCTTTGTTATGGGGGAGGATTCAATCTGGATTGGGGCAAAGTTTTTATTCCTCCCAGAATCCCATAACGTAAAGACAATATGCATCAATGAAGCATTTTTTAAAATAAAAAAAATATTTTGTTAAGGAATAGATGTAACCACCTCCCTCCCTTACTTGCAGAGGTGGGGGCCTCTGTGACGTGCAGATTGATTTTGCTGGACTGATTTTTTTCTCTCTTTTTTAAAAAATCATTATCATTGATTAAAAAAAATCAGGTACAAGAATAGTTCCTTGGTTAAGGAGGGAGGATGTATTCAGACATTAAAGTAACGTAAAAAAAAACAATGAGAGGTATCAATAAAAATAGAGAGGGATAGGGGAAGGAGTAGGAACTGACCATACTACTCTGAATATATCTCCTTTAGCACCAGGCACAATGTTCTACATGCAGAGGGCACTCAATAAATGTCTGCTCGTTTTATTGTATAACTACCTCTGCTGATAGAAAGAGATTCTCAAAGTTAGCAGCAGCACCCAACAAGCATATCAGACCTAGCACCTATTAAGGAGAGCCACTGGATTCTGGAGTCAACTGTGCTGGAGCCTGGGCCTTGCCAGGAGCAAGATATGATATAAATGGGCAAGCTAGGTAGCTCAGTGAATAGAGCACCAGCCCTGGATTCAGGAGGACCTGAGTTCAAATCTGACCTCAGACACAACACACACACACACACACACACACACACACACACACACACGCCATGTGACCTTGGGCAAGTCACTTAACCCCAAATGCCCTCCAAAAAGCAAAAAAAAAAGATATGATATAAAACAGTTGGTTATCCACCTATTTTCCAATTCATAGAAGCAAAAACAGAAAAGACATCCTGTGGAGGAACCCAGGTGGATGGTCAGTGGAGGAAAGGTCTCCCATGCCATGTTCAGAAACTACAAAAAGGTTAAACAAAGTGGTCATCTACAGTACCAAGGCAGTGTGGCAGAGTTAGAAGAACAGGGAGCATTTTTTCCTTAATTCACAACCCAAAGTCTGTCCTTGAAAAAACCCTAGATTACCAGAGAGTTTAGGAGTGCTTAGGAGGGAGAGTGGTGAGCACTGGGAACCAGAATGTGTTCACTAAGAACAAGTAACACCAAACTAGGCTTCTTTCCTTTGATGAAAGGGTTACTAGACTGGATGATCAAGGGAATGCCACAGAAAGTATATTTGTATACCAGTAAGGTATCTGACAAAGTTCCTGATGATATTTTTGTCAACAGAATAGAAAAATATAGGTTGTACTGATGGTATAATTAGATAGGTTTATAAGTGACTTAATAGCTATACCCAAGGAGTGTGAATGCTGTGTCTGATCTGTATGTAGAGAGTTCTCTAGCTATCAGAAGCCCCTGGAATGGGCACACCCTCAAGCATTAGAGGAAAAAATTCATGAGAAAGCTGCAGGCATTTAATTGAGATTGAAGACATTTCATCACTGGTAAGTTTCCAATATATACATATATGTATACACACACAGAGTTCTAGTTTCTAGGAAGATTGATTATCAAAATGTCTGACCAGTTATGGAAGAGTTTTCCCTAGGGTACACCTGGAAACATATCCCTTAGGCTGAATTAAGAGAGGTTAGTGTCCAAGAAGAAGCCTGCGATAGTCTTTTTGTACCCTACTCTGGTTAAACTTCTTTTATGAAGTTTATATATGATCAGTTCTGGTTACCACATTTTAACGAGAACACTGATAAACTAGAAATAGCAATAGCAACAACAATAATAATAACTAACATTTACGTAGTATTTTAAGATTTACATGTGTTATCTCATTTAGTGCTCACAACATTTAGAGGCTGCTAATATTATCCTTGTTTTATAGTGAGGAAACTGAAGCAGAGGATAGTTGACTTGCCTGGGGCCACACAGTTAGTAAGTGTCTGGAGCAGAATTTGAAGTCACACCTTCCTGACTCCATGTCCAACTTGATCACCTAACTGTATTCTAGATTCACTATATGATCATGGAATCTTAGAGATAGAAGGCGCCTTATAAGGTATCTCATCCAACATGTTCAGACTTCTTTCTAAAACATCCCCTACAAGCTTGCTTGAAGAATTCCAAAGAAAAGGGACTCACTGTGGCCAGTGGCAGCCCATTCTGTCTTTGGACAGCTCAAACTGGATAGCTCAAGGGTCTACTGGGTTAAATTTCCAGTGTGCGCATTTATATCTCAGAAATTGGCAAATGCTACAAATTGGAGCTGGAATTATTATTTTGATTGTATGGATTTAAGAAAGTGATGGAGAAAATACTAATAATGCACATTAAACTTAAAAGTATGTCCTGTATACATTTTACCCAACAGAGTTAGTTAAATATTCACCAGCACAACCCTGGCTATAATCCTTGGAATCCATTTTTCCATATGTTGAACCAAAATCAACCTTTCCACAACTGTCCTACCGTTCTTCCTCATTCGACCCTCTGGGGCCAAAGTCAATCTACCCCATTTTTCCCCGATAAAATACATAGCTTGTGTTCCTTCAAGTCTTCTTTTCTATGAGGAAAATACCCTAGTTCCTTTAACTAGTCCTGAAATGGCAAGATCAAATGAGATAATATCTGTAAAGTTCTTCATAAACCTTAAAATGCTAAAGAAATGTGGGCCATTATTAGAATCTCAAAGTATTTACCTCCCTGGCCACCCTTCTCTGCACTTTCCCCAATTTCTTATGTAACTTTTCTGGGGTAGCAAGTATTAAGTAGGACAGTTACTTCCCTAGTCCTCTCTTCAGGTAGTTCTGATTGTATCATGGCTTTTTGGTGGCCATGTCACATTGTTGGTGCCATTAAACTCCCCAAAATTCAAGCCTTACCATGCCTCTCCCATCTTGTATTTGCGAAACTGATTTTTTGAATCCCAGGGGAAGAGCCTTACATTCATCCCTTTACAATTTTTTCTTATTCAATTTGGTCCATTGTTCTAGCTCAATGAGATCTTTTTAGAACCAAACTTTGTCACCCAATAATTTACCTGTTTCTCTAAATTTCATCTCCATCCGCAAATCTGACAAGTATGCCATTTATGCTTTCATCAAAGTCATTGATAAAAATGTTTAACATGGTGTACATTTTTTGAAGGCAGATTTCAACTTGGAAATAGCTTTTCTTAACAATCAGATAGAGGACAAGGATTGAACCTGGGATTTCAGTGGTATATGGAACTCCCAGGTGGAGAAACTCCCCTTACAAATGCAGGTTGGTACCTTCTCTGCAATTTATAGTCTTAGAGTAGAGGTTCTTATTTTTTGATTCATAGACACCCCAACCACCACCACCACCACCAAGTCTAATGAAGATAAGGACTCAAAATAATGCTTTTAAATGCATAAAAAAATACATAGACATATACAGGAAACCAAAGGTTCATGAAAATAAAGATGAAATCTTTTCCCATCTAAGTTTACTGACCTTCTGAAATCTGAACCTAGAATCTAGGTTAAGAACTCCAGCATTAGAGAATTGCCTTCAGCACTGACAGAAGTGGGACTTGAACCTGGGTCTTTCTAGCTTTGAGGCCAGCTTTTTAGTTACTATATCATAACTGTCAGAGGCATCCCAAGGTACAGTGGGCTGTGCTATAACCGAGCTCCTTCTCAACAGAGAGATTCAAGAAGATTGATGATCACTTTCTGGGATATAACAGAGGAGCTTTATGCATTGAAAATATGATTGATCCTTCAGGGCTGAGTCAGGAAGACGAATTCCAATCTGGTTTCAGACAATTAACATGTGTGTGTGTGTGACCCTGGGAAAGTCACTTAACCGCTATATGCCTCAGTTTCCTCATCTGTTAAATCTGTGAGGATAAACAGATATGTGTAAAGTGCTATATAAATACTAGCTATTATTTTTATTATCATATGTGGGTTGAACTAGACAGTCACTGACATAACTTAAAAGTTGACCATTCTAGGATTCTGTGACATAAAAGGTAAGCACGAAATCTTCCTTATCTTCTGTGGATCAACTACTGGGTTCAGGAGAAGACTGGACACAGTCTTTCTTCTTAAGAGTCACATAGATCACTGGAGTGGGGGGGGGGAGGCATCCGGCCATCAGTCATTCAACCAATAAACACTTAGGAAGTGCCTAGTATGTGTCAGGCACTGTGCTAAGTTCTGGGAATACAAATGAAAGCAAAAGTCAGTCCCTCCCTCGAGGGGCTCACAGTCTAATGGGGGAGATAACATGTAAAGAACTACGTACAAATAGACTCTAGACAGAATAAATTGGAGATAATCCTGGTAATGTTACCTGCCACTTTCCTTTGCGGGAATCAGAGCAATTCCACTTTAACCTGGATACCTAGAACTCTTCCAGAAGCATTTTTTTTTATCCCACCTCAACATCAAATCTTTAGAGAGTTTCCAAAGCTGACTCAAGATAAGTCAGGCATCTGCAGGTCCTCCCCTGAGCATTCCTGTACCTTCTATTTCTGATTCTGTTACCTGAGCTGACAAGAGAGAAGGAGAGACTACAAGAGGAGAGGATGGGAGAGAGGGGAGGAGAAAAACACAAGAGGAGAAAAGAGAAAGAAAGAAGAGAGGAGAAAGGAGAGAGAGGAGAGGAAAGAAAAGGGAGAGGAGATAAGAGGAGATGGAGAAGAGGAGAGAAAGAAGAGAGGAGTTGGAAGGGTTGGAAATGAAAAAGAAGGGGGAAGGGAAAGGAAAGGAGAGGTTAACAGTTCTAGGAAATCTCCCTTGGGACCAGCAAAAAAAGAAATTGTTGTAGAAGCATTAGCTCCAGGAGCCCAAATGTTCTGTAGGTATTTAAAGATATAGTGCCTTAAAAACCACTTAGTGCCTCCCATGAGCCGAATGCTATGTTAGGGATTAGGAAAAATGTAAAGATGACTGAGACATAATCCCTGACCTCATAGAGCTGACACTCTTTGAGGGATAGAAAAACTTTGATCCATACACATATACACAACACACACACAAGCAGTCCTAGAGAACAACATATACTCATGTCCCAACAGACTATAATAGTATAAAAGGAAGGAAAGGTCTTCCCAGTTGGAATGGTTAATGATGAAGGATTGTAAGGGCTGGTGACTGGGGGTGGAGGTTACCTGGAGAAGAGGGGAAAGCAAGATCTAGCATCCTGAACCACTCCATTCATCCCGTTCACATTCCATTCATTTGCCCTTGTTAGCATACTCTGCATGTTTCCTTATAGTTCCTTACCCTCAGACCAGGGACTCACCAAGGCAGGGGCTGTCTCTTTTCTATCAGATCAAGAACACAATCCTTCCACAGGCCAAACCCACTCTCTCTGCATTTGGGTGTGGCTTTTTATGTAAGACAGACCACTGACTTCCTTGCATATCCTTGCTTGCCTTGTCCCTCTCACCAGCTTCTCATTACTGCAGCTATTAGACCTCAGCCCCTCTCCCCTATGAAAAAAAACTTGGCTGTAACTTCTGGCTTTGGAGTCACTAGAGACACAGAACCTGAGCCCTGCTAGAGTTCTATCCATGAGCCTTCCAATTTGATCCAGCAAACAACCCTGCGTGCAGGACACTATGCTAGTCATTAGAAGTATAAAGACTAAGCCAAACCAAAACAACAACCAATCCCTGTCCTCTGAGAGCCTGTATTCTTTTACTACCAGCTTCTCCTAGTCCTGAAGTTTCTGGGCTCCCATTATCCACAGACTAAATGTAACAGACCTACCTATGTATTCAAATAGCTACCCAAAGTACATACATGTATGATGCATGTAGGGACTGATTTGAAACAGATGTGTACATATCAACACAGTGTGCATGTACTTATAGACATACAGGAGTATATGCATGTTTCTGGGGAGGCTGGAAAGATAGCTCTGCTGAAGCACAACCTTCGTTAGGAAGTCACAGAATCAGCATCAAGCAATTTAGGTCAGGAAATAAGAACTAGGTTATTATTATTACTTACTGTTGAAGTTATTTAATAAGAATGTCACATCCAATTGAGGCTGTGGTGGGAATTGTCGGCAGAGAGAATGTAATTACTTAAACCAACTAGAATATCTCCAAGGTTCCCTCGCTTACATATCTCTGTGGAAATCTTCAAGGATAGAGAGCCTCTCACCCGGAAGAAGCACTCCTTAGAAAGCAATCCTGGGTCATTTTTCCCTTTCTCCCCTCTACTCCCAACTCAGACCACATGAGAAGCTCTTGACTCACAGGAGAGCTCCCCAAGCCACACTTTATCACATTCTCCTTGGGGGGAAACTGGGATTTATAGATTCCTTGAAGGGCAAGTGACCTTATTGGCATCTAGTCCAACTCACTCTTCAATAAATTAACTGTCCCCCTAACCCTTCCCCAACAACTGGTCTGATTCAAGTGTGGCAGTGAGGACACCACAGTCTCTCCCCGCCCCCCCCATCCCCCACCTCAGTAACCCATTCCGATGGCCCAACTCTGATGTCTGGGAAGCTCATTGTGTGACTGGTACAGAGAAACTGGAGTGTAGGTAAGGTCAAAAAATATAATGGAGAGAGCTCCAAAGGTGAAGTCAGAGGAATTAGGTTTGAACCTGGGTTAAACTCATTACAGTGTGACCTTGGGCAAACAGTCTCTCTGGGGCTTGCTTAGTCATCTCCTTTGTACAATAAGAAATAAGAAAAATGGGGTTAGATGTCTGAGCTCTGAGGTCCCTCCCAGTTCCATATCCATAATCCCTAACATTTTGAACAATATTCCCTTCTCTGGAGTTCACTTTCCTCATCTGGAAAGCAAGATGTTGAATTAGATAATAACAATGTCTAACATTAAAAGTCTGCTTTAGGATGTGTAAAGCAATTTGCATATATTATTTTGACCCTCACAACAATGATGAAATATAAATGCCATTATTAACTCCATTTTACAGATGAGGAGACTAAGGCCAAGAAGGATTAAGTCATTTGCTCAAGGTTGGAAAGCTAGTGAGTAGTTAAGGCAAAATTTGAACTCAGGTCTTTCAGGCTCAATGTCCAACACCCTACCCACCATGTCACCTCACTGCCTAGGTTGTCTCTAAGGGCCCTTTCAGTTATGACACTCTATAATCGAATGAATTGTGTCCTGATGAGACAGACTGTATAGGGAAAGGAATTTAATAACAAGTATCCCTGGGACTAAGGAAGAGGCAGAGATTGCAGAGGTACTCTTAGGAGCAAGCCCCACCCTAAAAGGCAAGAATCAAGCAGGAATAGTTTTTAAAATTGTAAGTAAAATTAAAGGCAAGGCTGGGGGACTATGTGTGTGGGATGTTTCATCTGCTATCAGATGTCATCAGTTGGTTTTGTTTAACTATTTCAAAGAAAGGCTGGTGTGTGTCTGTGTGTGTGTGTATGTTGAGGAATGGGGGTGGGGAGAGATCCTGAAATTACTGTAATATAAAAAAAGACACCAATAAAACCTTCATTTTAAAGAGAGTTACAAACATTTCTTTTTAATGCTCAAATTAAAAGATAAAACAAGACCAAGGTAAGAGCAAGAGGCTAACCTGGGGTGGGCTGTAGGAGTGGAAGTCAGATTGGACCTTTGGAGCCCAAGGTCTGGCAAGGGTGTGTTGATAAATGTCTAACAATTAGCTTTCTGAAAAAAGGAGGATATGCTTTTAAGTTCAGCACAAATCATTAAAATTTTCTCCATCACTTTCTGGAGTCCAGATAATCAACAGAACAATAAACCAAGCCCTGATTGTGTCTCTGGCCAATTTCTGGGGTGCAAATGCTCACAGTGGAAACTTAACAACACAGCTGCCTCCAGAACACCTCCTGTCTATATATCTCATTCCCTGCTCCCCTCAGCCTGACCTTCTCCAGCAAAGCGCTGCCTCTCAGGATTAGGTCTGAGTGGAAAGAAAATCTCCTGAGCCTGGTCCTGAGAGAATTAGACTGGTGTGTTTCCCTCGTCCAACCTTAGCCTGTTTCCCTTGTCCTGGGTTAGATTTTGTTATTGTCGAGTCATTTTACTCTTGGCCAACTCTCAGTGATCTCATTTTTGAGGTTTTCTTGGCAAAGATACTGCAGTGGTTTGCCATTTCCTTCTCCAGTTCATTTTACAGATAAGGGAACTGAGGCAAACAGGGTTAAATGACTTTCCCAGGGTCACTTGGTTAGTAAGTGTCTGAGGGCAGATTTGAACTCAAGGAAGATGAATCTTCCTGATTCCAAGCCCGAACTCTATCCACTGTGACATTAAGCTGTCCCTGCCTTGATCTCAAAGATCCCTCCCAACTTTAATATTTTATGATTCAAATAACATTCATTTCTATAGTAACTCCAAAACTGGGAGCCATCACCCTAAAAATACTTTGAGAAGGTAAGTGACTTCATGTTAGCAACTTTGAGTCTCAGCTAAAATCCCACTTTCTGCAGGAAGTTTCTTCCTATTTCCCTTAATGCTCATGCTTGCCCTTTGATTATCATCTTACTTATCCTGCCTATAGCTTGTCTGAACATAGTTTTTTACATGTTGTCTCCCTGACCTGACTGTAGGCTCCTTGAGGGAGGGACTCTTTTTTTTTTTTTTTTTTTGCTTTTTGGTAGGGCAATTGGGGTTAAGTGACTTGCCCAAGGTCACAAAACTAGTTTTTGTGTTAAGTGTCTGACATTGAATCTGAACTCAGGTCCTCCTGACTCCAGGGCCGGTGCTCTATTCACTGTGCCACCTAGCTGCCCCTGAGGGACTGTCTTTTGCTTTTCTTTGTGCCCACTGGGCTTAACACAGTGCCTGACACATAGCAGACATTGCTCACTCCACACATACACACACACACACACACTCACACACACAAGATCTATGTGACTCTTAAGAAGAAAGATTGGGTCCAGTCTTCTCCTAAGCCCAGAGCTTATGGGTTTTGAGTGCTGTTGCTTTTTGAAGAAGACCATGACATCAGGAAGATAAGGCCACGACTTACAGGTAAATTGGATTTGAGTGAGTGACTGCTGTGCAAAGTCACCAGCCTCACTTCCTCCTCTGGAGCCATCTGGATCCAGTGGCAAGATCAGGATGACTGGAAATGGCCCCAGTGCAGTGGAAGACCTTGGTCTTTCTGAGCTAATACCTTTCCCAGTTCTCAGTTTGATTGAGGGAACACCCATTGATTTGATCCACAGAAGACAAAGAAGGTCCCATGCTTACCCGGAAAAGCTGTCATACCTCCAAGGACACAGGCACAAAAAGGACTGTGCAAAAAAAAAGTCCCTAAGAACAGTTTCATGCAGTGGAAATAGTGCAGAAGATTAGAATATTCCAATTCTGTCTTCGTGACCTTGGGCAAGTCATATAACCTCTCATGCTACAGTTTCCTCTGATAAAAAATAAAGGGTGTGGGATTGGGTGCCCTCTAAAGCACCTCTCAGCTTTAAGCCTACATTCATTTCTTTAGCCCATCCTTTTGTCATTACTTAATTAGGTTTTCCTGATCGATGGTAATAGGGTCCAGCCTCAGACAGATGAACAGGAAGAGAGTATCTTGTTGCCTTAAATGAATTCCTGTCTCTGGGCTCAGGTGAATTCCTTTCCAGATTGCTAAAAAAAACTTCAGCTAAGAGTTTGAAACAGCATCAGCAACCCAAGAGAAATCATGGGGAACAGGTGTGAGAAGATTGGAGATGGGAAAATGTTGGCATGATTTTCTAAAAGGGGCAAAGGGAAGATTCCAGAAACTGCAGGCAGTATGGGCTGTAAAGGAGAGCAAAAAAGGCAGCAAGGGTGGGTTAGTGGGAACTATAGATCATGTTGACTTTTCTGCTGTTGCCTCTAGGGTGCTTCAAGAGGGGGAAGCAAGGGGAAGAAGCACATTGGTGTTGTGAAAAAATGACTCTGGACTCTACTCTCTGCCATTTATAACCCATGTGACCTTGGGCAATTGATGAATCCAACAAACATTTATTAAGCACCTACTGAATATCAGGCACTGTGTTAAGCTCTGGGGATACAAAAAGGCAATTCCCTGCCCTCAAGGAGCTTACATTCTTTTTTTTTTTTTTAAAGCAATCGGGGTTAAGTAACTTGCTCAAGTTTACACCGCCAGGTGTTTCTGGGTGGGTGCTAAGTGTCTGAGCCTGGGATTCTATCTCCAGGTTATCCCCACACTGGAGCCGGTGCTCTTACTCGCTTTGCTACCTGGCTGCCCCAAGGAGCTTACATTCCAATGGAATATAGATAGAGGGAGAGATGGAGAGAGAGAGAGAGAGAGAGAGAGAGAGAGAATGGCTATATACAGAATAAATAGTAAATCATTAATAGAGGCGAGGGACTAGAATTAAGAGGTTGTGAAAGGCTTACTATAGAAGATAGGATTTTAATTGGGATTTAAAGGAAGTCAGGGAGGGGAGGTGGTAGGCAGAGATGAAGAGGGAGAGCATTCCAGGTATGGAAGACAGCCAGGAAAAATGTCAGGAGCCAAGAGATAGAGTGTCTTGTTTAAGGAACATCCAGGAGGCCAGGACCAAAGATATGTGTCAGGAGAGTAAGGTGGAAGAAGACTGGAAAGGTGATAGTATCTGTAAAATATTTTACAAATTGTAAAGCACTATATAAAAGATATTATTATTATATAATGGCATATATGTCTGTGTATATATATATATGTATATATATATATATACATCTATTGACATCTATATCTATACATACTGCACAGTGGATAGAGCACTGAGTCTGGAGTCAGGAAGACCTGAGTTCAGATCTGACCTCAGACATTTTACTAACTGTGTGACCCTGGGCAAGTCACTTAATAGCATCTACCTCCCAGGATTGTTGTGAGGATCAAATATACTTACTTAACACAGGGTCAGGCACATAGTAGGCACAACATAAATTGTTGGTTATTTCTGTATTTGTATCCCCAGTACTTAGCAAAGTGCTTGGCACAAAGTAAGCACTTAATGACTTTTTCTTTTATATTTCAGTTCTAAAATCCCCCATGATTCTCTTTGTGAAAGGGAAGGGGGATTGAACATGGGTGGCTTTGCTGGGAGGAGAAGAGTCAGCCACCACATCAGGAAAGTGGCCAGAGAAGAGCAAGAATCAGGAGGTTGCTTGTTTTCGTTCCTAAGTCTTTTGGAGGGGAAAAGCACTGGGGAGTATTTCTGTTGCTGAGATTCTTCGAACTTCCCACCACCCCATGTGTGAGTTGGTTGCCAGGCATGCTGGGGATGGCTGAACAAGGGCTTCTTGCTTCAGGACTAGGACTTTCCCAAGCCTTCCTCCCCCTAGATGCAAGTACCTTCCCCCTAAGGTTTCCTCGTTTCTGCTTTATGTGTGCTTTGCATGGCTTTCTGTGTGCTCATGTATGGGGCACGCATATTATCTCTTTTGTTAGAACAGCAGCCCTCCAGGACAGAGACTAGGGTTTGTTTGGTTTGGTTTTTTCCTTACAGCCCCAGAACCTGGCACATATTCGAAGCTTAAGAAGTGTTTGTTTCATTGATTTCCACTTCTCACACCCAAAAAAGAAAGCCACAATAAAGGTTGTTGCCTCACTAAATCAAACGAGTGGGCAATGGAAGAGAAGCTTTGGGTCATAGTATCCTCAATTTATTATACAAACTGGTCCTCCCCAGAGGTAGGGTGGAAGGACCTGTAAAGGCCCTTCCTGTTCCCTCTAGTTGAAAGGAAAGAATGAAAGGGGAGCAAATCAGGCAGAGGAGAACCCATTCCCTGGTCCTGCTGAAGATCTTCAAATATGTAACCCAGGAGGATGCAGCGTCCAGGGCTTCCAGCTGCTCTGGCAGAAAGTACAACAGCTTGGCTGCTCCAGGAGCCCTCCCTGATCAGAGAGGCTTGTCAGAGCCTGGGATTTAGGAGCTGGAGTGGAAAGGACAGCAGATCTGGGGCCAGAATGAGGAAGATGCTGATTTTCCTCTCTCCTCCTCTGCTCAGACTACTGTTTGAGTGCTGTGCTCAGTTACAGGCATCACAGAAATGAATGGAAAGCCTGTCATGTTAGTCTCTGCTAAAGGAACTAGGAATGTTTTTTTTCTCCTAGAAAAGACAAGCTTCCAAGGGCATGATAATTGTTGTAAGATCTCTGAATGCCTGTCATCTGGAAGAGGGAGAAGGGAGCAGACTTATTACACATATCTCCAAATGAAGAACAGTGTTGGTTAATTAAGAGCACTGGGCTAGGTAAACCATTTCCCTTCTCTGAGACTCAGTTTCCCTCCTGGTAAAATGGGACTGTTGGACTAGATATCCAATCTATTGCCCAGCCTTGTTGATTCTACCTTCCTTACTCTCCAATATGCCTCCTTCTCTTTCTGGTACTGCCACTGCCTTGGTGTACATCCTTATCATCTTGTGCCTAGATTATTGCAGTAACCTTCTGATTGGTCTCCCTGCTTCAAGTACCTCTCCATTCCCGTTCATCCCTCACTCAGCCATCAAATCAAACTGATTTTTCTAAATTGCAGGTCCAACCAAGTCATCTACCCGATTCAATCAACTCCACTGTCTCCCCATCATCTCCAGGATCAAATAGAACATTTTCTGTTTATCATTCAAAGCTCTTCATAACATACCTGCCTCCTATCTTTCTATTCTTCTTACACCTTATATTCCCCCCATGAGCCCTACAATCCAGTGACACTGACTTCATTATTGCTTCTTCCACAAGCAACTCCTTCTTAACTCCAGATATTTCACTGACTGTCCCCATACATGGTACACTACCCTCCTCATTCATCTCCATCGCTGGGCTTCCTTGAAATTCTAGGACAACCACCAGGCAACTAACACCATAACAGGGAATAGACACCTGGCCCAGCCTTCAGGAGCTCTGCAGACTGACTTTGAGCAGACTAGAATCAGAGGAAACAAGAATTCCATATCAAGCCTTTCCATTCAAGTAGTAGGATCATAGATATAGAGGCTACTTAGTTTGACCTCATCATTGTACAGATGAGGAAACTGAGGCTTGGCTAGGCCACATTGGTCACTGCCTTCTAGGAGGTCCCACTCCTACTTTGGGGAGGTTACTTCTTTGGACACAGTAGAAACTCATTAAGGTTTAAATGAATGCAATTTAATTTTGAAAGGGTTTAAGAACCTACTATGTACAAAGTAGCATGCCAAGGCTAGGGATACAAAGACAGAAATAAAATCTTTTCTGCCCTCATGGAGCTTCAATTCTACAGTAAAGGTGTCTGTAAGGAATGAGACAGGGAGGACCCTGTATATACACAGATAAGTAAATGCAAAGTAATTTGTAGAAAAAAAAAGATTTGTAAGAAATGGAGAGATCATGGGAGACTTCATAAAAGAGATCTGAACTGAGATGGTCCTTGAAGGAAGAAGATTTGGAAGGAAGGAAGGAAGGAAGGAAGGAAGGAAGGAAGGAAGGAAGGAAGGAAGGAAGGAAGGAAGGAAGGAAGGAAGGAAGGAATATCGTATTGTTGCCTTATGTTATTTTCTGATGTTCATTATTCCACTTTTATTTCCTTTAATTCTTCAGAGACTATTTCTTCTGTAACCCTCATAGGCCCTACTATGCTAATGGACCCACAAGGTTCTCAGGAAATTGGTGTGATATACTGGAAAGACCACTGAACTAATTGTGAGACCTGAATTCAAATTCTTTCTCTATCAATTTACTTGCATGACCTTAGGCAAGCTACTTAACCTAACAGAGCTTCAGTTTCTTTCTCTGTAAAATAAGGTCGAATAGATGGCCTCTGAGGGCCCTTCTGACCTTTTATCTATGATCCTTTGAATTGAATGGAAAAACTTCATATGGAATTCTTGTTTCCTCTGCATCTCATCTGCTCAAAGTCATTCTTCAGAGCTCCTTAAGGCTGGGCCAGGTGTCCATTCACTGGCTCAACAGGCCGCCCATTCATTGGCTCTGAGGCACATGGCATTGTGCCTGCTGGTTTTCTGGACCCCATGCAACAAGCCAAAACTAACTGGTCAAACCACTAATCTCAGGTCACGGGGTATGTCAGTCACTAATCACTTTACCTTCCTATCCTAGGATGGGACTGGTATAGGGTAGGAAGCCCTACTGCCCCACCTCCCCAATGTCTCCCTTCCAACACTATTATCCAGACAGCCTGGGTGATCCAGGCCCTGGTGCTGCCAGCAAAACAGGTTGAATTTCAGCGGGGGGGCCCGGCAACATACAACCCCGACTCAAGCTGTCAGGAACAATCAGCATGAGGAAAGGGCCTGTCCTTGAGGTAACACATGAGGAACCAAATAAGACTCTGACTGGAAAGGAGACAGAGGGACAAAAACAGACAGAGAGACTGAGTCAGAAAGAGGAGGGGATCCTGTGACAAGGAGAGAAGGGAACACAGAGACCCACAGCAAGGGAAGCATAGAAATGAGGAATAAGGGGAATAGATTGAGACATACATAGAGACTGAAGCAGAGAAAGGGGTGAGGAACCATAGACAAGACAAAGACAGAGACATATTGTCAGATCACAGAGAGACCTTGACACATAAAGGGAGAATGAGGCAAGAGAGAAACAGAGACAAGAAAAAATGAAATACACAGAACATCAGTAAGAAAGTCATATAGATGGGGAGAATCAGAAACCCAGAGAGAGACAGACACAGAAAGAGATAGAGACAAGGGCATAGAGCCAGACACAAGAAGAGAAAAGGGGAGACAGGGACAAAGAGAGACATAAAGACAGAAAGAAGGGATGCTAAGAGACAGAATCAGGAAGAGAGTCAGACACAATGATAAAGGCTATATCTGCTAGACCCTCACTATTGCCCAACGATCCTTTTATTCATCTCATCAACTTGCTATCAGATTTCCCATGGCATCTATTTTAAACCTTTTCCTATTCTCCTCCAGCTCCCAACTGTCAGTCTCAGCAGATGACCTTGCCTCCTACTGAGTAGATTGAGACCATCAGATATGAGCTCCCCCATCTTCCCTCCTCCCTCCTTCAAAGCTCTCAATGTCATCACTCATTTCCCCCTTCTCTCTGGGCTCAGAGGATGAAGTAGCCCGACTTCTTACCAAAATGAAGCCTCCCGTATTCTTTTCACCTTTCATCTTTTCACCTCATCTCCTTTCACTGGGAAGACTTTGATTCATCAAGCATCTCTCCCCTCCCTCCAAGTCCCCCACCATTACCTTCTCTCCCTCACTGATGACACTTTACTCTCAGAATGAAAACATGCCCAGATCTCCCTATCCTAGAAACATCTTGCCTTGACTCTGCTACCCACCACTCCTGAGCTACCAGTCCGCTTCACTCTTTCCCTTGCATCCAAAGATCCAGAAAACATCATTTATGAGATCACTGCCGTCCCTACCACCCAGCCACTCCTTAGCTCCTTGCAATCTGTCTTAAACCCCACCATTCAACTGAAATTGCTGTCTCCAATGTCACTGATCAAAAAACCACTGGTCTTAACTTTTTCCTCCTTGGATTCTGCAGCATTTGACAATGTTAAGCATCTGACATTGCACCCATTCATTCCTTCTCCCGCCTTTCTGATCATCCCTTCTGTGTTTCTTTCAGTATTTCCAAATCTTTCTGCCCTATAATTGGTGGCATTCTCCAAGTTATCATCCTTGACAATCTTCCACTTTCTCAATTCAACAAATATCAAATGCCTACTGTATGCAGAAGATCATGGTCTTCTGAGGGAGATACAAAGATGAGTCCTTCCTGCTTTTAAGGAGATCGATTACAGTCTAGCATGTCTATGTGGGAATAAGTATTCTTGGGTATGCTTGTAATGATGATGATTGATGATGAAACAAACTTCTGCTATCAAAAGAGCATTTGAGTTGCAATGCAGATAGCTTTTGCTTCTGTTTTTTTTTCTGAGTCCAAAATGATCGATTAAAATCTCTGTCTTTAAAGGCATGATTCTTTTAAGATTTGGAGGAATTTAAAAATTAACCACATGAGTGCAGCATTAGAGAAGTGTGGCCAGACAAAAATCACTGTGAAAAGAGCAGCTAGCTAGTACAGTGGATACAGGACTGGGCCTGGCATCTGGAAGACCTAAATTCAAATCCCTCCATATGACACTAGCTGTGTGACCCCTGGTGAGTCATGAAACATCTCTCAGTCTTCGTTTTCTGGTCTGGAAAATGGGAATAACAATAGCACCCAGCTGGCGGGAGGGAGGATCAAATGAGATAATATTTGGAAAGTTCTTTGAAAACCTTAAAGTACCCTAAAATGCTGCTGTTATAACAAAGAGCTTAAGGTTTTAGTGAAGTGGGGACGGGTAAGAATCCATAGAGTAACATGATGGTGTGTGTGCACATGCATGTGCACACACACAAACACACCCACCTCAATCATATGCTACCATAAGAGGCTTGGGGTATATGATTCATAGGAAGGGACAGTCTTTGGCTTTAGTCAGAGTCTAGCTAAAGTATTGGTTTCAGTTCTGGGCACTATATTTTAGAGACAACAATGATAAATTAGAACATGTTTAGAGGAGGATGGCAAGGATGGTGAGAGAATTGGATGCCAGGATATATAAGAATCAGTTTAAGGAAACAGATATTTACTCCAATGTAGGTAGCATGCCCACTCTCACTTTCTAGCAGCCCTTTTATACATTGTTTTCTCCCTCCTCCAACTAGAACATAAACTTCTTGAGGGCAGGGATTGCCTGCCCAGCTTCCTTAAGTCCTGACAAAAATCTCAGCTTCTACAGGAAGCATTTTCCAGTTCCTTTTAATTCTGACACCTTACTTCTGCTGATTATTTCCTATTTGTCCTGAATATAACTTTCTTTGAATCCTATTTGTTCACATGTTGTCTCCTTTATTAGATTGTAAGCTCCTTGATGGTAGGGACTGTCCTTTGCCCTTTTTTTTAGCCCCAGCACTTAGCAGAGTGCCTGGTACATAGCAGGCACTTAATAAATGGTGATTAATTGATCGAATTTATATCTCCAATGCTTACTATAATGTGGAATACATAAGTACTTAATTTCTTTCCTTCTATGCATCATCTATCTATCCATTCATTCATCATATCTATCCATCTATCTATCCATCGGTCTGTATCTGTCCATCCATCTCTCATATCTATCATCATCATCATCCACTGTGTCAGCGCTATCAAAACTTGAAAAGAGGTGTAGGGGGGATATGATGTACCCTCAAGCATGGGAAGGGTTACTAGGGGGAAGGGGGATTGCACTGGTTTTGCTTGATGAAGATCCTTGCAGGCAGGACTACAGTAGAAGCAATGGGGAGAAATTACATAATTTCAATTCAACTTAAGGAACAACTTCCTAACGATTACAGCTATGTAAAGGTTGGAGGGACTGGAGGTTTTCCAGTTGAAACAGGACGACTACTTGTCAGCATGTCAGAAAGAGGTGACCTCTGAAGATTAGCAGGGAAGTCTGAGACTCTGTAATAAATCAACCAATGCACTTTCCTACTAGTAGCCTGAATAGAAAAGCCTCTGAATTCTTGCTCTTTTCAGTGTTTACCTGGTTTTAAGCTACTTCTTTCTCTGGCTCTTCTTCCCAATCCCCATGTTCTAACTACTGACTTACTTTTTAGAGTGAAAGACATACATCCATGATTACCCGCAGAGCAATTTCTCCAAATGTTTTCACGTGGTCTTGGGATCTTCCTGTTCTAAAGTCCCATCTTGTTCCAGGGGAGGTTGATTAGCTAGTACTTACTCAAAAGGGACTGAGTGTGCTTCAGGCCCCAGCCATTCAAGACTGTTTTGCAATTTCAGATAAAGTGGCATTACTTCACATTTTCCCAGGTCTTATCCCTGAAGCCAGGACATGATATTTTAAATACAGTGGGCTTTTTCTTGTTCTCTGATTCACGATGCCAAACAAACACTAAAGGAGCCCATTTGCCTAGAGATCCTGGAGCTCCATCTTTCAGCAAGATCCATCTCTCTTATTCTAGACCAGGCCTCTTTGTCTTGGGTTCAATCAATTCACTTGAAAACATTTATTAAGCACCAAGGATTGTGCTCATCACTGAGAATACAAGAACAAAATCAAAATAGACACTGCCCTCAAGTATCTTCCATCCTTTTGGATAGGTCCAGTCTCCTCCACAACTAGCACTGTTTTTGTTTGGAGTCAGCTTCTCTATCCCCATGGACCCATTTGGTTCATTAGAAATTAACCCTTTTGGGGCGGCTAGGTAGCAAGCCAGTAAGAGCACCGGCTCCAGTGTCGGGATGACCTGGAGATGGAATCCCGGGCTCAGACACTTAGGAATCCCAGGCTCAGACACTTAGCACACACCCAGAAACACCTGGCCATGTAACCTTGAGCAAGTTACTTAACCCTGATTGCTTTAAAAAAAAAGAAATTAACCCTTTTGGTTCATTTCTCATAGCAAGCCACTTCATCTTCTCAGCACCATGTGTTTAAAGCCTATATCCTTTTCTATATTGAGTATATTTTTTCCACACTGCTGTGTGTATGAGCCTTCCAAACTACCTACTGGATACTTCCAACTGAGTTTCCTGTCACTATATGAAACTCAACACATCAAGGATGAATCACTTCTCCTTTGCCCTCCCAAGAATATCTTATTTACTTATTCTTTTAAGAATTTCTTACCCCAAACTTTATTATTTCTGTTTATGGCACTACATCTTCCCAGTCATCTAATGTCAAAACCAAAACCTTGATGTTATCTTTGACTCCTCCACATGCAATCAGTTGCCAAAAACTGTCAATCCTCCCTCCATAATTTCTCTTGGGTTCATCCCCTCTCATCCCTTCCTCTCTACTCACAGTGATACCACCTTAGCTCTGGTGCTCATTATGCTTTCCCTGGACTATTGTAATAGTCTTCTAACTAGTGCCCTTGCTTCCAGTCACTCCTGCCTTCAATCCATCCTTCACACATCTGACAGAGGACTCCTCCTCTACTCATGTCATTCCCTTACTCAAAAGCCTCAACAATTCCAACTCAACACAGACCAAACCACCTCAGCCTTGACATTTAAAGCCTTCCAAAATCTAGTCCCAACCTACCAATCCCTCTCTCATTACTCTCCTTCACTCACTTACTCTACACTCTAGCTGGGCTATCTTTAGTCATCATGATTCATATCTGGTTACTGGACCCATATGGCTCCGGAGGAGAAAGTGAGGCTGGTGACTTTGCACAGCCCTCCTCACTTAAATCCAATTTGCTTGCAAGTCAGGGCATCACCTCCCTGATGTCATGGTCTTCTTTGAGAATTAAGTAAAGCAACAACAACAATCCAGTCAAATTGGACTGCCCATGGTTCTGTGATATCATCTCACATTTTCCCACCTTCTTAACCTTTGCTAAAATCACACCATCCCCCTCAAGCCTGGAATACACTTCCCCTTCCCTCACCAACTCGATCTCTCTGCCTGTTGAGACAAGGTCAGCTGCCACTTTCTGCATTAAGCCTTTGCTGATTTCTCTAGCTGGAAATGAGTTCTTCCTCAGAATTCTCATGGAGCTTTGTATCTCTCCTTTGTACTTGCTGTATTTTGCTTTGTATTTTCATTATTTGTATAAGTGTCTTATCTTTCCTATTAGACTAGGAGATTAAAAGGGTGGGGGACCGTCTTGCTCATCTTTGTCTACCCCCTTATCCCTCCTTAGGCCTATCTCTTCCCTTCTGCCTCCTCCTCCAACTTGGCACTCCAGCTGCCTCCCTGGGGCCCCAGACTTCTGACTGCTAAGAGTTTTCCTATGGCCCCAAACCCATCACACTATTCCCTGGCCACTTTCATACTATTCCTCCAAACGCTACCCTCCACACTCCACTTTCCACCTCTAGCTTTGGGAACAGTAATTATATCAAAATTATCATTCTTAGAAAGAGTGTGTCACTTAGTTGTACTACAACTCCACTCATTAGTCCCTTGATTTCCCAGACCAAAACATCCTTCCCTCCTCATCACTTTTCTCTATGTGCTATCTTTTCCTATTAGAATATTAGTTTTTTAACTGGAAAGACCTCTATGAATTGGTACTAAGGGACGGGAGAAGAACTAAGACAATTTATATAATGACAACATTATAGAGAAAAAAAAACTTTGAAAAACTTTAAAATTCTGATCGGAGCAAAGACAAATCATGATTCCTGAAGACAGAGGATGAAGTGTACTACCCACCTCCTGCTAGAGAGGTGAATGAGACATATATTTTTTAACATGACGAATGTGGGAATTTGCTTTGCTTGGCTATACATATTTGTCATGAGAGTTTTCTTTTTTTTTTTAATTTTCAGTGAAAGACAAAATAAGTGCTTGTTAATTGGGGGAAAAATAATGTAAACTCATTGAAGGCAGGGGCTGTCTTTGCTTTTGAATTTGGATACATCCATACATCTATTCATAGAGAAGGCACTTAATAAATGTTTATTGAGTGAATTGAATTGAATTAAGCCATATATACAAAACATTAAACCCCCAAAATTTATTGAATTCTGTTTTTCCCTACATATCATGCCCAAGCCACAATATTGTTTTTCAGTCTTGTGTGACTAGAATGTATATTCTTTCAGGAGAGAGGCTTTTCATTTTTGTTTTTATATTGCCAGTGCCTAACACAGTATTTGCATATTTTGTTGATGTTGTTCAGGCATGTCCAACTCTTTATGACCCCATTTGGAGTTTTCTCAGCAAAGATACTGGAGTGGTTCACCATTTTCTTCACCAGCTCATTTTACATTCGAGGAAACTGAGACAAACAGGGTTAAGTGACTTGCCCAGGGTTGCAAGCTAGTAAGTGTCTGAGGCTGGATTTGAACTCAGGTCCTCCTAACTCCAGCACTCTATCCATTCAGCCACCTAGCTCAGTCCATGCTATACCCAAGTCATACTCAAGATCAACATTAATGTTAAACTAAATGAATATTAAGGCTAGAGAAGAAAAGATTTGAAAACAGCATAACACAGTGAAGAATGCTATATCTGGAACCGGAAGACCTGGGTTCAAATCCCAGTCCTGTTATTTACTTCCTATGTGACGTTAGGCAAATCATTCACCTGTCAAGGGCTCACTTTCCTCATCTATTACATATAGGTCTGGACTAGATGACTTCTGAGGTGCCTTCAATCTCTAAATTTATGACCCTATAATATGATCACTGTCCTTAAATAACCTATGATTTGTCATAAGAAAGAGAGATTCTATTTCTCCTGTTTGGCCCTAGGGGGAAAAACTTAAGAGTTTTTCCATAGTAGCATAGCTTACCTCATAAACTATGGAGTTTCCTGTCACTGGAAGTCTTCAAGCAGAGACTGGAGGGTCATTTGTTTAGGATGTTATAAAACCTTTGGTTTCCATCACTGAAATACTATGATTCTCAAATTCTACTGAAAATTGCAAAGAGTCATCACTGAAGGCTATGAGTATCTTAGGCAAGTGAGGCTCTGACGTTATCCTTTAGGAAGAGCAATTTCTAAATGTTCCTAACAGGAGAAGGGGATGTAGCTAAATGGTAAAGCAGGTGACTATTTGAATACAACCTTGACTTTGGAGCAGAGAAATGACTAGTAAGGGGCCTGTAGCAGAAAAGTGAAGGGAAAATCTGCTGGACACAGAGGATGATAGGTTCTAACTACCCATTACTAAAAAAAAAAAAAACTAAACTGTAACTCTTCATATCTAAGATGTTGTTCAGTCATTTTCCAAACATGTCTCACTCTCTGTGACTCCATTAGGGGTTTCTTGGCAAAGATACTGGAGTGGTTTGCCATTTCCTTCTCCAGCTCATTTTACAGATGAGGAAACTGAGGTGTAAATGGTAAAGTGATTCGCCCAGGGTCACATTGCTGTTAAGTATCTGGGGCCAGATTTGAACTCAGGATGATGAGTCTTCCTGACTTCAGGTCCAGTGCTCTATCCCCTGCACCAACTAGCTGCCCTTTTAAAACATTACTGAATACTTAAATGTCTGTGGTAGAATATAAACTTCTTGAGAGAAGGAGCTCTACCGCTTTTCTATTACCAATACCCATTCCTGCTGGCATTACCAATGCCAGTTAGTGGCACATAGCAGATGCCTAATATTTGATTGCTGAGTCCAACTGAAGTGGAGCCCCATCTCCCTTAACTACACCAGGGGAAGAAGGCAAGTACCATGGATAGTTCACACCGATTTCTATTAGTCTCTAGAATACACTGTATGAATCTTAAACAACCTCTTCCCCTATCTTCCTGCTGATGCACTCCTTAGACAGCAAATGTCCTGACTTTCATCCCAGGCCCAAACACCTCCTGATGGCACCAAGGGCTCAGTCAATAAACATACATGTAGGAGCAATGTTGTACAGATGGTGGCCATGTCGACTGGCTGGAATATTTGTGGAGGATCATTCATAAGGCAGAGAATAATGAGTCAGTGGCACCTTGCTTTACACAAAAGACTGTTCCTTGTTAAAATTCATGCAAAAATATTTTTGGTCAGCACAGTCCTGTACTAAATGCCTTAGGGAAATGCACTATTTAGAGAAGCAGTTGATGAATCCTGTCCTGGAACAAAGGGTCCTTTTATAAGGTCCATAAACCACCCCCAGGTTTAGCTGGCTGATAAGCTCAAATGTTTGTATAATAAGTTCCTTTAAGGTAGGACACATGTCTATGCGAATTGGGTTCCAGGGGAGTCACAGGACCAGACCATTTTAGAGCTGGAAAGGATCTCTCTCTATCCATTGCCATCCCACAGTAACCTGAGAATCCAAAGCCCCAAAGTCCTTTCCAGACTGGATAGAGGTCCCTGTCTCTTCAGTACCTCTAGGTGATTGGAGATGAGGTGGGAGTCCCAAGGGCAGGATCTGTCCTGGCATCCTTCCTTTGTAAAAGGTCAGAGAGGGTTCCCTTTCCAAGAAGCAGAAATGAGTGGAGCAGACAGGCAGTCGTGAAGGTCGTGTCTGCTTGAGTGTCTTTATGCTTCCCCTGTCCCCACCCAGCTCTTAGCCCCGATGAGCACAAACTGCACCTGCTAAAATCAAAGGGCCTTCTGGAAGGTCTGGGAGAGCAGCACTGAGTCACTGAGACTCAGGCCCATTGAGATGGATTCCAGGGCTATCAGGGGGAGGCAAGTGTTTAGACTGCCTTGTGAGTGTGTCCAAGGAGAGCTGAAGGTCACGGAGCCACAGCAGCTGCATCCTTCATCCAGAGAGGACAGAGAAAGGCCCAGGTACCTTTCATTGTAAATTACCCCTCTAACCAGTGTGCTGATGGCTTGGTGCTTCCTGCAAGGGGGCTGGCTCTGACGCAGCCCTGTTGCTAGGCACAGACACAGAGCCCCAGCCCCAGTCAGAAGCTGCCTGGAGGGGGAGGGGGAGGAGAGGGAGACACTGCACAGGTAGCTAATTTTTCCAGTTGATTTATTTCTGTGGCTTTGCTTGGCCATCAGGAAACCCTGTTTCTGGGACTCTATAGAAGAAGGATAGGAAAGAGTTGGCTCAGGGAGATGATAGAAGCCAGAGGGAAAAGGACTGCTAAACCCCCAGGGAACCAAACTAATGAGAGTCAGAGCAGTAGGGGAAAGAGCTGACATTTTTGTGTAACACTTTAAGGATTGGAAAGGGCTTCATGTAGATTATCCCATTAAATGCTCTGAGATAGGGACTATTCTCCCCCATTTTATGGATGAGGAAACTGAGACTCATGGAGGGTAAATAATAGGGTAAGAATGATAAGTGATATTTCCATAGGATTCAAAGGTCTGCAGAGAGATTTACATACATTATCTGATTCAGCAAACCTGTGAGGAAGGCACTATCATCATCTCCATTTTATAGATGAGTAAATTGAGGCTAAAAAATGTCATGTAACCTGGGGCCACACAATTAAGTATGAAGAGTGATTCAATCCTTGGAGTCTCCTAATTCCAAGTTAATATTTTAACTATTTTAACTATTTGTCATTGGCACAAGATTTGAATTCAGGAGACCTGGGCTTTTAAATCCCTACTTAAATCCCACTTAAAGGTTGAGTGTCTTTAAGCAAGTCATTGTCCCCTCTTTGCTCCTTAGTTTCCTCACCTGTAAAATTAGAGCATCCAGTACCTGCCCTATCTCCCTCACACGGTTGTTATAAGGACTGAGAATTCAGGTATATTATTATACAGAGGTGGACTACAGTTTCCTCCTAGCCCACTTTCCCCCATAAAGTCTTTTGCTGTTTTCTTAGACAAGGGCTAGCCTTTAAACCTTGTAAGTGTATGTACTTGTAAGTACCTCCCTAACCTTAACTCTGTGACTTTGGGAAAGGGTGGTGGCTGGTGACCCCTCAGGATGGCCCCTATCATCCTATGGCTTTCTCATTTACTGCCATAGAAGCAGGGCTAGTGGCACCATATTTGGTGCTGCCAAACTGCTCTTCACAGAATCAGGACTTGGCCAGTAATATGGGACATCGTTAAGTGGAATCCATGCCTCCATGGGACTGATCTAAGTCACCTTCTCATGCCATCCTGGATGGCAAAAACACAGATAATCAATAGTGAAAGACTTATAGAGGCTAACTATTCCCACTCCATTGTTTTTTAATTGGGTAAACCAAAGCCCAGAGAAGAGAAGGGACTTAACCAAAGTCACAGAGTCAGGTAATGAAAGATCTAGGACTAGGAGCCAAATCTTTTGACCTGGGATATTTTGACTGAACGATGTTGATTCTGGAGTGTGAATATGAGAACCCCACTCCAATGAGGTATCATCAGAAGTCAACTTGCCATAAAATCTCACAGCCAGTATTCAATCCCATCTCTCCTTCTCCCAATATGTACCCTCTGCTCCAGCTGGGCTTGAGTGATTGGAAGAATTAGAAACAAAGGACAGAAACCTTAAAGAGGCAAATTTGGGCTTGAAACTTCCTTAACTTAGAGTTCTCCCAAAGTGGAATAGGCTATCCTGGAAGGTTGTTTGTTCCTCCTCAATGGAGGTCTCCAAGAAAAGCCTGGATGACTATTTGTTAGGTATTTATTTCAAATCACCAAGTATTTATTAATGTATCTTCATGCCAGGTGCTGAAGAAAAAAGGACAAAAATATAACTGTCCCTTCTCTCAAGGAATTTGCATTCAATTGAGGGAAAATAACATGTACACAGATATATGGATAATTATACACCAACACACACACACACACACACACACACACACACACACACATGAATAATTTCCTGGTTAGGGTGGTAGGAGATACACTAACAAGTGAGAAATCAGGAAAGGCTTTTGGCAGGAGCTGTTATGCCAACTGAGACTCTCAGGGAGCTAAAGGTGCTAAGGGGCAGAGATGAGGAAGGACAGTTTTCCAGGTATGAGGGTCAGCCTGGGGAAAAAACACATGGATGATTGGGAAATAAGATATACAGGCACTGGAGTATGGAGATCCATCTTGCCCTACCAGAAAGTTGGAGGAAGGATGGGGGAGGATATAGGAGAGAGCAGATTGGGGGAGGGGGTATACAGTGGGATCATTGTTTTGGGGTGGTCGGTAGGGAGAAAACTCAAAATCTTGTGGAAATGAATGATGTAATCTAAAAATAAACATAAAAGTTAATTTAAAAAATACATGTTGGGGCGGCCAGGTAGCACATCGAGTAAGAGCACGGGCTCCATTGTCGGGATGACCTGGGGATCAAATCCAGGCTCAGATACTCAGCACCATACCCAGAAATAACTGGCCGTGTAACCTTGAGCAAGTTACTTAACCCCAATTGCTTTAAAAAAAAATGTTGATGAGGGATAGAATATTGTATGCCAGGAATATCTGGGATTCCAATTTAGGAATCCCAAGAAAGGATGGGGGGAGGGAAGGATAGCCTGGACTAGATGACCACTGAAATTCCTCCAAACTCTGAAATTCTATGATTCTGCATTTTGTCCTCAGTACATACCATGCTCCTTCCCAGCGCTCTCATTTTCCTCAGATACTCCAATCAGCAATGTCCTCACTCTTCCTTTATATCCATTGACAGTAGCCTCACCTCTTCCAAAAAGCCTTCCCTGATGACTCTCATTGTTCTAGCTGCCCTCCCTCATCATCTGTATTTATGAGCCTAGATCAAAGGAATCACCATTATTTTCCTATGGGTCATGTTTTCCCCAGCTAGAATGTAAATGTTGTTCCCCTTCTGCTTTCATAGCCCCATGGTACTTAGCACAAGGCTGAGTACAGTAGGCCCTTGTAGAATGATAGCAACTGTGCAGCTACAACCCAAGATATTCCTGGAGAGGTAGGTATCCAAATGCAACCAAGAAGGAGACCTTTCTGTGCAGTCTCATCTGTCTCCCTGATGAAAACAGCCTCTTATTCAAAACCTTCAGCCATAGTGGTTTTTTACATCCTGAGGCAGCTCATTCCTCTTGGAGACCCCTTTAATCATTAGGAAGGGTCTCCTTATACTAAGCTGTGATCAGCCTCTCAGAAGCTCCCTCCAAACCATCCTCTCTGAGTTCTGCCTTGTGGGGCCAAGCAGAGTAAGTCTAATCCCTCTTTCCATTCATGTGACAGTCCTTCAAATTCATCTCAACAGGCTAGCCTGTTCTCCCTCATCTTCTTTTCTTCTGGCTAAACATTATGAGTCCTTTCAACTTTCTCACCTTCCATTCTTTTCTTTGTTCAGCCATTTTTCAGTCATGTCTAACTCTTCATGACCCCATTTGAGGTTTTCTTGCCAAAGACTCTCGAGTGGTTTGCCATTTCCTTCTCTACCAGTTTCTTCTTAGCTCCTGTCAATCCAACTTCTCCCCATCACTCTACAGAAGCTGTACTTTTCAAGGGCCCTAATAACCTCCTAATCACTAAATCCACTGGTCTGCTCTCACTTCTCATTCTCCTTCTCTTCTGTGTAGCTTTGAATACTGATGGCCAGTCCCTCTTCCTGGATACTCTTTCCTCCCTTGGCTTCCACCAGTCAATTCAATCTCCTGGCTCTCCTACCTATCCATATGTCCCTTGTCTACTTCTTTCACTGACTCCCATTCAATATTCAGGTCCTAAATGTAGATATTCCCCAAGGTTCAGTCTTTGACTTCTTCCCCTCTCTTTCCCTTCCCTTTCTTCTCCTCCCTTCTTCTCCCTATTCCTTCCCTCCCTTCCCCCCTCCTCCCCACCCATCTCCCTCCCCTCCCTTCTCCTTTTCTTATCCATCTCCTTCCTTTCCCCTCCATCTGTCTCCATTTCTGTCTTTGTCTCTATCTCTATCTTTCTGTCTCTGTCTCTGTTTCTCTCTTCACATTCCCATAGCAGTCTTTTTTCACTACTTCTGTGGACAGGTCCCAAGGCATGAACTCAAGACTCCACTTCCCCATCTGCCTAATGGAATTCTCCACCTGGACGTGGAGAATTCTCCCTGGCCCCTCAGGTTGACAGGCAGTATAGTATGGTCTCAAGAATGCTGGACTTGGAGTCAGAGGCTTAAGCTCTACCTCTGCTTCTGATGCATGCAGTTATAGGCACCCTGAAATTACAGATGCTTCTCTTAACCTCTCTGAGCTCTTAGTCTTTTCATCCATAGAACAGGGATAATTAAATTAGGAAATGCCTACCTTAGAGGTGCTTTTTTGCTTCATAATAGGCTAACCTTGGACTTGAGCACTTGGCATATTTTAGCCTTTCTTTCTGTCGGGCCATTTACATGAGTCTGATCGGGAGATGTCTCCCTTCTCTGCTTGTTAAAAATTCAGGCAGGTCCTAATTTAGCCCATTTTTCCCCCATGGGGCCAAATACCCCCAGAACATTCTTCTCTTCCTATCTCCCATGTTAATAGGCTCTTTTTCTTCCCCTTACTTTACCCTAAGCTGTTAAATAGCATCCAGAACCCATACACCCAGTTTCCCATAATGGAGTCTAGTCTCCAGTAATGTCTTCAGTCACAGTTGGGGTTCTATGCAGGTGCCCTCCCTCATAAAAGAACAAGAGAGCGTACACCCACCAGCAGCTCCAGAGACCTCTTGGCCCAGACCTGGAGCCAAGAGGCGTGCCTGCTATCATCAGCTCAGTATCAGTGCCCAGGTCCAAGGGACAGAGACACAGAGTGGGAGGTTTCTCAGCCTGAAACCTTGCAATGCTCACTTCAAGATCAGAAAGCTCTCCTTTGGCCTACAAATGGGGAAGATTTGCTTGGGCAAACATAATCAGATTCTCAAAGTCACCTTCATAGATTTACAGGATGACTGTCCAAGAGCTGGGTGATGGTCCACCCTCCCTCTGCAGAACAGTCCTAGGCTGGAGTGACTCAGAGAAAGTGGGACAGAGGCCCTCAGGGCAAGGCCTATGCCAGGTATCAGGGGCATAGCTGGAAAGACAACAATCTAGAGGAAAATACTGCATATGCAATAATGTGGCCTAGTCCTTGGCCTCTCTGGCGTCAGCCATGACTGACTTGGTCACTACTAACATGTTCTACCTGGTTTGACTGGTTCCTGATATTAATAACCTACGTTTATATAGCAATGTTTAAAAAGTAACATATGTTATCTCACTTGATCCTCACACCAACCCTGGGATGCCAGGATGATCCTCATTTTACAGAGGAGGAAAACAAGGCTGAGAGAGGTTAAATGACTTGTCCAGGGTCACACACCAAGTGTCTGAAGAAGGATTTGAACTCTGATCTTCTTGGCTGCAAGTCAAACACTATAACCATAGTGCCAGTGCCACCTAATGGCTCTTAGTAAATGGGAACTTGACAGAAAAGGCCTACAGTAAAAAAAACTGGCTAGGGTAATCAGGGCTTTTTCTTAGGGTGCCAAATTTGGAGGGTGCTTACCATTGTGGCCTTCATCAGTATAGAAACAACAAAGCTAATCAGACTACCTGCTGACGGTGGGCTGATAGGTTTTAGACATCTCCCCTAATCTTTGCACACTGGACTCCCCAGCACAAGGCTCAATGCCAGAGGCTCAGGGGATCTGTCTCACCCCCTATCTAAATATAGGTCTGCCTGCTGACTTCCTTCACAGATACTGCCTTTTCCTTCATTGGACAGCATCTGACTTTGAATATGTCTTCTGGGAATAGTGCTTGGGTCAGTGGAGGGTGGGGAAGGGGAAGAATTACAACCTGCCTGATTTAAATCACTTCCTGTTGTGGAGGATGGGGTTGGATGTTTACAGTAACTAGGGTTAATTATTTCATTGTAAATTCCTATATCCCTAAAGTTTATGAAAAACCTTATTGTTTAAAAAACAACAACGCATAAATATCCCCGTTTGATTCTCAGCAGAGAATGCTGTAAAGTAGGCTGAAAGCTGAGTGGACACCCTTGGACATCCGCTCCCCATACCCCAACATCCTTCCTTGCTGTGTGACCAAAGCCTCTTAATGTCTCTGAGCCTTTGTTAGCCCATCTGCAAAATGGGGAGGTAGGCTTAATGAACTCTGAGGTCCCTTCCAATTCTAAATCTGTAATCCAATGTGTGATACTGGGATCCTAGGAGTGCATGGCCTCTAAAGTCTCTTACAGTGAGAAATCTATATTCCCAGGAGCCTGTAAACATACCATATGGCAGATGATTAAACTGAAGCTAGGCAATGTATCCAAGGTCACGCTGACTAGTAACCTAAGAAGACTTAATGAGAAATCTTGTTTCCATAAAGACCTAGAATGGGTAGGATAGAAAGTAGCCTTAGAGGTCATCTGATCCAGACCCCCCATTTTATAGATGGGGAAACAGAAGCCCAGAGAGAGAGAGTGTTGTATTCAAGGCTCCACAGTGATTTAACAGCAGAGCTCAGGTTCCCTCCTAAGCCACCTGGGAGTGTAATGAGATGAGGCCTAAAAGAGGAAGCAGGAAGCCCAGGTTCCAATCTCTCTTCTCTATCACTAATTCACTGAGTGACTTCAAGCAAATCGTTTCTTTTGGGATTCATTCTATAAAATGATAAAGTAGGACCAGATGATCTCCTGGGTCTTTCCAGCTCTGGGATTCTGTGTCTTAAACTAAGAGTTCACACTGCACAGCAAAGTTGAACATGGGCCTTGAAGTGAGGAAGGTCTGGATTCAAATTTTACCAATAACACTAACTAGCTGTGCAAATCACTTCACCTCCCTGAGTGTCAGTTTCCTCATTTGCTTAAAAACAAAAAAAAAGGAGGAGGGAGATACTGATCACTGTTAGTAGATCTCCCATGGGATTATTGTGGGGAATCAAATGATTTCATAGGTGACATTTACATTGCTTTTTGAAATTTATAGAGTATTTTATGTGCATCTTGGAAGACGCCATTACTGTGCCCATTTTCCAGAGGCTCAGAAAGGTGAGGTGATTTGCCAGGGTCAAACATCTACTAAGTATCTAAGGATTCATTTGAACCCAGGTCTACCCAATTCCAAGTCCCATGGATGACCACCCCACCCTGAGATAATGTTTGTAAAACACTCTGAACACACTGAAGTATTCTGTAAATGTCAGGATGCCAGTGGAAGGTCCCAGCGCTTTGGGTAGGAAAGAAGGAAACGAGCATTTATTAAAGGCCTGATATGGGCCAGACACCGTGCTGAGCACTTTACAAATACTATCTCATTTAGTCCTCAAAACAACCCTGTGGAGTAGATGCTGCTATAATTATTTTAATTTTATAGTTAAGGAAACTGAGGCAGGCAAAGGTTAAATTACTTGTCCCAGGGTCACTCAGCTGGTAAGTATCTGGGGTTAAATTTGAACTCAGGTCTTCCAGACTCCAGGCCCAGTGCTCTATCCATTATGCCACCTGTCTCCTGTTAAGCAGGTAGGTCCTGTTGAGGATTTAGGGGAGGCCAGGGACAGAATTCACACCGCATAAGAAGGCAAGTGGGGGCTGCTTTCGGCATTATTGGAGAGAACCCCACCCCAACTGTGAAATCACAGATCTTTGGGGTATTATAAGCATCATCATTATTATTCACAAAAGGTCAGAGGGACAGAGGCACCTCTCTAAGGGTCCAGAATTCTTTATTTCTCCCTTAAAACAACTTTCTCCATTTTATTTCAATTACTTTTCAACAATGACATATTTGCATTTAAATGGCCCAGACACATTACCCAAACATGCCAAACCCTTTCCATCCCAGCTCCTAATACCCCTTCATGATCCATCTTACAGCCCTGAGACAAGGACATAATTAAAAAGGAATTTCTTCCCCTCCCACCAACCAAGGGGACAGCAGAGACTGCTTAAATATCCCTTTAGGTTAATTTGCACTTTTCTTTGGGCTCCACACTTTCATTTTCAATTAATTAAGCAATTACTGCATTTATTGGGATAATGGTCACTCTCCTATTTTTAGCCCAGAACAAACAGCATTAAAAGTGTACCTGTCACTCGAATGAATACTGTGGTGTTGTCGTGGGAAATCGATACGGAAGCATCAGAGCTTTCTCCACCATTAGCACACCCTGCCTGGAGTGTATGTGATGCTAATTCATCCCCTCTTTGTTCAGAATGTATTTCTATCAGAACACAAGTATTCAGTCTCTGTCTCTACCACAAAGCCCAGATGTGAAAACATGGATCATCCCTCACTTCTGAGTCTGCAGTAGGCTTAAATCTTCAGTGGTTTTTTAATTAATTGGTTTCCCCTCAAAACACTTTAGTAATGACAATACTTCACATGGGTACAGCACTTTACAGTTTACGTGGGCACTTGGGTCTTGTACAAAATATTAGAAAAATGTGAAACTTCTTTCCTTTCCCTTGGTGGACTGTGGCATTTTACAGAAGAGAGAATGAGAATCCTGCCTCTGGTTTCACCTCCTCTAAGCCTCTGAAATCCTATCAGTCTCCTTATGAAAAAATGTCTGCCAATCACTTTGTAAACGTTAAAGTACTCCATAAATGTCAGCTATTATTATTAGTCAATTAACAGGCATCTACTAAGTGCTATGATTTTTATTATTATTTTATTAATGAAATGGTCATAAATCATGACTAACATTCATATGTAGGTTGAAAGTGTGCATAGTACTTCACATGCATTATCACATGGAACATTACAACAACCTGTGGTTGAGACATAACAGATAAAATTATCCCCATTTTACAGATCATGAAACCAAGGGAACAGTATTGAGAAAAGTCACGTCAGTGGAAAGGTTTGGCTGGAACTTGAGGTAAGGACAAGGGGAGAAATAAGATAGAGGGAGAAGAGATAGGATGAGAAACTGAGGCTTAGAGAGTTTAAATGATTTAAATGATACATGGCTAGTATCCAAGGCTAAATCTGAAGCTAGATCTTCCTGACTGCAAGGCTGGAACTCTACATACTACATCATCCTACCATCTCATGCTAGCTGACTTTTTTTAGACGGGTCAACGGTTTTATGAATATAAATCTCCCTTGATCCTCACCACAACCTAGTGAAATAGGTATTTGGGTTATTTGTTTTTTGTTTTTATACAGATCCCTATTTTATAGATGATGAGACTAAGACAAACACAGGTTAAGTGATTTGCCCAAAGCTAGTGTCAGAGGCAAGATTTGAACTCGGGTCTTCCTTCAGGTCCAACCCTCTATCCACTGCACCATGCTAACTGTGGTTCAGTCATGTGTGATTCTTCGTGACTCCATATGGGGTTTTCTTGGCAAAGATACTGCAGTGGGTTCATTTTTCCTTCTCCAGCTCATTTTGCAGATGAGGAAACTGAGGCAAGTAACTTGCCTAGAGTCACATAGCTAGTCAGCGTCTGAGGCCAGATTTGAACTCAGGGAGAAGAGTCTTCCTCGATCCAGACCTGACACTGTATCCACTGCACCACTTACCCGCACTGCATAGTAATAGCTACCCTTTACAGAGCACATTAAGGTTTTCAAAATACTTTATATTTATTTGGGGTCTCATCTGATCCCCAAAACAAGCCTATGAGGTAGGTGTCATTATTATCCCCATTTTACAGAGACGTCCGAAGGTCAAATGGCTTGCTCAGGGTCACACAGTGGGGAAGTGTCTGAAGCAGGATCTCCATGCATCCTCTCACGATACCTAGAACAACCTCCCTCCCAGAGTTGTCGTGAGGCTCAAAATAGATAATGTATGTAAAATACTTGGCAAACTTTAAAGTACCTTTAAATGTGAGCTATCACTATTATCCTATTTGCACATGAAGGCCAGTCCGTCATCATGTGTATTTAGTGACGCTGGTAGACCGTAAGGTAGGAGGAAATGGGGGAGATTGAAGCCACCGCTCTGCAGGAGAGAAAGAGCCACCCTTCTCCCTCCCCTGGAAAAAGGATTAAAGGAGGAGATGATTGGCAGCTCTGTAATAAGGCTTGACACTTCTATTGTAATCACCTGAGACTTCAGGATTCCAAGAAGGAAGAGACTTTGTACATCATTGAGTTCAGCTCCCCTGAATCCCTTGTGGTTCGGGGGAGGAAGATGGGTCCCAGAGAGGGAAGGCAACTTTCCCCAGCTAACATAGGGAGTAAATAACAAAAGGCAGCAGAGAACTGAACCCTAAGTCCTCAGGGTCCACATACCGTGTTCTCTCCACACTGCCAAGCTGCTTGTGCTGTGCAGGTTCAGAGAGCTTTGCACATACTCTCTCTTTTGGTCCTAAGCATCTCGGTGTTACAGTGGAGATAGTATGTGACTTGGGGTCAGGAAGATCCGAGTTTGAATCCTTTCTCGGAACCTTACTAACTGTGTGTCCCTGGGCAGGTTGCTTAACCTCTGTCTCTCAGCTTCCTCATCTGCAAAATAGGAATAATAATAGCATCTACCTTCCGGGGTTATTGTGAGGATCAAATGAGATAATATTTCTAAAGTACTTTATAAATGCTAGCTAGTAGTAGTGGTGGCAGTAGTAATAATAATATGGTAGTAGTAGCAGTCGTAGTAGTGGGGGTGGGGGTGGGGGTGATAGTAGTAGTAGTGAGAGCAGTAAACCCTTAACACAACTTCAAGAAGCAGGGTTGACAGCAGCGTGGCCTAGTGGATAAAATACTGGACTTAAATTAGGAAGACCTGAATTCAAATCCTTCCATCGACACTTAGTATCTGGGTGACCCCAGGTGATTCACTCAACCTCAGTTTCCTCAGTTATAAAATGAAGATAATAATATCTACTTTCAGGAAAGTTTGAGGACCAAATAAGATAACACATGTGATGTACTTGGCAAATCCCAAAACTACATGTAGATCTAATTGTTGTTTTACTGGAAAGCTTCCAGGCAGAGATGGCCCATGGGATGGGAGCTGGGCCTTGAAGAGAACTATTTATTTCACTCCTCTGAGCCTCAATTTTCTCATCTGCAGAATAAATGGGTTGGACTACATCAGGGGTTCTTAACCTGCAGTCTATGAACTTTCTTTGTTCAATATTTTGAGAACTATATTTCAATAGAATTCATTTCCTTTCTACTCCTATGTATTCTAAGAACATGATTCTGAGAAGGGCTTCACCAGATTGCCAAGGGGATCCATACCCCAAGCACCTATTAAGAGCACCTGGCCCAGATAATCACTAAGGTTCCTTCCAGCTCTTAACCTTTCACCCCATAAACCAAAGCAACAAGTCCAAAGCTAACCAGGGAGCAGCCATCACTCCAGAAGACCATCAAAGTGCAGCCTCTGAAATCATTGCAGCTGGTTTTGTCTAGGGCCTTACTGTTTACCAATCTCCTGGTTACAGTCTCCTGTGAGTCTTGCAACAGCTCTGAAAAGGGGGCAATGCAGCTAATATTGTCCCAGCTTTAGAGATCAAGGAAGCAAAGCTAGAGGAGATTAATTAACTGACCAGAGGTGAGATGTCTACTAAGAGAAGGAGCTGAAACATCTGATTCTCCATCCCCCCCCCCCCAAGATCTTCCACAGGAAGAGATATGAAGCCGCTGTCCTTATGGACCTACTTAGGATATCTTTCTATTCCGGTCATAAAGTTTAAAAGCCTTTGCTGACATTCAAGACCATTCCATGACCTGGAGCAACCCAGCCTGTCCAGCCTTACCTCATGCTTACCTCTTTCTACTTGCTTCACAATCTGGGCCAGAGGCTCTTAAATTTTTTGTGCTGTGGATCCTTTTGGCAGTTTGGATCTATGGAGCCTGTGGACCCCTTCTCAGAATCATGTTTTTAAACTGAAGGAAAAACTAAATTTCCATTAGAGATTAGTGAAAATAAAGATCTATTTTTTTCCATCCTCCCCTCAAATCCTCTTGTGGACCCCAGGTTTAAGAACCCCTGCTTTAGGCAAATAGGAGAACCACTTTCCCTCTCTCTTTTTAATCGAAGAATTTCAGAGCAGGAAGGAAGCACTCTCTCTTAGACCCAAGCCAAACTGGAGAGAAATCCATGCTGTAACATTTCTAACAAGTACTGTACCACCCGCCCTATACTTTCCAACCTGCCTTGATTTACACTGTCTGTCCTCGGTGCCTAAAAGATCCTTCCCCTGCCCTCCTCCAAGTGGATTCTCTACCTATCCTTCAAAGCCGAACTCAAATGTCACTTTATCCAGGAAGCCTTCCCTGGTTCCTCCTTTAACAGTGATTGAAGGAAATGGAAATGTTCATTCAACTTGAAGAAGAGTCATCTGCTTATAGGAACGTCATGTGAGAGAGGGACAGATGTCTTCCACCCAGGTGGGAAACCATGATCAGTGGGGAGAAGTTTCTGGGAAGTTGGGCACCATTTACAAATCATCTTCCCAGTCCCAAGCAGGTGAGGATGGAAGGAGCTGTGGTAGCCATCATCTGCTTGAGTAGTGGAAAGATCACTCTGGATTTAGGGTCAGAGTCAAATCATAGCTCTTAGTACCACTTAGAACCCTTGTATAGATCCTGGGCCATAATAGTAGAAATGAGAAGCTGACCTGACATTTATAAAGGCTTTAAGATTGGCAAGAGGCTTTGCATATATTATCTCATTTGATTCTCCCAACAAGCCTCAGGAGGAAAATGATGCAATTATATTATCCTTCCCATTTTTCAGAAGGGGAAATCGAGGTCAAGTGTCTTATCCAAGGTCACAGAGTTAATAAGTGTCTGAGGTAGGCTTTGAACCTAAATTTTCCTGCCTCTAAGTTTAACATTCTGTCCTTAATATCAGTGGTGTTAAATTCAAATAGAAATGGCTCTCTGCCAATACATATTGACTTAGAAAACCACAAATTGACATCACCTATGTTGCATTCCATTTCTTATTTATTTTGTTAAACAATTTCCAATTATAATTTAATTTGGTGGTAGTTTGGGGGGGCCTCTGTACCAAAATTTTGAGAACTCTGTTCCTTATCACACTGTAAGTCACTTACCTTTTTTCTCTAGTTTCTCAGTCTCCTTATCTGAAAAATCAGGAAATTGAACTCAATGACCATCTGAGTTTCCTTCTAATTCTAAGTCTTAATTCATAGACTACCTCCCATTTACATTGCAAATGTGCTATATGTACATAGCTGGTTTCATGTTATCTCTTTTTTTAAAATGTGGGGTTCTGGAGGGCAGGGGCTGTGTTTTTGTCTCTTTGTATCCCTAATGCTTAACATAGGAAGTGCTTAATAAATGCTTTTGGTTGATTGATCTTTTCCATATGGAAAAAGACAAACAAACCAGAAGGAAGAGCAGGCTAATGAAAAGTCTTTGGGAACCATGACCCAGGTCAAGAAAACAGACTATAGACCTAGGAAACACACTTCTCCATGATTTTGGCTAGCAACAGCATCCTGGCCTTTTGGGTAACTGGGTTTCCCTTCCAGCGAGTGGTTGATGGAGAGCCTTGCTGCCCACATCCATCACATCAGGTAGATGTGGTCGGCTTTGTGTCCACTCCAGTCTGCCTGCATGGGGCCTGCATCAGGGAATCACTCCTCCAGTCCTTGGTGCCCACTTCACAAGAGAAAAGAGAAAATCTTCCTTTGGTCTCGGCTTTCATTTTCCACACCCTGGGATATTTCATCTCTAAATATGATTTTATCTCTGCACATCTGAGAGTCCTGAGCTGATGATGTGAGCAAAGGCTAGAAGGAACTTAGGATTTGAAGTCGCAAATCAGACAACTTGTCCCTCCAGCCAGGGCTCAGAAGTGACTGCCCTCCTGCTGCCTCGGCTCAGCCCAGCTGCCCCTCAGTACCTGTCTTTGATGTTGGTTAATCCTCTCTTCCTGAAGCTGGACCAGAGGCAGAGCAGCCTAACCCTCTCCTAGACGGTGGCTGGGGCTCAGACATGCAGAGCTTATTGCACAGTAGTTAGATAAACTAGACTCTGGGTCTTCATGCCTAGACTCTACACCTACCTCTCTCAGAGCATAGGGATGCCCCTTCCTGGTTCTGTGTCTCAGTTTACTTATCTGTATGAAATTCCAAGTTGAATTAGAGGATCTCAAAGGTCCCTTCCAATTCTCATATAAAGCCTGGCTTTATTGAACACTCTTTCTATGTCTTCTGAAAGCCATATCACAGCCCAAGCTCACTTCCTGCTACTGAATAGCACTATCAGATCAAGGAGGGCAGGAGTGATCATTTCTATTTTACAAATAGGGAAACTGAGGCTAGGAGCATGAAAAGGATTTATTCAAAGGAATTTTGTCAAAGTAATCAACTAAATAATTTAACGGAGTGGGAGATGGTCCAGATCAATGATTACCATATACCAGGGAACTTTGAGTCTAGACATTCCCTCTACAGATGCAGATTAAAAACTGCCTGTAACACAGAGTCATAAGACCATAGAATCATAAATTTAGAACTAAGAGGAGCCTTAGAAAGCTGTAGTCCAGGGATGTCAAGGATGTGCCCATGTCTTACCTCTAGTAAGTTAGAGTTGAGGTTGGGGCAGCTAGGTGGCACAGTGGGTAGAGCATCAGGCCCACAGTCAGGAGGACCTGAGTTCAAATCCAGTCTCAGATGCTTACTAGCTGTGTGACCCTGGGTAAGTCACCTAATAACAATAACAACAATAGAGCTGGGGTTGGAATCTTTTTTTTCACCATTTCAATATGTCCCTCCAAATACCCACCAAGATGTTGAAGGGCCTTGAGTTTATGCCATATGAGGATCAGTTAAAGATATTAGGGTTGGGGTGGCCAGGTAGCACAGTGAGTAAGACCACTGGCCCCAGAGTCAGGATGACCTGGGATCAAATCCAGGCTCAGACACTTAGCACCCATCCAGGAACACCTGGCCGTGTAACCTTGAGCAAGTTACTTAACCCCAATTGCTTAGGGGCAGCCAGGTGGCTCAGGGAGTAAGAGCACTGGCCCCAGAGTCGGGATGACCTGGGATCGAATCCAGGCTCAGATACTTACCACCACACCCAGAAATAACTGGCTGTGTAACCTTGAGCAAGTTACTTAACCACAATTGCCTTAAAAAATTTTAAAAAAGATTTTAGGGTTAAGTCTGGAAAAGAGAAGGTTTGGGGGTACATGATGTTGTTTTCAGTGGTCTCTGTTGTGTCCAACTCTTCATGATCTCCCACTTGGGGTTTTCTTGGCAAAGATCTTGAAGTGGTTTGCCACCTTCTCCAGCTCATTTTACAGATAAGGAAACTCAGACAAACAGGGTTAAGTGACTTGCCCAGGGTCACACAGCTAGTAAGTGTCTGAGGTCAGATTTGAATTTAGGAAGAGGAGTTTTCCTGACTCCAGGCCCAGCATTTATCCACTGTGCTACCTAACTGGCCAGCTTGAAGAAGAGAAATTTTGGGGGCACATGATACTTGTCTTCCAATATCCAATAGGTTGACACATGAAAAGCGATTAGAATTATTCTCCTTAGACCCCAAAGGCAGAACTAGTAGCAATGGGGAAGACCTGGTATTAAGGAAAAATGTCCTAATAATTAGAACTGTCCCAAAATGGACTTGGCTGCCTCAGTATATAATTGAGCAACCAATAAACATTTATTAAGAGCCTACTATGTGCCAGGCACTGTGCTAAGTGCTGGAAATACAAAAAGAGGTAAAACATAATTCCTGACCTCAAGGAGCTTACAATCCAATGGATTATATATAGTGGGTCCCCTACCACTGGAAGTCTTAAAATTGTGAATGGATGATCACTCGTCAGGTATGTGGTAGTGGGAATTCTTCTTCAGATATGAGCTGGGCTAATTGGCCATTGAGGTCTCTTAGGGCTAAGACAGGGTCTTGACCCATGATTTTATTGGCATAGGGAGCTCCCAGTAAGGAAATTTCCTCTACCAATACAGGTTGGCACCTTCTGCGCAACTTATTTCAGAAACTTGACTAGAGCCCTGAGAGGTTGCCTGGCCCAAGGTCACACAGTCAGTGTGTGTCAAAGGCAGGACACCATGCTAACTCTAAGACCTCTTCAACCTCAGAAATTCTGGCATTTTATAATGCCTCCCACCTTCATTTTTCTTGTATGACACAGCTCCTGATCAGCCACTTGGAGCAGGAATGACTGGAAAGGGCTGTGCCCTCACCAAACTGCTGACTCATTTTCCTACACAAGGCACCTATCATAATAATGCTAGTACTAACAATAATAATTCCTCTATGCGCCATTGAATTAAAATGACCTACTCTCCCTAATTGCATTCCTGTTTCCCTCTCTTTTCTTGAGAGCAGATAACACCCCCATGGATGTCTCCTTTCAATAATAGGAGTCAGAAGCCCAAATCTACCCCTGGAGAAATACTGAAATTAGCCTGGAGGACAGAGAAACCAGACCAGCTCTCTGCTCCCCTGTGAGTCAAGGGTAGATGACTTGGAGAGGTCTCATCTAATTCAGGTTCACACTCCCATGCAGAACTCTACCCCAAAGCAAACATTAACTCAGAGTCTATAAACTTGGCTTTTCCTTCTTTTAAAATTTGATAGCTGTATATTATCATTGGTTTTCTTTGTAATCCTATGTATTATATTTTATGCATTTAAAGAAGGGGTCCATAGGCTTCATCAGACTGACAGGAGAGGGTAAGAACTCCTACTTCCCAGGGCTCCAGAGAGATGGGCACCTATCTATTCTCACAGATCTTCAGCTATGTGAATCTACTCCAGTCCACATCATACTCTGACTTCCAAGCCCGATTATGTCCCACCATCTCTAGGAAGCTATTGCTAATCATCCCTTCCCTGCCTAGAGTTGCTTCTTACCTGTTTCCTGAATCCATGTCTTATCTTTCCAACCAGATAATAATCAAGCATGACAACAGTCCTTGTGACCCTCACCAAGTCCTTTGACCTCTTGGAGCACCCAAGTATCTAACTCCCTAAGAAATATCATTCATTTGTTCGTTGCTTGTCCTTCATTCTCGAAGACCATGACATCAGGAAGGGGAAGTCATGACTTGCAAGTGAATTGGTTTTAAGTGAGGGAGGGCTGTGCAAAGTCACCAAAGTCTCTGGAATCATCTGCATTCAGTGGTAAGAGGTAGATCAGGACAATTGGAAATGGCCCTGGATGCAGTGGGAGACCTTGGCCTTTTTAAGCTAAGGTCTTTCCCAGGTTTCAGTTTGACTGAGGCAATGTCCATTCAGTGATTAAGGCTAGGTAGGAAATGAGGCAAAGAATGGTATCTTTTATCTAATTAAAAAAATCAATCTGGGAGGACCCTCAGAATTTCTGGCCAAAACAGAAGCAATTGCTATTTATACTCACTCTGTGCCATTAGGACCCAAATGATGACCAAGTGAGGGTTGGGCTAGAACCTATTGTTGACCAGTCAAGCCTCAGAACAGTAGAGCAGTTGTTGATTTGAATAGATAGAAGTAGCTTTCTCACAAGAAATCACAAGCCCAGACCAGTGACTAGCAACTTATAGCCTTACGGAGTTGTCCGGGGACCCAGAGGTCAAATGATTTATCCAGGATCACACAGCCTCCTTCCACTACTCTGATCGTTTAGTTGAGAGAACATGATAAGGATCCAGGAAGCAATAAGGTAGCAACACCAGGCCCTGTAGGATACTAGCTGGTATTGGCCAAGCACTCTATAGACATCTTATTTGAGCTCTACAAAATCCTTATGAGTTAGGTACCACAAACATTGTTTTTCTCATTTATAGATAAAGATACTGAAGCTCCAAGGGGTTAGTTGACATGCTCGTGATCACACAACCAAGAACTTTATATAAATTATCTCATTTGAACTCCACAAAATACCTGTGAGTTAGGTACCATAAATATTATTTTTCTCATTTATACATGAGGATACTGAGCTTCAAAAAGGTTAGTTGACTTGCTCATAATCATACAACTGCGAAATGTCAGAGACAGAATTGAAATTCCAGTCTTTCTAAATTGCTTGACTTGAAATCAAGCAGGTTATATATCCACTGGTCCAAGCCCCCTAAGCTGGAAGCATCCTCAAGATAAGTTCCTTAAAAAATACTGCTGATTTAGGATCAAAGATTTAGAACCAGGCCAAATCTCTGAGATCAACTAATCCAACCCCCTTGTCTTAGAGGTGAGATGACCGAGATTGGAGAGGGTGAGTCATTTGCGCAAGGCCACACAGGTAGCAAGGAAATTACCTGAAATTCAAGCCCACACCCTCAGACCCCAAACCCAGTACTCTGAAACGTGCATTGTCCTGACTCCTTACACAAGGGAGATACCACAAGCTACCTCAGGCACCATTTTAGTGGGCAAAGTTCTTCTGTCTCACCTCAATCTTCTCTACTGCAAAACAAAAGAGAACTGTTGAATTGGACATTTCTATCCAGGATACGTCTAGAAAAGAGGGGAATCCCAGCCTAGTGAAGAGAGCCCTGGACCAAAGGTCAGAAGCCCTGAACACTAGTCTCAGGTCAACCATTGACTTACCATCCTATACCTTGGGCAAGGCCCATATGTGGGATTCAATTTCTTCCTCTTGGCAATGATCTCCAAGTCTGTACAGGCCTGATCCTCACCCCCAATTTATGTATAACATACTCTTGAAGATATGGGCATGAGGAAGGATCCTGGGTGTCCTTAATGTTTTGCAGAAGATGAAGCCTTCTAAAGACATCAGTTATAGCTCTAATGGGTTTCTCATCTGGGGTACAGGGTCGACCACCTGTTTACAATGAAAAGAAAATCTCTAGAAATTTCTGTCCCTATGCCTATGCTGGTTTTATTTTATGATCATCCCTTTCCTTTCCAGTCAGCTCCCTTTGCCTTCGGCCAATTATTCTTTTCCATCTCAGTCTTTCATCCACAAAGTAAACCTACATTGCCTACCCTTGGTCCTGCATCCATTTCCATCAAGGAGTTAACGAGGGGGGACAGGAGCCACTCTGGGGCTTGTCCATAGTCTTAAATGGTCCCCATTTTCTACACGTTCACCAAGATGAAATACATCCTTCATTTGCTGCTCCAGGGGAAAATGAAGGGAGAAGAAAGGAGGAAGGCGTATTTCCTCATTTGAACTTGTCATGGTGACTAGGAGGTGCGGACTCAGGGATTTTTCATCAAACATTTTCTTTTATCTCATTTAAAATTCTTCAAGACTCACTCTCAGGTAGTTTGCCCCTCTTAAAGAGGAAGGCAGCGTTTCAGTGATTTTGATATTAGAGAAGGGGAGTTGGAGGAGGAAGGAAGGGGACAAACCATTCCTCTTTCTTCCCCAACTTCAGGGTGGTTCCTTAGGCATCTGACTGGTCTTCTAGGAGTAACAGCCTCCTTGGCCACCATTAGGGAGGAGGCCAGGAGGTCAGGACCCAGCAAAATCAAATACAGAATTCATTCTATTCCATTCTATCCACAAATACAATACCCAGTCTTTCATAGCTATAGAATTACCATTTTTGAGCTAGAAAAGATATATGTGGAAAATCATGAGCAAATCAATTAAGTGGTTTGAAAAAAGTTATACCAGGTAGGAAGTGGAAGAGACAGAGCCCTTGGCAGTACTCTAGAGAGGCTCAGGTTAGGTGTTTGATTTCAGGACTGGATAATGGAGAAAGGGCTATCCTGATCATTGGCCCAGCCCACCCACACATGCCACTGTTCCTAATGGGGCCAGTGGAGAAAGGGCGAATGGTTCAATGCAGCCCAGACCCATCGCCCATAGGATGTGGTGCTGAAGAAGGTTCAGCAAGCATGGCTATCATGTCATTCATTCTGAATTATCATTTTCCAAAGTGCTCACCAGGCAGGAGTCTAGCCAGCATCACTGGACACAACTTGTTCTTAAATCTCCCCAATGTGGATGGTGATGAGAATGGCTAAGATCCATGGGAAGAAGTTAGAAGGGGCCAGATTTTGGTTCAACAAAAGAACTTTCAAAAGCCAAATGAGAACTAATTGCATAGTGAGCTCCCTGTCAATGGAAGTATTCAAGAGGAGGGTGGATGGACCACCTGTCAGGGATGCTGTAAAGATTCCTGGATTAGGGAGGAAGATGAACTAGATGTCCCCCAAGATATGTCTCAGGACTGAGATTCTCACTTCTCATTTGCCTGATGAATAGATACCAGCTTTCCACTGGACTTAATTCAGTTGTACTCTTTTTGCCCCCGCTGCCCCCTTCAGCCGTCTTCCTCCTGCCCCCGCCCCCATCTTCTGCATCCTTTTTCTTTTGTCATACACTCTGCTTCCCACTGAGCTGAATACTTCTCTCTGGCCTGCTTCGAATTTTGCCAACAGCCCACCTGGCTGGCAGTTTTGTTCATAATAGATTTTGAGGGTTTGGGTTTGGGGTGGTTTCTTTTTTGTCAAGTTGGCCTTTGTAAATGCGCTTCCATTATGGACACTCTGCTTGGGACACACACCCTTTAAATTGGCTTAAAGGGGAGCACCAAACTTTAATGAATAGGCTGGTGAGAGACCCCTCGTTGTAGGCAGGCCTTCAACAGGTATTTTCCCCCCATGTATAAATCATACTTAATAGACAGGAAATAACAGTAATTATGAGAATGGGGGAAAGCTGCATTTTCCAAAGCTCCAGGACCCCTCTAATGCCATTTCTGATTTTGCCTGGTTCTTGTTTGAAATTCTTGGAAGAAATCACAGGACCCTAGATCTAGGTAAGACCTCTTTGAACCCCAGTCATTTTACAGAAGGTGGGGGGGGATAAGACGACTTTATATGGCACCCTACTGTGTGCCAGGCTCTATGCTAAGCACTTTATAAAATATCTTATTTGATCTTCACAATAACCCTGGGAGATAGGTGTTGCTGTTATCCCCCTTTTACTGCTGAGCAAGCTGAGGCAGACAGAGGGAGAGGAATAAGTGCCTACCATGTGCCAGGTGCCCTACAAATCTTATTATAGTTGAGCAAAGCTGAGGCAGACAGAGGGAGAGGAATAAATGCCTACTATGTGCCAGGCGCCTTACAAATCTGATTTGATCCTCATATCAACTCTGAGAGGCAGGTGCTGTTATTTTACAGTTGAGGGAACTGAGGCAGACAGAGGTTACATGATTTGTCCAGGACCACAGGCCAATAAGTATCTGAGGCTGTATTCAAAGGCAGGTCTTCCTGACTCCAGGTCTGGCACTCCATCCACTGATCCACATAGCTGCCTCTACAGAGGAGGGAACTGGGACCTAGAGAAAGGAAGGGACTTGGCTGAGGTGAATAAGGGTCAAAGGTGGGACTAGAAGTGTAATGTTTAAAGCCAGAGGATCTGGATCCATATCTCATACCTTTGAGCAAACCCCTCAGCCTCCCTGTATCTCAGTTTCCTCAGTTGTCAAATGAGGGGTAGACTGAGGCCCATAAGTTCCCTCCCAGATCTAGACTCCACTGATTTGGAGTCAGAGGACCTGGGAAGGAATCTGACTTCTACCACTTAGCTGAGTCTTATTTCCCCAACTATAAAATGTCTTAGACCAGATTCTTTCCATGTCTATCCATAAGCCTTTGTAATGCGAATGTAAATTTTAAAGATCTTCCCTGCCCCTAGGCTAAAGTGCACCAGAAGCCTGCGGAGGGAGGCTTGTTTTTCAGAAGATACTTTTTGATTGGCCAGTGGGTCAAAAAGGTTGTTACATTCTCTGAGCCAGGAGAAGGCTATATAAGCACTGATGTGTAGCTTTGTTTTGGGACTCACTTTGAGAAGTGTTCTGTGATTTGATCTGAATTCTGGGAAGCCGTTGTTGAGAGTCCCCCGGCTTTGAAAAACCCAGAATGTGGAAACCCAGATGTTGACTGGGTATGGATGTAATGGTTGGACAGTTTGGAAATCTGTCTACTTGATGTTTCTGTCTTGATAATTATGCCTGTATACTTTGAGGTTCAGGGTGCTGACCTTTTCTCCTGAACAAGGTAAACGATATATGTCTGACTGATTAAAGTAAGCTTGTTAACCCATTTTGAGTTGCTTTCCTTTAACAAAGCAGATCCAAGAACCTGTGGTAGCTGCAAACCCTGAGGACGCTTGGGGTGCTTGCTGCTACAGCCTTGCACTCCTGATTCTCCAGACCTGGGCCCTCTCCATTATATCAAAATGCCAACATTTGGGAACTTCTGAGAATTTTTCCAAAGCCCAGAAGTCATGGAATCAAACCCCTGCTCTCACCTCAGGCAAGAAGAGCTCTATGGTGTCTCCTCTCTCCATCCATTAGCTTGCTCCTGCTTCTCTCTCTTTAATTAACATTTGTTGTCTTTGTAAAGAGTCATTATAGTCTCTTGTGTCTATTCTCACAGATCAAAAAAAATGCAAGGAGATTATGATTCCGTTCCTGACTCAGGTCATTTTCACTGGCAGTCCTCCATGCCTGGAACTTTCCCCTCCCCTCAATGCCACCTCTTGGCTTCCCTGGCCTCCAGATCTCCACTGAAGCCCTACCCTCTGCAAGAAGCACTTCCTAGTCCTCCTTAATCTGAGCCCCTTCCCTCTGGGACATTTATCCTGTATATATCATGTTTGTACATGGCTGTTTGCATGTTGTCTGCCTCACTGGGCCGTGAGCTTCTTGAGAGCAGGGATTGTTTTTGCCTCCCTTTGCATCCTTGGCTCTTAGCATAGTGCCTGGCATGTAGTAGGCAGTTAATAAATGCTTATTGGCTGACCAACTGATTCTGCCCATCAAACAAAGCCAATTGTTTGAGGAAAGGAACTCTTGTTAACATTCAGAAAAGCCAAGAAAGCACTGAAGGACCCCAAGGAGCACTTATCCATCTAATTTTATGCTTCAGTGTAAAAACATTAGAGCAAATAAGAGTCAGGAGACACTTGGGTTCAAACCCTCTTCTGACACTTACTGGTTGTGAGGTCACATTCAAGTCACTCAGACTTTTCTGAGACTCAGTTCTCTTATCTATAAAATGAGCAGGTTAACCTGAGCGGCCTCTAAATTCCCTTCCAGACCTACATCTATGATGCTCTGATTCTTTGAATCAAACTTATCTTCCTAAAGATCTGTCAACTCAAACACTGAGAAATCACTCTATTAATCAGGGCCAGAGAGATTAGGCCCCAAGGTATGGCTCACTTAAAACCCCAGCAGAGAGAGACCAGAGTCCAGCCCCAGCCCTGGGTTAAGAGATCATATCATAGATTTGGGGATAGAAACAGTCTTAGAGGTTTCTGCTGTAATTCTCTCCCTTTGCTTTGACTAGAGACAACAGGACATATTATAGGGAGGGCATCCACTCACCATCGTCCCAGTTTAAAGTCAAAGATGGCCCCAGTTACACACAGATGTACAGACATTCCCACTACTGGAGTTTTTCTTTGAATTAATCAACAAAAATGTTCATTTCTTCATTCATTCATTCGAGAAGGATTTATCAAACATCAACTATGAATCAACATGCTGGGTGCTAGAGACACAAAGGCAAAAATGAAATCTGTCCTGTCCTCCAGGAGTTTATATTCTACTGAGGGAAAAGAATATGTAGACATAAAAGTGAATGAAAAATATACACAAAGTAAATTCAATTTCATTTCTGTGGGAGTGAGGATGGACAATAGACTAGGGCTAAATCTTTAAATCTGAGAGTTATTGGCATAGAAAGGGTAATTGAACCCAGGGAGACAATGAGATCATTAAGAATGAAGAGGAGAAAAAAAGAGCAGGACAGAATCCTAGGGTACATGCACATATAAAGAGAGGGAAATAGATGGAGATCCACAAAAGGGGCTGAGGATTGGGAATGAAGTAGGAGGAGAAGCAGAAGGTAGCAATGCCTGGAAAACCCAAGGAGGAAGGAGTATCAGCAAGGAAGGAGGGGATGGGTGAGTGGTCAACAGCGTCAGTAGGTGCAAGGGATGTCAAAACGGATGAAGACTAAGAAAAGGTCAACAATTTGGCGATCAGTTGGTTAGCCTTCAAGAGAGAAGTTTCAGTGGAATGATGAGGTCAGAAAATGGAGGCAGCCAATGGAAACAGGTTTTACTAGAGTTTGGCTGAGAATGAGGAAAGATATTGGAGAGTAGATTGAGGGGATAAAAGTGAAATTTTTCTTTGTTTTTAAAGAATAGGAAAGACTTGGCTACCTGTGTTAAGCAGTAGAAAGGGGCCTGGGAATGAGAGATGAAGATTATCCATATCAGTAAGAGGGACTTAAGGTAGGGAACCCTTGGCTGACCCTTTCCACATCTCCTTTTTGTATCGGGGGCTGAAAAGTGCATTTCAGGATAGGACAGAGCAGGGCAAGTAAGGTTGGGGAGATCTATGGGCAGCACTGGGACTCATCTTTCTCTGGTATTAACCAACACTTCTCTTTTCAGAGTCCTTTCCATTTCCTCACCCTCTCCCCTCCAGGTGCTTTAGCACTCTCCCTACCTGGGTCTGGGGAGACTTCCCAGAGTAAGTGGGAAAAGATAGGCTCAGAGCTATCATCAGCAAAGAAAAAAAAAGCCACCTCTTCCTTAGGGACTGAAACAAAGGAGAAACTGAGGAATATTGTCCAAGTGATTTGAGATGTAGAACTGGGCAGAAGAAAGAGCTCAAGACAGATGGTACCAATTTTTTCAGTGAAGAATGAGTCAAGGTTCTCTTGCTGAGAGACAGGGTAGATGCCTTGAGGAGAGAAAAGAAAGTTTAGAACAGACATTGTGGTTAATGAGGTCAATTAGGGAGGAGTCAAAGGACTGGAGAGAACCTGTGAGGGCCCAGTTGACCTTATATAACATGAATTTTTAGTGGACCCAGTATAAGCACAATTTTATGGATTCTTCCATCACCAATCAGAAGCCTCCAAACAGAAGCAGAAAAAGTAGATAAGAGGAGTGATTTGGGGTTGAGTAGCTTAGGACAAGGGGACAAGAAAATCAAGGGTAGAGGCTGGTAGAAAATAGAACTGGTTAACCCAGGGTCAACATCTTGATGGGAGGAAAGTGAGACCCGGGAATGGAGGAGAGGTAGGAGGGAAAGTTATGAAGTGTGAAATTATGAAGTAGGTAGAATGCTCAGAGAATGAGGTAAGGAAAGAGACTAGGTTTAGGAGAAATGAGTCACAGGGAGACTAGGGTGTTTGATTTTAGCAGGCTGGAACCCAGGGTCCTTGGGGAACAGACAGCTCCTTAATCAAATCAGGTTAACTATCATTTACCAAGAAGGCACAGAAATCCTTGAGCCTGCAGGAGTGGGACATAGGACTGGGGAATTGGGTGTGGGAAGGCCAGGGGAGAGACTTGCAAAGCTGAAGCCAAAGGTGAAATCTCAGTGTGGGCTTTGGGTAGCAAGAACAGGGGGGAGGGGGATTCTGGGCCATTAGGAAAGGGAGAACAAACCATGGGCAATGGGCGATGTTCAAGATGGGGCCCCTGTGGGCATTAGCTCAGGAAAGAAGTGACAAATGGGAATGGGTCAGCTTTGCCTATGTCTCTTGCTTATCAGGAAGTGGGCCTTTTAACTGAGGAGTTCACAGTTGACCCTGCCCATATCTTGGCCTTTTGGGGTCATTGATGGACAGGGCACATCAGTATTCACATGACAAACAAAACAAAGCAGATTAATTTTGGTCATTTGCCCACATTTCTTTCCTTAGGGAGAAATTCAGGACTTCAGGGCCCTTCCCACCCCATCAATTTCTGCCCTCCCCCCCACCACCTCAGGTGATCCAGTGCTTTCGCTATCTATGACAGAGATCTCAAAAAGTCTTTCACCTTAAAGTGCCTAAATTTTGGGACATTTCCGGGCCCAACCTATGACTGGGACAAGCAGCAAGAAGACCCCAGTGTCTCTCATCTTATGAGGCTGAAAGTCCTTTCAACCCACCTCACCCACTAGGCTGCTGTTATTTCTCCTTTTTCCTTTCAACCTCCTTTCTATGTTTAACAACCTGACCCTAACCCTGGGTCCCCTTTAAAAATAGACCCTTCTCCCTGAGCACAAAATTATATAGAAATCTATTTCCCCTAACAAGGCCATCAAAGGGCTACAAGCAGTGTTTGACTTCCCCTGATTATAAACATGTTATCTTTCTCTTCATCCCCCTGGGATAATCTCCATTTAGAATATCACAGTCACACTCAGTAGGACATTTTCTTTTGATAGCTGCCTGAGAAGGTGGGGTTGGGGGAGGAGGGAGAGGTTGGACCATCTGACGATCTTTTGAAAAGTGACCTCTTGGATTAACACAAACATATAAGAAGCATTCCCCAGCAAATAAGTTGTAAAAGGATATGAACGAACAATTCTCAATAAGAACTACAAACTATTTATAACTATATGAAAGAATGCTCCAAATCACTGATTAGAAAAATATAAATTGAAACAACTCTGAGGATATTTCAGACCAAACAAACCGGCAAAGATGACAACAGATGGGAATAACCAACGGGGGAGGGGTGGGAGGAAGATAAGCAAACACACCAATACATTGTTGGAGGAGCTGTGAATTTGTCGAACCATTCTGGAAAGGACTTTACAATTACAATTAGAGAGTGACAAAATGTCTATACTCTGACCCAGAGAGCCCATTGCTAGCCCAAGGATATCAAAGACGTCAAGATCTCATATTCACCAAACCATTCACAACCACCCTTTATGGTCAATTTTTTTTAAAAGAGGGCGTACTAGAAACAAAGTGAGCATCCATTGATTGAGCAATGGTTAAATGAGTTGTGGTACGCAAATAGCATAAAACATTACATTTTCTTTCTTTCTTGGCTGATTCTTTTCAGAACCTGCATTTTAAAGAAAACACCCAGATCAACTATATATTCATTTCTCTCTGGGCTCCATTTCCAACTCTCTAGACTTTCTCTACCAAGCCATAGAAGCCTCTTCACCCTAGAAGTTCACTTTAGCCCTGAACTTTTCATACTGAAAGGACACTTGTCCCTTGTGGCTCCTTACTCTGATAGACTGGTTCCACCCAGAAGCTTTTTAAAGAAAAGATTAGGAAAGGAAAGCACTCAGGTCAATCATGTCTTCATTCCTTTCTGGATTCCCGTCCTACCCCTATCTACTTTCTCAAAAAAAGGTCTACAAGACTTGGCAACTGATTACAAATAAAGGAAGGGGAATGAAGGAGGAAGGAAGAGTTGAGGACGACTGAAGTTTCAAAACTTAGTGACCAACGGTAGTAGCCTCCACAGACAGAGGGAATTACAGAAACAGAGGATTGAGAACAGGAAGGGATATTTGGATTCCAGGCTGATGGATCTCTAGCAAACCAGCTGGGGCTCTGAGAAGGGAAGATATCTCTGTAATACCCTCATTGGCCATCTGGTCCAACCTATAGATGAAAGGAATCTTCACAATAGTGCATCCAACAAGTGGTCATATGAAGAATGGATTGAAAACTTGAAAGCGAGATAGGTGAAAAGATGATTTATCTGTCCTTGTCCAAGCCCCAGCACTTCACTTCCTTAGCCCTGTGAAGTCTTTGGAATGCTCTAGAGAAGGCTTTGGAGAATGCAAGGAAGGAGACCAATTAGGAATCTATGTCAAGGAGCTATGAGAGCTGCATCATTATCCTTGTTGGGCAACCTGCCTCCTAAAAGTGGATCTATATTTTATGAGATCTATTTTATTCTGGGTAGCACTGGAAAGGGAAAATCCAATTGTGCCTCTGTTTCTCAAGAAACCAGCATCCAAAATTCTGATATCTGAAGTTTGAAATCATAGCATCATGACAGTCAATGACTTGTCCCCAAGAATCAGAGAATGTTTGGAGAGAATGTTAGGGACCCTCTAGTCCAATAACCTTATGTTGTAAATAATGTTGAGGCCCAGAGAAGGTAAGGGACTTGCCTAAGGTCACACAACTAATCAGAATTAGTCATCAAGAACCATCAAGGGCACCTTTCTCATATTTCACGAAGAAGAAATGTTTCCAGCCTGGAAATAGCAGCCAGTTTTTAGCAGTGACTCTTTCGGCAAGGCAGTAATGGATGATACTCTCGCAGGGCAGACTTTCCAATTGCAGACTATTTATTTAGCAAAGACATCAACAAAAGGCAAAGAAATAAAAATGATGAGGCTTCTCATAAACTGGGCACTCAGGGGCTCTCCTGGAGGCCAAGTTCTCCCAAACACTGGAGCTACTCCCCAGAAAGGCAGCTAGGGTCATTCTGGACTGAAGGCAGAGGTCTCTGCAATATATCCTTGTGCCAGCCCCAGGTTGGGTAAGGTAATGAGGGAAGGATTCGGTGGTGAGTGGGCTGGGGGGAGCAGTGGCACAGAGGGAAGAAATTCAGTTTCTTCATTCCCAGGAAAAAAAAACTGATGGAGGAAGCAGAAGGAGAAAATAGCAACACTGGCCTAACCCTAAACTTCTTAGACTTCACCTTTGCAATTTCCCAGATGGTAAATGAGTAAGGCTTCAGTCCACCACATTCAGAGCTCTAATCTGGGGCAGGACAACATAGTAATTGCCACCTCCATTTTTATGATGCTTTAGGGGCTACAAAACACTGTAGTCATAAGGATCTTGCAAGGAAGTAACCCTTGCATCCTTGAAGGACCTCAGCTCTTAGATAACACAACTATTATGTGCCTCTGATTTCATTCCTTCACTTGCCTTTGGTCACAGAGTGAGATAAATGCAAGAGCCAAAATTCAAACTTAAGTCTCCTTGCTCCATCTCTTTGGCTCTTTTTCTGCCAGACCACCTGGGTTTGTGGAATTCATGGCTAATCAAAGGCACCTAGATGGCTGGCCTGGGCTCTACCCAGTTCAGTATCAGGGTTAGCCTATATGACGAGGCAGAGCCAAAGAAAGCCTATGCTAAGATATGAGAGGCATCAACATCTTTCTTATCCTAAACAATCCCTCTCACCACCACCATCCTGCTATGTCACAGTGCCTAGAATGCCACCATCAGTCATATTTCTAGGTAAAGGCTTTGAAGGTCTAGGTACGATGTCAATGTGATAGCTAGAAGAGAGAGGTAAGCCCATGAACCATCACCCATCTTTAATACCACAGCATGCAGAGGAATGTCCTGAGGACATGAGACAAAGAGCCAATAATCATTCTGAGAGCAGAAGGAAAGGTAAGATCTGGGGTCCTGGGTTCTTCTCTTGGCATGTAGGTCTACAGGAGAGCCCAACTGGAGGATTTAGGGTGTGCAGGAGGTTCTAGGCATAAAAGAGGGTGGAAAGAATTGGGGGGTTAACTTCAACAGCTTCCTTGGATGCCTCTACCAAGCAACACAGAGATCTGGGTCCTAAGGAAAGAGAGGGAAAGGGATCTAAGGAATTGATAGTTTTGGAGGTAGCAAGGAAGGGTTTTGGAAAAGAAGAAAAGGCAGAAAGAAAAAAAGGCGCATAGAACTGTAGGGCCACAGAAATTCTTATAACTGGAATTCTTCAATTCTTGCTAATATTTTCATGGATCATCCCTTCCAGGAAACAAATGAGAATTTTACAGAGTCCTTCTGAAGACAATTAACCTGAAAAAGGGTACTAATTATGGTAATTCAATAATCTAGACAGGTTGAGGCAGATGTGGCATTGAGTGGAAGCTACCAAGTTGCCTCAGCAAACATCTGGTACAATTACTGCTGGCTAAGAATTGAATCTACAATGTGCCCAACAATTGCCCATCCAGCTTCTTCCTAACAACCTCCAGTGAGTGGGAACCCACAGCTTCTGAAGGCAGTCCATTCCACATTTGGGAAGCTCCAATTAATCCAAGTTTTTTCCCCTTATATCAAAAGTAGGACTGGCTCTTTGAAACTTCTAATTAGTACTCATAGTACTACCCTCTGAGTCCAAGAAAAACCAATGAATTCTTCTTACACTTTTTCAGACATTTCAGTCTTGTCTGACTGTCCATGATCCTATTTGGGGTTTTCTTGGCAAAGATACTGGAATGGTTTGCCATTTCCTTTTCTAGCTCATTTTGCAGGTGAGGAAACAGAAGCAAATGGGGTTAAAGGACTTGCTGAGGGTCACACAGCTAGTAAGTGTGTGAGGCCAAATTTGAACTCAGGTCTTCCTGATTCCGGTCTTGGCATTACTATCCACTGCATCACTCAGCTGCCCAACATGACAGACTTTCAAATTCTTGAAGTCAGTTCTCAGGGTCTTGACTTTTAGAAGAATTTTCATGTTGGCCATAGCAAGGGTTCAATTTCAGACAAATGTTGAGCCTCAGATTTCATTCATTCAACAGACATTTATTAATTAAGCAACTACTATGTAGGTAATGTGGTCTAGTGGGCAGCAGGCTGGTCTTGAACCCAGTAAAGCCTGGATTTGAGTTCTGCCTTTGATAAATACTGATTGTGTAACCCTGAGTCAATTACTTATCCTTTCAAGGCTCTAGGCAACTCCCTAAGATAGACGGAGTTTCCTCACATTAATACCAATAAAATAACAGGTTCAATCCCTATTTTTATGGGATTGAGAAGGTAAGGAACAGAAAAAAGTAAGTAGTTCCTGTTTTCCCAGCTTGGGGGATGGCATTCTATAGGAACAGAAGCCTAGAGGGACCTTAAGCTTGTCATTGCCTAAAGTATCTGGGGTCTGAGGAAAATCCTAACCTAACTTTATGCCCTTTTGTCTACAATATTTCTGCCCTGGGTCTGCCCAGGTTCTGTTGTAGGAAGCAATCCAGCCTACTGGGTACTAAAGCTATGGGGCAGGCCCAGCTTTAGGCACAAGGATAGTAGATGATGGCCAGTGGTTTGGATTTGAGAAAGCCCCCAAAGACGTTACTTTGGGATCTTACCCAATCTTACTGGGATGTTACCCAATCCATACATTATCCTATCCATGGACCTTTAAGTTCCTAGAAATGTAATCAAGATTTCTCTCTCTTTTTTTTAATTGGGGTTAAGTAACTTGCTCAAGGTTACACGGCCAGTTATTTCTGGGTGTGATGCTAAGTATCTGAGCCTAGATTCGATCCCAGGTCATCCCAACTCTGGGGCCGGTGCTCTTACTCACTGCGCCACCTGGCCGCCCCTTGGACTTCTCTCTTTTTTGTATAGAGTTGAGAATGGTGCTCAGGAAAATCTCAAGCAGATGAGTAAATAAAGAAACAATTAATTAATCAAGAAAAATCTGCCTTCCCTACAATTAGGTTTTCAAAACCTTGTTCTTTTTTCCCCAAAGAGACAGTTAGCCATGTGGATAACTGATTCTCCAGTAACCCAAAACTGGATGTTCATGATTCCATGGATTATCCCTTCCAAGAAACACATGGGAATTTTACAGCATCTTTCTTAAGACAATTAACCCAAAGAAGGGCACTAATTGCAGGAATTCGATAACTGAGGTAAATTGAGTTTTAGGGGCTGATAATATTGAGTGGAAGCTGCCAAGTTAGGCACAATGTTTCACACTCTGTAGACAAAGAAAATAACAGAATCTGAGAGCTGAAGGAAACTCATGGGTCACCTTCCCCAAATACCCTTTAAAGCACCCCTGAGTAGTAGTATCATTCTTCAGTGATAGATCTTACGGGACAAGGACTAAGCCTACTATTTCATTGGCAGAACTAAAATCCTAGATGCAGGTTGGCAACTTTTCTGTAACTAACAGTCTCAGAGAGTTGCCCAGAGACATCAAGTGACTTGTTCAAGATCACACAGCCAGTATTTGTCAGAAGTAGGTGGCAGTGCAATTGATAGAGCACAGGGTCTGAAGTCAGGAAGACTTGAGGTCAAATCCAGCTTCAGACATTTACTAGCTGTGTGACTTTGGGCTTAACCTCTGTTTGCCTCAATTTCCTCAGTTGTAAAATAGGGATAATAACAGCACCTATTGCCCAAGGTTTCTGTGAGGATCAAATGAGATAAGATTAAAAAAAACATTTAGTACATATTAGGCACTATATAAATAAATGCTTATTCCCTTCCCCTTCCTCTCTCCAACATTAGCTTTCTAGCCCCTATGCCACACTGACTCCAAAATGAGTTGACTAGACTACATCACCTCTAATCCCTTTCTAACTCTAAATTTATGATCCCAAGATCCTATGACTTCATGGGATAGTTTGAAGAAAATAAGCCACAGCAGCATATGATTTTCTAAAACACCAATACTTCTTTTCCTGCTGGCAAACATCTCCCATTCATAAAGGATATTGACTAGGCATCTTCAAGGTCCTAAAGTCGACAAAGGTTAACTCTTTGCAGAATATTGAACCTTCTCTGGATTAGTCCCAGATTGTCCTTAGATCATCTCTGGAGGATCCATTGATTAGCCACAGATGATCTGTGGATTAGCTGATGTACCTCTTTTACTGAAACAGACCCTGCCCCTTCATTGTGTTGATCCAGCAGCTCAAGCCTAATTGTTTGAGCCCTTATCCCTGCTGAAAGGGGATACACTGGCATCATTTGAATAGCTTCTGGTGGGAGCTCTGGGGCTGCCCCTCTCCTGATAAGCCCCTCCGAGAAAATGAAATGCCCAGGCTCCAACTACACAGGGCCATTCTACCCCTGGAGAGGGCCCAATGCTAATAAAATAAATGCTAACATGGAAGAAGGCTCCTTGTGACCCAGTGGGGATGAGTGCTCTCTATCTTCCTATTGGACCAATATCCTATTCCCTCCCCTTGATTACTGCTAGTATAAATGTGTGTGTGCATGTACCCCACTGTGCCACTGGACTGGACTGCCCAGTCATTCCCACCCCTGTAACTTCCCCTGCAAGGCTAATAAACCATTGTGGTGAGCAGCATTCCAGGGGTCTCTTCTTCCTCACAGAACCTAAACCCACTGGCTAGTTCAGTCAGTTCAGTTTTCACAGGGTCTACAAATCCATGAGCAAAAGCAAAAATGAAAGGGCTTCAAGTATCCTCTATTAAAGTCTTTCTTCAATATCTTATTGAGGTTTGGTGGTGAGCCTGCTTTCTTGAAGACCAATAGACTCCAAACTCTGAGACATGTCTGTGTCCTGCTTCTCTCCTACCTGCCTGACCAATCCTTCTCAGTCTCCTTTGCTGGATCTTCATCTAAGTCATGCCCACTAACCAGAGATGTCTCTAAAAGAAATCCTGAACCTTCTTTTCTTCTCCTTCCCTACTATCTGACTTGGTGATCAACAGAGAGGTTCTGATTTAAATAATCCTTTAATAATTTGAACAATCTTTCACAAAATCTCCTGAAGTGGCTGCATGCATTCGAATTACACTATTTGAAGTTATAATTTTATGAGTGGACCCAACCAAATGGAAATATGAAGGATAGATTTGAGCAATGACCTTGGAAGACCTAGCTATAGTCAGTTCCTTTTGTTGTTGTTGGGCTATTTCAGTCATGTCTGGCTCTTTGTGACTCCATTTGGAGTTTTCTTGGCAAAGATACAAGAGTGGTTTGCCATTTCCTTCTCCAGCTCATTTTACATATGAGGATACTGAAGTAAACAAGGTTAAATGACTTGCCCAGGGTCACACAACTAGTATCTGAGGCCAGATTTGAACTCAGGTCTTACTGGTTGCAAGCCCAGCTCTCTATCTACTGAGTCACTAGTTGGCTTCAATCAGTTCCTATAGGTTCAATTATCATCTATACACAGATAATTTCAGCTCTATATGGCCAGTCCTAGTCTCTCTCCTGAGCTCCAGTCTTGCAAGACATCTCTTAGATGCTTTGTAGGCATAGATCATCTTTCCCTGTAAACCCTCCTCTCTTCCCAAATTTCCTTTTATAATCAAGGGCACCACCATCCTCCTAGTATTCCTGTATCAAAACCAGAGTCATCTGAGACTCTTAACTAACACTTACTTCACATGCCAATCTGTTGCCATCTTCTCATTTTTACCTTCACAGAATCTTTTATATAAGGCTCTGTCATTTAACTCCTCCTGGTAAAGCAGATATCCTGATAAAGGACCTTGTCATTTCACCCCTGAACTATGGCAATAGCCTTCCAGTTAGTCTACTTACTCAAGTCTCTCTACAGTCTAATCTATCCTTCACTCAGCTGGAGATTTAGATTTTACTAAAGTGCAGTTCTGACCATGGTACCCCCCTATTCAATAAACTCCAATGGCCTCCTAAAACCTCCAGGATTAAATATAAAATGCTCTGTTTGGCACATAAAGCACTTTACAACCTGGCCCCTTCCTACTTTTCCAGTCTTCTTAGACTTTACTTCTCTCCAGGTATTCTAAGATTTAGCTACAATCATCTCCTTTTGTTCTTCACACATGAAACTCCATTTTTTTTACCAGCTGTTTACCCACACCAGGAATACTCTTCCTCTGGGGTTAGAATCACTCTCTATGAATAGAGCTCTGGAAACAGAGATGGCACTGGACAGTGGGAATGATGGGAGACCAGGAATGGGATGGGAAACTTCTCGCTGGGGCCCATCAATAACTGAGAGACTTGGGGGGAAATGTCTTTCCTAGCTACCTCAAAGAAAATCTTAGAACCCTAAAAACTCAGAGCTGGAGTAACCGAGCTCACTAACCCAATTTCTCCTATTTAAAGCAGGGCTATATTGGATAGTATCCTTGACAGAGAGCCCTCAAGCCTCTGCTCAAATACCTCCTATGACAAAGAGTCTTCTTGCTGAAAAAAAAAAAAAAGAACCAATAGTTTGTCTATAAGAATAAAAGGCATTACCCAGTGGATAAATGATTAAAAAATATGAATTAAGTTCACAAAAGGAGAATGGCAAACTATTAACAATCATGTTAAATATCATAACAAATTACCAATAATAAGAGGAATATGAATCAAAATAACTCCCAAGTTTCACCTCTCACCCAGAAAATTGGCAATGATGATAACAAATGGGAATGTTCATTGTTGGTGAGGTTAAGAAAAGACAGGCATACTAATACACTGTTGGTGGAGCTGTGAATTAGTCTAACTGTTCTTGGAAGCAATTTGGAATAATGTTTAAAATTGATGAAAATGTCCATACTCTTTTGATCCAGATAAAATGAAGGGTACATGTATACCAAAATGTTTATCTTAGCATTATTTTTTTGTGGTAGAAAAGGAAGGAAACCAAGTAAATATGCATCAACCGGTGAATGGCTAAACAACATATATATGTATATATATATATATGATGTATATATGTATATATAATGTATATATACATATAAAAATGTTGTTTATATATAATTTGTTATTTTACTGTAAGAAAAATAAATATGAGGAATACAGAGAAACACAGGAAGATTTATATGAACTGATAAAAAGTGAAGTAAGAAGAATAAAGGAAATAATATACAAAATGACTTCAATATAAATGGAAGCAATAATAATCAAAACTGAATGTTATGAAATTTAATGACTAATTTTCACCCCAAAGAACAGATATGAAGATGTACCCCTTTCCCTTCTTTGTAGAGGCAAAGGCCTACAGTTGTAGAAAACTACATATAATGTTACATTTGACTAAAATGTTGATTATTTTTTTCTGAATTTTCCCCCTTATTTTTGTTCTGTGTTTTAAGGGATGGTTCTCTGGAAAGGGGAAAGAGGAAGGATATATTAGGAAATGTAAGTGATATAGAAACAAAAGATATAAATTGAAAATGAACAAATAAATTTTTACATCTTAAAACAGATAAAATACAATGATTTTGTCCCTATCTCTCCCTATATACATCCATTCTAATGACCATAAGTAAATCTTAATGAAGTTGGAATCTGGCTGGACCCAGGGGCCATCACTATGAATATGTCTGATTGGATCTGGAAAAGAGACAGGGGATGAAGCTCTGTATGCTAGGGCACACTCTTATCAGTTTCACGGACTCCAAAAAAATCAGACTGGAAGAGACCTTAAAAGTCATCTAGCCTGATATTCTTACTTTACAGATGAAGAAACTGAGGCACCGGTGAGGGAAGCACCTTGTCTGAATTCATTTAATTAACAAGGGGGCAGAGGTTATATTGCTAGATCCTTGATATTGGACCAATTGGGAATCATTTGTCACTTCTTCCAACAACAGTTTTGAACAAATATAGTTAATTGAGGATTCCACTTAATTGACCTTTAACTAGATTGAGTGAAGTGTTCTTCCAATGGAGTCTCCCCCGCCCTCAGCTACAAAGGGAGACTGAAGCAGCCAAAGACTTCAGTGGACCTATCTATCCAAGGAGATTATTCCTTCTTGAACCCTGCAACACACAAAATTCTCATCTGCTAAGTGTGCTGGCTAGCACCCCTCTCCCTTTTGAAGCCTTATCTTAAACTTCTCTGAAAGAACTAGACTGCTCTGTCCCACCCCCCCTGCATGTTCCTCTCCATCCCCACTACATTTCCAAGCTTCCTCCTCTTCACCTGTTAAACTCAGCCCATTATCTAAATCCCAAACTCAAAGGTCACTTTCCACCCAAACTTCCCTATACCACACAGTAAAGACTTTCCTTTTGGGGCTTTGAATAGTTGCTCCTCTCTCATACACCCATTGTTGTGAAGACAGAATTGACATGACTGATTGGATATTATTTCGAGGGATGGGGAAGAGTTGAAGACGATTCGGAAGCTATGAACCTGGGTAACTAGAATGATGCTGTTACCTCCAACAGAAGGAGGAGTGGGTGCAGAGGAGAAGATAAAGAAATATCTGTTAAGTCCCCTCTGGAAAACAAAAGAAGAAGTTTCATACTAACAAAACACAATGGAGGAGATTCTCTTGTTAGAGGCTGGAACTCTTAAGAGAAGTGATTAAGGATGAAAATCTACTGAGAATTTTCTACCAGGGTGGCTAAGAATGAAGGCGAGCTTTTTCTTTGTCCAGTCCTGCATAACTTTTTTTTAGTCAACACCTTTGATAGAACCTTGGAATCTTCCTTAGAATCATGCTTGACCTCAACCCTCAAGTCTTCTCAGCTGCCAATTTTTGTGTACTTACCTTCACATCTCTCTAATACTTGCCCTTTCTCTACTCCCACAACCTCCCTCTAGTTCAAACTCTTACCATCTCTTGCATAGACAACTGCAATGGCCTCCTAATTGGTCTTTCCATTTCCAGTCTCTTCCCTCTTCAATCCATCCTCCAATCCACTCTAAAACTGATATTGATAACATATGTGTCATTCCCCTGTCCAAAAATTTTGAGTGGTTCCTTACCACCTCTAGGTTAAAATGTAAACTTTTCAGCCTAGCATTTAGAGCCTCCTTCCGCAGTATTACTCCTGTCTGTGTTTCTCAGTGTGATTTCATATCACTTCCTTCATGTATTTTCCATTCCAGTCAAGCTGACCTAGTTTAGGCACCTTCTATGTGACATCCCGTCTCTTGCCTCCCAGGCTTTGCCCAGGCTGAACCCCTTAAATTGGGGGGGCCTAGCTGAACCCCTTGTCTGGCATGCACTCCCTCTTCACCTCCTCCCTGCAGAGTCCTAAACTGCTTTCAGAGCATAGGCTACAGAAGCTACAGAAACTTTTCCTGATCTCTCCAGTTGGGGCTCTCTTCTTCAGAAAATTATTCCCTAACACTTTCTGTATGCTAGATATCTACCCTTCTCTGCATATCTGTTGTATCACTTTCCTGTTCCCCTCTTCCTCCAATCTATAACCTCCTTGAGGGCAAATAGTGTTTCTGTGTCTTTGTACTTCCAGCCCCTAGCACACATCAGAAAGAGCTTAATAAATGCAAATGAACTGAATCAGTTGTTCCTAACTGTGGGCCTTCCACCCTTAGGGAAGGAGGGAGGGCTGAATCCATTAGTGCACCAGCCATCTCATTAAGTGACTCAGTGCAATAAATAAGCAAACACACCTTCAGAAGAGGAATAAATTATATAGGTATTGCTATTTTTTTCAAATGCATATAGAGGTCATTTTGATTAATAAAATCCAAGTTCATTTAAAAGCATTGCTGAGTCTATAGTATCTTTTTATCCCAGTTAATTGTCATAATCAAGAGAAAGCATAACCCAACTACCATCATGTGGGGACCTAAAGGATGGGAACCACTGACTGAGATGAAGGCTACGGGTGTGTATATTAGGTTTGCAGATGGGAAAAGAGAAATTAGGAGGCATAACTAACAAACAGAACTTGGATCTAAAAAGATCTCTACAGGCTAAAAGGACCAGTGGCTGGGGGCCATTAGAGACAGTGGGAGGGGGGTTAACTCAGTAAACAAGCTGTGGTTTAGTAAACACAGAGGACTCCACCGGGAAATTTCCAGTCATTAACCAAGTAAACAAGCAAGGGTCAGTAACAATAAAGGAACCCTGAAGGGCAATCCAGAGACTTCACTACAGTAAATAAACCAGGTTGGGTAAACACAAAGGGAGGTAGCAATACAATAACAGAGATCATAGAGAGGTCTAGACTTCATTTATTTGCTCTAAGCTCTGCCTTCTCATTCCAGTTTTTTAAAGAAATAAAGCCCTACTGGGTTATGTGTTCTAGGGGACAGGCAGTTAAATCTGTTAGCAGTATTCAGAATAATCTAAGAGAATAAGATAAGAATAAATGTAAAGTCCTACATGTGGGTCCAAAAAATCAACCAAAGAAGCATGAGATGGAGAGACTAAGCCTGACAATAATTCATGGGGAAAAAAAAGGATCTGTGGGTTTTTAGTGAACCTCAAACATAACAGCAGTCGAGAGCATGACAAGGCAGTTAGAAAAGCTAATAAAATGTTAGTGTTCAGTAAGAAAAACCAAGTGCCCCAAATAGGAGACGCAATAGTTCTCTAGTTTGGGGCACTTGTCAGAACATTTTAAGATGGAACTTAATTGGCTCCTTGGAGGCAGAGGAGGATCGACAAGTTGCTGAACAGACTGAAGATTAAGAAACAAAAGGATCTGTTGAAAGAACTGGGAATGTTTAGGGTGAAGAAGAAATAACTAAGCATGCACTTGATTATCTGAAGGACTGCCAAAGGAAAGAGGGATTAGATGTTTTATTTATTAGACTATAAACTTCCCGAGGGCAAGGAATATGTCACCTTTCCTCTTTGTATTCCTTGCTGAATTTGCTGTTGCATTTATTACAAAGGGGGGACAGAAGACTTCTGGGCCAAAAGAATTTGTGATTAGGGTTGACCAACAAAGGAATGGGTTTCTTTGTAAGACAGAGAGTTTTTAACCATTGGAAGTCTTCAAACAGAGAGGCTGGATGATGACTTGTAGGATACATTGTAAGAAGGGATTCATGCACCAAGAATGGGTTGGTTTCAATGCCCATTAAGGGTTCCTTCAGTTTAGAGATTCTGGGATTTAAAATTTTCTAAATTCTGTATTTCTAGCACAAAACTGTTCGTGAGAAGTGTTCCAACAATATTGTCCTTTTTATATAAGACACATACAGACAGTTATAGCTTTACTAAGTAGACAGCAGGCCTGTATGTAAAGGAATTTTTACTTAATTCCAATTTGCCTGTGGACCTGTGGGAGGAAAAGAGAAAGGAAAGAGAACCACAGTCAGACATGTGGGGACCAGGGATCTAAGAGTGAAAGCAGAAGGAGGAACACCCTGGTTGGGAAAGAACACATGAGGGAAAACAGACACGTCGGGGCTGGACACTGATAAAGACAAGAAAGGACAGACACCTTGAGGGCAGGGCCAGATCAAGTCAGAAACCGATGCCCAAGCCCTGACTGATGGAAGACAGACTCAGGGGTGGACATGTGGACTTGTGGGTGGAGTGGGGCAAAGATCTCCTCTCTTGGCACTTGAAGTACCAAGTCATTCCCACCCACCCACCCTCATATTGTGGTGGTCTCTCTAACCATTCTACTTTCACTTGGAGGGTTTTTTTAAGGTTTGTTTTTATTTTGTTTAGCTTAAGAGCCAAGGGCAGGCGTAGAGTTAGAGGACAGTACTATACAGTAAAGTTAAAGTGTCTTTTTGGAATGTTGATTTCTTTCAGAATTGACATAAAGTCAAATTTGTATAATGCAAATTTACATAAAGCAAAAGTCTGTAGTGTAAAAAACATAATTCATAGTATTTATGTCATAATGGCATGTATGAGAGTCATGGCAGATATGGCATAGCAGATAAAGTACTGGATTTGGACTTGGGGAGACCTGGGTTCAAATCCTACCTCTGATACCAGAGCAAATCACTTAATTTCTTTGAACCACAGATTACTTTCTAAGACTCTACATTTTACAGGTTAAGGTCTATGGTTGTGGGTGGGTGGCTTTGTAACACTGGAAGTACACACAAGTCCTTGTAGTGATGTGTGTGAATGTGTGTGTATATGTGTGTTGAAAAGAGGAAGGTAAACTGATATCTAATGGCAGTGGCCCCTCTTTGTCAAAAGGAAGATTCCTTTAACCTGGATGAAACCAAGTCTCCTAAAAGGTCTTCTAGCCTGCACACTAGGAATTCAGGAATATAGAATTACAAATGGCAGGAATATTAAAGTTGGCAGGGAGAGTGCCAATTCTAGAGATGGAGCACCTGGCAATGAACCTGGGTTTTAATCCCAGATCTGCCATCGACTAACTTATGACCTTAGTCAAATCACTGCATCTGTGTGGTGCTTAACTTCCCCATTTGTAAAATGAAGGTGTTAGACTAGATGGTTTATGAGGTCCCTTCCAGCTTGAAATCTATAATGCTATGATGCTAGATAAAAGCTAACCCAGTCTCTTCATTTGACCCAGTGACTGAATAATTTGCCTGAAGTCATATAATTACTAAATGACAGAGCTGGGGCTAGAACTCGGTTCCTCTAAGTCCAACTCCAGGGCTCCTTGCACTGCCCATTGTCATCTTTCCTCTCTGCCCCCCACTCCAATCCAACCTTCACAAAACTTCCACTCATCTCTGTTGTAAGCAGATCTGGTCATATCACTTCTCTGCACAAAAATGGTTTTAAAGGCCCTCGCTCAGCCTTAGCTTGCTAGTCTTATCTCATATTCCTCTCTACTCATTCTAAACTTACAGTTGGAGTGAACTAACTTCTGTTCCTCAGAACTTTCCCCTCTCCACAGCTTTGCTCACACTGTTACCTATTCCTGGAATGCCCTTTGTCCATGGGATTAAATACCCAGACATCACCCTACCTTTCCTTATATAAACTCTCCTCTACTTACTGTATGGTTCCAACTGAGGTGGATTTACTAATCTCTGCTCCTGGGCACTTTCCTGATGCCACACCTTTGCTCACACTGTTACCTATTCCTGGAATGCCCTCCCTCCCTGATCTTTTCCTATTGAATTCTTTCCTATTCTTTAAAGGTTATACAATGCTCCTTCTCCATTTTTCATTCCCTGATCACCCATAGGATTTCACCCCTCTCATGCATTTATGTAATAATTATGCATTTGTTATTTTCATTGGTGTCTTATTCCCCTTCTAAACCTTCCCCAGCATCTAGCAGAGTACCCTGTACACAGCAGGTGCTTAATGATTGTTGAACTGAATTTAACTGATTTGAATTGAAATGGACTCAACCAATCACCACCTCTCATAAAAAGTAATGGAAACGAAGTGAAGACTAGGTAGGAATCACAAAACCCAGCATGGAGCTGAAGAAGCAGGCCATAGATAGGGGCAGCACTCAAGCTTTCTAGGAGGCTTTAGAGCAAGGGTTAGAATTCAAGCTGTTTTATGCCATGGACTTATCGGGTAATCTGGTGAAGCCTATGGAACTTTCTAGAATAATATTTTTAAATGCAAACAATAAAATAAATTGGATTATAAAAGAAATCAATTATATTGAAATACAGTTAGGAAGAAGGAGGAGGAGAAGAAAGAAAGAGAGAGAAAGAAAGGAAGAAAGGAAGGAAAGAAAGAAAGAAAGAAAGAAAGAAAGAAAGAAAGAAAGAAAGAAAAGAAGGAAGGGAGAAAGAAAAAAAGAAAGAAAGAAAAAAAAGAAAATTGTTCATTGACCTCAGGTTAAGAACTTTGCTTTGGAGACTCCTAACCCAGTAACTTTCCTGGTTTGTCATTTCACCTCCTCCCAATTGGGAGCACAACCTTTAAAATAACCTACTATTTAACTGACATTTTTGTTGGGCTTTAAGTTTTCAAAACATGTGATATATTACCACATTTTGACTCTTCAAACAAGGAGCTACCCTGAATATCAATATTCCTAATTGACAAAGAAGAAACCTGAGGGTCCAAGAGGTTGAGTGATTTTTTTCCCCCAGTGGTAATTGCCAGGAGTGGAATTTGAACTCAGATCTTTCTGATTCCTGGTCCAGTCCTTGATGCACTGTATCACCCATCCCTACCTCCAATGTTAAAGGTAGGAAAAGCCTGGTTGTCAATCTCATCCCATATACTGCACAGGTTAAGCATCTTCTCTGCCTAAATATGTATACATTTCTTACAGGGACCTACCTAGAATAGCATCCTTGGAGAGTTATTTTTTTTAAAGTTAATTTCTGATTATCTATAATTTATTCTATATGGAAATCAGAATTAATTCTTCCCAGACTCTCCTCTATGCCTAGAACACACTCCCTTGTCACCTCTACCTATCAAAAGTTTGAGATTCCTTCTAGGCTCATTTCAGGTGTTACCTCCTACAGGAAGCCCTTTATGATCTCCCATGTTAATATTACTTTCTCCCTCATCAAATTATTTAGAATTTATTAATCTGATTTTAACTTTGCATCCTCTGGCAGAATGTAGGCTCTTTATGAGGAGGGGCTGTTTTTGTTTTTGTCTTTCTTCCAGGGTGGCTAGCACAGTGATTTGCACCAAGTAGGCGCTCAGTAAATAAATGCCTGCTGAATTTAACTAAATAGAGCTCACAAATAATAAGTGAGCTTTTATTTATATTTATACCATACTAAAGCACATTTATATTGTGCTTTAAGGTTTACAAGGTGCTTTACAAATATAATTTTATCCTCATAACAACCTTGGCAGCTAAGTGTTGTTATTATCCCAATTTATAGATGAGGGAACCAAGGTAGTCAGGTTAAGTGATTTGTCCAGGGTCACAGAGCTAGTGAGTGTCTGACACTGGATTTGAATACAGGTCTTCTGACATGGATTTTCCTGAGGTCAAGAAAATTACTTTATTCACTAGCTGACCTGAGTCAATCACAACCTTTTCCTTTTTAAGGAGAGAGTTCCTCACTATGGAAGAGTTTCAAGCAGGATTTGCATAGCCAGGGACATTGTTAGGTGGCCATTAGACTAGATAGACACCTTATGAGACTCCTTCTAGGTCAGAAAATCCAGGACTCTGGAATTCTTCAAGTTTCTATCACTCCATCTATTTGTATCTCCACCACCCAGATCAGTGTTTCTTTTCACAAGGATTTGTCAATCTGATTACAATCATGTGACTAAAGGGAGATGGGGCTACATATGACTTGAGATACCAGGCAACCTAGATTGAGGAGACTTGTTCTGTATAAATCATAGTTAAATTGAATCATTAATAGGACTCAGGCTGAGGTTGTGAAATAAAAAAACAAACAAACAAGTAAAGAAACAAAAACCTTCCCCTTTCCCCATTATAGAAACACAGAACAGAATGTCAGAGCTAAAGAGACTCCAGAGCAAATTTAGTTTGACCTCCTCACTCTACACATGGAAAAAAAAAATTGAGACCCAGCGGAAGGGAAAGGACTTACCCAAGGTCACACAGTGAAGGGCTGAGCTTTGAGTATTCGGAAATTCCAATTGGGGAGAGAGAACAGGGAGGGTTTTAGATCTTGGGTAAACTTTCAAGTTAGCCAATACTCACTAGGCAAAATGAAGAGACTCGATTTCCCTGAAGTGATTTGCTCATTATAACTCAACGCACCAATTAGCAACCCAATTCATCTCAGGGGCACTGTTTACTGAACTGGTAAAAATCTCAAAGCTCAGTGGGGGAATGATTGAAGAGAAAAGACAAAGAAAAACCGGAGGATCGGCCTTAGAAGTCATTCTCCCCACCGGAACTTCCAGGACTGCAGCAGTCTTTGGCCGGCCAATGATTCTCCACAGAAATGATACCCCAGGGACTTGGCAAGGGAAAGTTTTGCTGGGGATCTGCCCCTTACTGTCCCTCCCTAGGGGTGTGACCTGTATACAAGGGAAAGAAAATTCTAGCCCCTGCATCTCTCAAACAGTCCATCAGGGTCTTGCAGAACCACTCCCTGTGATTGCAGTGAGAGCTAATCTGGCAACTGCAATGAGCAGGTTGGGTCTCAGCATCTACAGAGCACTAAAGTGCTGGAAGCCACCTGATCCCGGTTCCAACTAGGGAAAAGCGGGTGCCCCTGGGCTACTGGTCCAGAAACAGCAAGCAGCCCTTTATGTGCTTATATACTGTGAGTGTGTAACCAGGGAGGGAAGCTCGGCTCCTGGAGCCAGAGCCGGCAGGCACCGCGTTACATACAACTCTGGTGCCGCTCTCTGGGTAAGGTGAGTCATTACTGCTTGGAATCTCAGAAAAAAAAAGTCCTAGGCAAAGTACTAGCTGAAAAGCCAGTGGCCACCAGTAAAGGATGAGAGTGAAGGAGATTCTCTCCCCTTGGGCCCTTTGGGTGTCTTGGGTCAATCAGCTTCTTCATCCCATCCCCTCCCGATAAAGCCTACTCAGTGATGGGCGGCAGGATTCAATGGACTAAGGACACTAGAGGCACCATTGCTCCTGGGTTTTCTGAGGACCTTTCTCTCACCAAGATTCTTCGGGAGAGAGAGTTTGGGGAGGCAAGGCCATGAGGGACCCCTGTCCCCTGCGTGGGAAGAAATCCTTGCTTCCCAGCTGGCAGCAGAGGAGGGAAGTCATTATTTAAGCTAGATGGCCACTGTCAGAAACAGGAGAATGTAGGGACAACTATCAGGGGAGAGAACTCCTTGTGCCTCTGCGGGAAAAGAGCTAGCCAGCTCTGGGCGGGGCTGGGATTGGAGCTGGGAGGAGGCTACTTGGCTTTGTTAAGTTGGGAAAACTCGTTGGAAAGAGAAGCCCAGGAAGAAAACTAATACTCGCAGAAGAAACCAGAGTATGGAGGAATCTGACAGGAATCTGAAATGGTTCAGCTGCCCCAGAGAAGTCCAAGTCCCTAGACTCAGTGTTTCAGCTAAGGAATTTCTCACTAATCCCTAGGGAAGGCGTCCAGTTAGCCCCAGGGGAACGGAAATGGTGCTGCAGGAAAACGCTCTGATCTGGCCCAGGAAAATCAGGGGTTTCCAGCTAGAGTTCAGAACGATGTCTCTAGACTTAGATATTGGGGGGGGGGTGCTAAATCTGTTCAGTGTCTCTAACCTAAGTGTTGGTGCTGGTCAGTGCGCTCCACTCTCTTCGAAGAGAGATGCCTAATATAAGGATATCAGGTTGGCATCTCCGCTACGGACAAAGTTTGGGGACACCAACGGACTCCCCTCCCCTTTTCCTCCCCAATCTCCCTTCACCCCAGTCCCCTCCCTCGCCAGATTGAGCCTGAAACAAAGTCCCTTCACAGCTGCTGGTGCTGCCGCTGCAGAAAGAGCATTTGCTGCAGGCAGTGAGAAAGGGCACTTTGAGGGGGAGAGCTCCGCGCTGGGGGAGGGGAAGGCGAGGCGCGGGCTAAGCCGCTTCTCCCCCGACGCCCCAGCGCCAGCCTGGCAGCCCAGGAGAGAGCAGGGCATCGCCCCAGCAGTCACCTCCTCTCCTTCCCCAGGCTGTAGACCCAAGGATAAAGTCTTCACTGCCCCCTCCCTCCACCGCGCCCCCAGACTGTTCGCAGTCCCCGAAGGCACCTGCAGGGCTCTGGGGGTACCGGGGTAAGGGAATGGAAAAGAGGGAGCGAATGGGAGGAGGCTCCTTCCCGGGGCCGTGCCGTGGAGAGGAAGTTTATTTAACATGCTGGGTTGCTTCCCAGACCCCCGCCAGGCAGGGCCAGGAGGCCAGGGCGTCGGGGAAGGTGGCCGGCAAATGCCTCCTGCCGGCTCCGGGGAGCTCAGCCCGCTCCGGGCGCTCGTCAGGCTCCCGAGAAACCGGCTAGGGGGGTGGGGCGGGAAAGAGCCAGGTAGAGCCCGGTATCCACGGGGTTGGCCCCCATCCTGGCTTTCCCAGAGTGCCCAAGCCCAGAGACATTTATGTGTTTTGTTTTGTTTTGCAAAGCAGGTCCTCCAGGGGAAAGGGGTGGTGAAAATAACCCCGGGAGGAAGGGGGCCGGTGTTGGCGAGGGGCATTTCCCCCGGCTGAGGCCCGGAGGGGCCGGGAGATCCGGTAAAGTTTATCCAGGGAGAAACCCCGGGAGGCGGCGGGCGGCGGGCACCGAAGCCAGGTCTCGGGTGCGCCTCGCACGCTGTCCAGGTTTGGTGGCTACGCTGAGCTTTCGAAGCAGGGGCTGGGTCTGGGGCCGGGGCCGGGGCCGGGGCTGGCTGCCCGGGGCGGCGCGGCGCGGAGAGGTGCGGCGCGCCGCGGCTGGGAGCGCAGCGGAGCTCGAAGCCCGGGGCTGGGCTGGCACTTACCGGTGGCTGAGGCGGTCAACAGCCCCCAGCATAGGAGCAGCAGGCGGCTCCCTCCAGCCCGCACGGGAGCCCTCATCGTGGATTCGCTTCGCACACTCGGTTCGGGGCCGCCGCAGCCCCTGGGCTCCCATCCCGACGAGGGCTTCATGGCCGGGTCGGGCTCGGCTAAGGAAGGCTGAGGCTCCGACCGGGCGGAGGAGGAGAAAGGAGGTCAGGAGAGAGCTTTTTTTCTGCTCGGAAAAATCCCTAATACGTGGAAGCCCTGAGCTGCTGCGGCTGGAATGAACCAAGTCTCCGCTGGCTCGGGGAGAGGAGGGCTCCGCTCTGAAAATGACTCTCTCCAATCGAGCTTTGCAGGATCAGCGGCGGAGGGTCCCTGGGGAAAGGGGAGTTTTATTATCCCGGGGATTAATCACTCGCTGAGCCTGCTTCGCCCCCCACCCACCTTCCACTTCCCCACTCTGGGAGGGGGAGCATCGGAGGGGACCAGGCTGGAAGAGGGGAAAACTGCAATAGGGCTTTCCCACCTTATCAGCGCCGCTACCCCCTCCCCCCGCCCCCAACACACACAATAAACCACAAATTACGTCTTAAGGGTTGTTTATTCGTATTTGTTTTAAAATGGACTGGTTTCTTCTCAAGTTCATCCTCCCCCCCCCGCCCCCCCCCATAGAGGACAATTTCCATTTCTTAAATCGTGTGATAAACGCAAGCGCACATATACACACTCGCCCTCACTCATATTCACACGCGCACACACATTGACACACTCACCTATGCACTCATTCACACACTCATCTATACTCACATTTGCACAGTCACACTCATTCACATTCACACTCGCATTTAGGTACATAGTCACACATTTACACATAGATACACTCACGCACACTAATGATTACAAATGCTGTCTGGGAAAGAAATCATCATACTCTCCCCCAGTCTGGATGGAGATGGGGGGGGGGTGGACGTTGGGGAGGGAGCGGGGAAAGGACTGCGTCTAGGTCTGTAAGACATCGGGGCTGAGGTGACTTGAACTTATCCCTCGGACCTAGGAGGTTATCTACAGGAAGGGATGCTCATACAAGTCCCTTCTCTGAAAGGTGGTGTCGGGAGGGGGACGGAAGGGGAGAGGGCAGGGGGCTGTGGCAAAGACTGAGTCTGTCCACCTTTTCTCTCCCCTTTCTCCCATACTCTCTGCAGAGGGGCCTGGAGTAGGGGGCAGACACCCACACTGGTGGTGTACTCAAGGAAAGCTTGCTTGTCTCCTCCCCAGCCTCCACAAAGTGCAGGCATTTTCTGTGCTTTTCTAGTGGGGCCAGGGGTGGTGGCGGCCAGTATTGGAAAGTTACCCGGGAAATTTGCACAATTTACCCTTAAAATTAAATGCCCCCTTCCCCCGTCGGCACATTTACAGGCCTGCGCGCGCGTGTACACACACACACACACACACACACACACACACACACACACACGGCTCCAGTCCAAGACCCAAACAAGCACACCATCGGGGACCTGGCTGGAAAACAAGTTTCTCTGAACTGAGTGCAGCCCTGCCTGCAGATTTTGACTCCCTCCTTCCATTCCCACCCCCACCTCTCTACTCAGTCTCTAGCTGTGCCCCCCCCCCCAATTTTTGGCTTCTCCCCGGTCACGATGGCTTCTTCCAGGTCTATGCCAATTGCTGAACACTGGGGGGAAAGAGTTGGAGGAGGAGGGACAGAAGAACAAATGAGAGAGCAAGAGAAGGGACTGGGGTATCTGAGAGGGAGCAGGGAGGAGGCAGGTGGGGTGTTCAAAGAAGATAAGGAAAGGAACTGGGGTACCCAGATTAGAGAGAGGAGGGGGACTAAGAGTGGAAGATAGGGAGATGAAGTTAGATGACTGGGGCGGGGGAGAGCAAGTCCAAGAGGAATTGAGTGGAGCTAGACCAGGGGGAAATTGGGGTTAACCAGATGTGCAAGAAAAAAAGGAGGGCTGGGGGGCTTCCTAGGGATGGGGCGGAGGTTTTGGTGGCTTTGGCTTCGATTACAGACACCTAGGCAGCAGCTAGGGGACTATTGACCAGCAATACTACCCCTAGCCTCCCGGGTTTCTGTGATTTCTCTATGGGTGGGGCCAGGACTAAAGCTTAAGAATGTCCCTCTTCTCCATCACCCCAAGCCCCAGAGGGATTTAACCCACTACGGTTTCATCCAGAAGCCCTCCCGCGCCCCCCACCCCCAAGATGTTCCGGCTTCTTTGAATGAGCTCATCTGACAGCTGGGAGACCATTTATACCCACGGCTTGCGAATCTCCCCGGAATCGCCCTTTTCTCGTCCTCCCCTTTCCCCCTCCCCCTATCTCCCTCCCCTCGCCCCCTTCTCGTTTCTGCTTTTCAGGCCGCTCCCGCCGCCAGCCACTGCGCGGCTGCCAAAGGCAGCTCCGTGAAAGACTCGCTTTATATCCCTTCAAACTCGCGGGGCCCCATTGAAACCAACTTATTGTCCCAAGGCAGAGGGAGCTCAGAGGGAGTGGGGAATCAGAGGGGAGGGCTCGGCGGGACTTCTTCCCACCAGCCCATCCTTCCTGTCCCACAGGGATAGTCTAGACAACAAGTGGGGGAAGGGGAAGGGAATGGAGCCAGGGAGACCCCCCAACTGTCTTTGGGGGTTAACCCTAATCCCGAGGCAAAGAAGTCTCCCGAGCATCCTCTTGAGGCAAAGGAATGAAGTCGAAGGTCTGTCTTCCGCCACCACCCCCCCCTCACAATCCCCTCCCATTCACATCTTCGCGAGTTGGTCTCTTTCACCCACCACTTCTGCAGATACCGAGATGCAGTTACCCACTTTTCTCTTGGGAAAAAAAAAGGAAAGGAGGGGTCTGTCCCTGCTTGGTCCAAGCTCGGGTCAGAGGGGCTGAGAGAGTTGAAGAGAAAGGCACAGAAAGAGACTGAGAAAGCTTGAGACAGGAACAGAGAGAGAGAAGAGATAAAGGCAGCTAGTGACAGAGCTACAGTAAAACAGCCAGACAAGACAGACAGACAGACAAAGAGCTCATATAGTTGAGCTCTAGTCTAGTCTCCATGCTCCAGCCCGAAACTGCTTTTTACCCAGTCACTCACACTAGCAGCCAATCTTCTCTTCTCTGCTCTGCTGTGCTCTGCTCTGCCACCACAGACAGCAGCCCTGCTTGATATGGGAGCTGCAAACAGCTGCAGTTTTCCCCAGAGAGCATTCCCCAGCAAACATGGAGGATATAACGAGCTTGCTCCTGGACCTAATGGCTGTGCTGAGGGCATGGAGCACAGTATCGGTGAGGTTCCTTTGTCACCAACACCCTAGAAGATCAAACTTCCTTGGAACTGATCTCCCAGCTCTTCTTATTAGACACAATGACTTTCAGGTTCCTGGCCTTAGAGCCAGGCTCTTGGGGTGTATTCCAATTCTGCACCCCTAAATCCTTGAAGATCTTTTTGTTCTGGATGAAAAATGGCCATGAGCTCTGTTCTCATCATAGTATCACATTGCAAAAAAACAACAAAAAAAAAAAAAACCAACAAAACCAGTACAATGCAGTGACTCACCACGGTAAGCCAAGTATCCAGGATAAGATCAATGTTCACTTTGGAAGGAAAAAAAAAACTATGTGAGTACAAGAACCAGTTATTTCAAGATGGGCAAGCAGAAGCCCTGCACAGAAAATTCATTCTGAAATTGGGGACCATAGCCTGAATGGGGATCAAGAGAGTTAAATTGAATTTCAAATGCTACTAAGAAGGCAAGAGTCTGCTCTAGGATTTGGGACAGGAGAAAAGAGTTTCTGAAGGAGAGAGACAGAGAGAGAGAGACAGAGAGAGAGAGAGAGAGAGAGA
>NW_027187338.1:1258883-1261396 GCF_028583685.1 Petaurus breviceps papuanus
AGAGAGAGAGAGAGACAGAGAGACAGAGAGACAGAGAGAGACAGAGAGACAGACAGAGACAGACAGAGAGAGAGACAGAAAGAGACAGAGAGAGGGACAGAGAGAGAGACAGAGAGAGAGAGAGAAAGAGAGACAGAGACAGAGAGATACAGAGACAGAGACAGAGAGAGAGACAGAGACAGAGAGAGAGACAGAGAGAAAGAGAGAGAGAGATGGAAGGGAAAGAAAGAAAGAAAGAAAAAAGAAAGGAAGGAAAGAAGGAAGGGAGAGAGAGAAAGAAAGAGAGAGAGAGAAAGGGGGGGAGGGAGAGAAAGAGAAAGAAAGAAAAGAAAAAGAAGGAAGAATGGAAAGAAGAGGAAGGAGGTAAAGAGGGATGGAAGGGACAAAGAAAGAAAAATAAAGGGAAAGGTAGCCAGGGCCTGTTGAGTTGGGAGGTCATAGAACAAAGGATAGAGACTCAGAAGGGGAAGTTTGACTGGGCTGGGAATTGGGGAGAGAAGTTGTTTAGCTGTCAGAATGATCAGACAGTAGCCTGGATTTCCCAAGGGAGGGGCTGTCACAGCAGTGACTCCAGGAAAGATGGAAGAGGGCATTAATGAGGAGGTCAGGAGCAAACCATGGAACACAGAGGGAGATGAACAGGCCTCCCTGGGAGTCTTGGCAAACTGAGCTCCTCTTCCCCTCATGCTGCACATCCTGTAGTCCTCCTGAGTTCTAAAGTGCTGCCAATGGGCAGGAATCTGCCAGCAAGCTCATATTCGTGGGGGGAAATGCCTCCTCTCCCACTGTGAAAGAAAGACTTTCATGAAAATGGTGTACCCTGCAAATGAAGCAGGGTTGTTTCAGGGCCCAAATAGATGCCAGGTTATACAGCTATTTCTTCTTCTAGCTAGTGGAGTTTGATCTTTTCTTAGCATTCCCCCAGAGCCATGGCCAAGGGCACTGGGACTAATCTGTTGCCCTCAAAACCTAGCTACATATTCCCGGGTTGGGGCACTAGAAAGCAAAGTATCTGAATCTCCTTAACTCAGTCACTCAAAGACATTTCATCAAGGTATTCAGTATGCATAAAAATAGGGCTGGCTGATGCAAGAACCCCTCATTCAAACAATGTTCTATATCTCTTATAAAATCAGGATTTAATAGATTGTCCACTATGACACAGTGTCCTTTATAGAAAAACTCACAGCATAGACTCCTGCTTGAAATAAGTTCTGTGAGAGAAAAATCTGTGAAAAAGCTGTATGTTATTGTCAAAAAGTTAAAAAAAGTAGGTAAATTAATATTCTGGTTTCCTTAAAAAAAGCAAAACAAAAATCTATTTTTACCTCAGCAACTAGCAAACTTATGGCCAAATTTGTTACTTATATGTAGTAATTTGTTCCATTTTTGGAGGCATGGCAAGATAACAGTTTATAGGGGAAAGATTCAGGGGTTTCAATGGACAGCAACACCAGTGTGAGTCAACAGTGTGACAGTTAAAAAAAAATCAAACCAGATACAGTAATGAAGGCTACCCTGGGCTGAGTTGACAGTGACGTAGTACCCAGAATAAGGGCAATAAGAATCCTATTGTCCTCCAGCTTGTTCAGACTTCCCCTGAAGTTTAGTTCTGGGTACCACATTTCAAAGAGGATGTTGACAATTTTGAGCAAATGCAGAAGAGAATGATCAGGTTGGTAATGGAGGCTAGCCACCATGCTTTACAAGGACTACTTGGAGGAAATGGGAATGTTGAGCCTGGTGAAGAAGCTATTTGGATGGGGCAGGACATGACAGCTGACCCAAAAATATTTTGAGAAGCTCAACTTGTTCTGCTAGTCCCCAGAAGACAGTACTAGGAGCAAGGAGAGAGGGAATAGGATAAATTTCAAAGAAGTAGATTTAGGCTTAATGTAAGTCAATCAGTCAACAAGCATACTATGTGCCAGGCACTGTGCTAAGCACAGGAGAAAGGCAAAAACACGGCCCTCAAGCAGCTCACAATCTAATAGGAAAGATAACATCCAAACAACTATGTAAATACAAGATATGGAGAGTGGAAATAGCATACAAAATCTCAGAAGAAATCTGTGAGCATCTGAGAAGACCAGAAAAAGCCTCAGGGAAGGTGGATGAGTCTTGAAGGAAGCAAAGGAAGAAAGGAGGCAGAGGTGAGGAGGGAAAGCCTAGCAGGTATAGAGAGGAAAAGGGGCATGGAACTGGAAGGAGTGTCACATTCCAAGAACAGCAAGGTTGGGAAGAGGAAAGTATAAGAAGACCAAAAAAGGTAAGGAGGGACAAAGTGAGATGAGCAGAACCAAGAGAACATTGTAAACAGTAACAACAATATTGTTGAAAGAATGACTGTGAACTACTGAGCTATTCTGAGTAATAAGGACATTCAAATTGACTATGAAGGATTTATGAAGGTAAATGCTATCTATCTACCTCCAGAGAAAGAACTGATACATTGACATAATGACTGACATCTCTCTCTCTCTCTCTCTCTCTCTCTCTCTCTCTCTCTCTCT
>NW_027187338.1:1261406-1328367 GCF_028583685.1 Petaurus breviceps papuanus
CTCTCTCTCTCTCTCTCTCTCTCTCTCTCTCTCTCTCTCTCTCTCTCCCCCATATATATTGTATGGCTTCACACACACATACATATATCACATATTGGACTTCTCTAGTGTGGGTTTGGAGGGTGGGAGGGAGACAACTTGGAACTCAAAATATAACAAAAATAAATTTCATTTAAAAAGAAAAAAGAAGGGAGGGGACAGATTGTGAAGGACTTTAAATGTCAAGCAGAGGGTTATTTGATCTTGGACGTAATAGGGAGTCACAGAGGTTTACTGAATTGGGGGTGGGAAGGACGTGATCAGATATGCATTTTAGGAAAACCTTTTGGTAACTGAGAACAGGAGGGATTGGAGTAAGCTGTAATTGCTCAAGTCAGAGAGACCAGACAGCCCACTACTACAATAATCCAGTTATGAGGTCATGAGATCTAGCATGAGGGGAGCTGCTGAGGTAGTGGAAAGATATGTTGTGAAGACAGAAATGTCAAGACTTGGAAAGAGATTGATATGTGGAATGAGAGGAATCTAGGAGTATGCCAAGGTTACCATCCTAGGTGAGAGGGAGGAGAGTGGTACTCTCCACAGCAATGGAGAGGTTTGGAAGAGGTTAAAACTTTCCAACAAGTAGAGCTGTAATTAATTAATCAATAATCAGTAATTAATCAATAAACATTAAGTTCATGCGATATGCCTGGCATTGTGGAATGAAATGTCTTAGGAAGTGGTGGGTTTCTCAGATTTGAAAGTTTTCAGGAGAAATATGGATGGTGATGTGTTGGTTTGGTTGTCTAAGGGCTATCTGCCTTTTGGACTAATTTAGGGGTGGGGAAAGGATTCAGTCAGAGGGCCACACGTGAGGACCCAGAGGGCCACAGATTCCCCATCCCTGGACTAGATCATCTGAGAGGACCTTTTCAGCTCTTGGATTTGGTGATTCTATGACCTATCCCTTCCAATATCTTCCAATATATGCTCTTCTGTGTCATTCTTAATATTTTATCTTACACTTGTGCTTTAATCCTTCTGTAAATACTGGAAGGAGCTATGGTTTCATCTGACTCTCAAATATGGGAACTTCCTTCTCCAAAGTATATGAGGTAACCTACCCATGACTTATTAGATAAATCCTAGACTTGCCTGAGTCACCGAGAGATTAAGGGTTTGGTCTGGTTCCCGCTGCTAATCACACAAGAGATAGGATTTGAACCCAGTCTTCTGGACTCCAAGCACAGCACCCTAACCAATACTATGCTACTTTTAATTGATAATGTGAAAAAATTCAATCTAAGGTAAAAGGGGGACAAACCTTACTTCAATTCAAATTCATTTCTTCATTGTTAGGATCCATCTCATGGCACAACTAGGTGGCACAGTGGATAAAGTGCCAGGCCTGGAGTCAGGAAGACCTTCTGGCCTTACTTAGTTGTGTGATCCTGGGCAAGTCACTTAACCATATTTGCCTCAGTTCCTCATCTGTCAAATGAACTGGAGAAGGAAATGGCAAAACTACTCCAGTATCTTTGCCAAGAAAACCACAAAAGGGACCAGGAAGAGTCAGATATGACCGGAAACAACTAAAACAACAATAATCTACCTGACACAAACCCTAAAAAGGCATGGAGATGCTGTCTGTATAATCTACTTTGGTGCTGTGGACACAAATAAATGTCTTAGGGAACAAAATAGTTGATTGAGGTCTAGTGAAAATGAACTTTGGATTAGAGGTCATGGGTTCACTAGAACTAGTCTCAGGTTTACCACTTACCATTTCTGAGTTTCAATTTTCCATCTGCCAAATGGGGATAATAACCACTGCCCTAACTGCTTCCCCAGGGAGGGTGTGTTTTGAGGATCACAGGAGATAATGGATATAAAAGCATTTTGAAAAGTTAAACGTGTCATAAAAATGCAAGGGATTATTACAGCTATTGTCAGACTAGAAACATGCCAGATATTCAAAGGTTTGGAAAACAAAAACAAAGCTGCCCTCTCTATATTCTGCCCCCTTTCCTATTACCCTCCCCCCAAAAAAAGCCCAACACTGGAACTTTAAAGTAAGGAAGACTGTTGAAACTCCAATCCGAGGCCCTTAAGAAGTACCTGTTCAAAACAGCTTCATCTCTGGGCTGATAGATATGATGATACCTCCAGGAAAAGCTCTCCCTGAGAGAGATGTCTGTGGTTTTATCTCCTTCCTGCTCTGCTGGTTTATCATTTAAGGAAGTGTTTACAAGGAAGCCAGATCTGGACTGCTTCAGATTTCCATTGATCCTATTCCCCCACCCACCTCTTTGTAAGGGCCCTATCTCCTCCTCCCTTTTCCAGATTCCCTCACATCTCCTAGATGAAAGGAGGCAGGGGGGAAGGAGGAAGGGAAGACACAACCAATCAGGTGAAGTTTAATAGAGAAGGACCATTCCAGATTCCTCTCACTAGATGAGCCTGAAAAGAGAGTAAAGCAAGCCTGAGTAAAGTCTACCATGTTTCACTGAAAGGCTAATCTTTTTTGGAGGGGAGGGGAGACAAGGCAATTGGGGTTAAGTGACTTGCCCAAGGTCACACAGTTAGTGTGTCAAGTGTCTGAAACCAGATTTGAACTCAGGTCCTCCTGACTTCAGGGTTGGTGATCTATTCACTTCTCCTTCAAAGGCTAATCTTGACCCATATTATCCATAATCATGAAACAGTAATATAATAATGATTTGATTAAGGAGAAGATATGATGGAGTATATACAGCATTGGATTCAGATTCAGAGAAACTGGGTTCAAATTCTGGTTCTGACATTTCTCTATGTGGTTTTTGACAAGTCACTGAACCTTCTTAGTGGGCTTCCATGTCTTCATCTGTAAAATGAAAGCAGATTAAGTGATCTCCCATGTTTCTTTCAGTCCTCAATCAAACTACAATCCTACAGGAGGTTGCTCTTATAATCTGGGAGACCTGGGTTCAAGTTCTGCCTAATTGGTTATCAAGACTGAGCAGTATGGTGCCATGGAAACAGTCAGGTTTGGGTGGGTTCAGTTCAAACCTCTGACATGTGACTTTGGGCAAGATGCTTAACCTTCCTCAGTCTCCTAATCTGTAAAATGGAAGGGTTAGTCTCAGTGGCCTCTGAGGTTTTCTTCTAGCTGAAAATCTGTTATCTCCTGATAAGTTACTTCCCAGGCAACTCTCTAAGACTAAGTTATGGAGGCCAGGTGCAGAAAATGGAGAAAATTTGCATACCCTGGGTTCTTCCCACCAACAGAATGACAGGTATGGAACAAGGACATTTAAAATCTGCCAAGAGGCTCCTAGATTGCTTGTTTACAATAACCACTTACATTTCTAGATCACTGTTTAAAATACTTTTGTCACAATTGCCCTCTACAATAAGCAGGGATAGGAACTGGGATTATGGTTTTAAACAGATAGGGAATTCACACATGTGTAAGCATTCTCACTGATGGTCAGCACTTTCTCTGCAACCTAGAGTCTCAGAGAGGTCTCTGGTGAGGTCCCAGTTAAGTGACTTGTCACACAGCCAGGATATGTCAGAGGTAGGGACTAGGTCTTCCTGCCTCTGGGGCCTCCTTTCTATCCACTATGCCCTGTAGCCTTGGAAATAGATCACATTATCCCCATTTTATAGCTCAAAAAACTGAGATAAAAGGTTGAATAGCTCAGTGCCCTATCCGTTGGCCAAATTGAATTGAGCTAAATCATAACGATCCCCTGGGGAATCAAAGCCTGGAAGAAGGCCCTTACCTCTTCTTTTATTAGCTCTCCACCACAAAACATCACCATCTATTTCAATGTTTAGAAATTCCCTTTAGGAAAAATATCTAAGAGTAGGAAGAAATCTCTAAGGTGGCAGTGGTAGAGAGAATACTCTATTTGGAATATGGAATCAATCACCTAGGCTTGAATCCTTACTCTGTGACTTATCTATGTGATCTTAGGCATGCTACCTCTCTTTTTATTAGTAAAATCAGGGGCTAGAGGACCTCTAAGGTCCCTCCTAGCTCTAAATTCTGTGATATAACCTATATATGTAACCTATTAACCTATTATGTCATCCACCAGAGCAGGAGTTCAACCTCTATGATTTCCCTGAAAATTAGTCATCCAGTTTCTTCCCAAATACCAGAGGCAATTCCCTACCACCTTGGTGAATGTAGCCAAGTGGACACTCTAATGATTTAGATCTAATCTTTTTTTTTAAATTAGAAAATGTATTTCTATTTACTTAACTACTTCCCAAACACATTTTTAAAAAATCAATATGCATGGCAGCTAGGTGGCACAGTGAATAGAACACCGACCCTGAAGTCAGGAGGACCTGAGTTCAAATCCTGGATCAGACACTTGACCTTCTTAGTAGCTGTGTGACCTTGGGCAAGTCACTTAACCCTAACTGTCTTTCCTTCCCCCCTTCAAAAAAAACAATACTATTCACTTTAAAAAACTCTGAGTTCCAAATTCTTCCCTTCTCTATCCTCCTCTATCCATTGAGAAGGCAAGCAATGCAATATTATGCATGCGAAGTCATGCAAAATATTTCCATATTAGTCATATTGCAACACACACACATGCACACATGAAACATAAAGTGAAAAAAGTGTGTTTCAATCCGCATCCAGAGTTCATCAGTTCTCTCTTTCTGGAAGTGGTTAGCATCTTTCCTTATGGATTCTTTGGAATTGCCTTGGATCATTGCCTTGAGTAGAGGAGCCAAGTCTTTCCCAGTTGATCATCCTTACAATACTGCTGTTACTGTGTATGATGTTCTCCTGGTTCTGCTCACTTCACTTTGTATCAGTTCATCTAAGACTTCCCAGGTTTTTCTGAAACCATTCTACTTGTTATCTCATATAGCACAAAAGTATCCCATTATAGTCATATACCACAACTTGTTCAGTCATTCTTTAATTGATCAGCATCTCCTCAGTTTTCAGTTGACACCACAAAAAGAGCTGCTATAAATTTTTTGTACAAATAGGCCTTTTTCCATTTTCTTTTATCTCTTTGGGATACAGACTTGGCAGTGGTATTCAAGCAGTACAAACTGAATCCCATCCTTCTCCCCAAGTCTTCTCTTCTCCAAATGACATATTCCAGTTCCTTTGTGACAAGATTTCCTCTAGGCCGGCTCTAGCTTGCTTTTTAAAAGGTGGTACCCAATACAGAACAAAATATTTCTGACTGGGTCTGTCCCAGGTAGAGGACCTAGAGATCTTCTCTGCTTCTATTAAAGCAATCTGTAAACCAGAGAATCATGATTAAAATGATCCTTCTCTTATTGGGAGTAGAAATGGGCTGTATTATCAAATTATTGTGCATAGTTTGGTGAGATTGTAAGGTCAAACTCTGAACTGGTACAAGTGACCAGCTCTAGTGCCTAGAAAACAAAAGGAGAGAGGTGGCACCATGTTAAATGTTGATTGGATCCCATAGGTGTCAGTCTTACCTCCCCAGCCACTAGGACAGAGCTAAGGCCCCAGGGAGGCTACCTGCAGTAGGATCTTACCTACAGTAAGCTACCTGCAGTAGGAGCTGCCAGATGTAGGGGAGGATTCCAAACTAGGGAAGGAGCCCCTCCAGGACTGACTTGGGGCTTTTGGAAGGGTCTGGTGGAGTAGCTGGATTCTGGTGGTCCTGTCTGGGGTGGAGTGGGGTAACAGATCAGCTCTCCCCCAAGAAGAACCAGCCTAATATCTGGCTTAGCATATGGGGATTGGGTGGGGGGAAGGCAAGGTAGGAATATTTATTGCCTACTTTATTCTAGGCACTGTGCTAAGCCCTTTATAGTATCTCATTTGATCCTCACAGCAACGCTGGCAGATGGGTATATCTCTATCTTGCAGTTGAGGAAACAGGCAGACAAGTGACTTGCTTAGGGTCTCACAGCTAGTGTCTGAGGTCTTATATGAACTAAAGTCTTCCTGATTCCAGGCCTAGCACTCTCTCTGTTGGGTTAGGATGAGAAAAGGAAATATGGAAACCAGTGAGGCAGTTCTAGATAGCAGGAGAGTATCTTTATAGCATTGTCATTTTAGATTTTGTCCCCTTTAACCTGTAACACTATATCCAGCCTTGTTTTGTCTAAATGGACAGAAGGCAGTTTGACAAAGGTTCATAATCTTCAGGGGGTAGGCCAGGAATAAAGGAAAGATCCTGGACACTTGAAGACCATCAGCTGAAGCTTTAAAGGTCCAACCTCTCACTACTCATATGACCTTGGACAAGTCCTTTCTGTTTACTGGATCTGTTTATCCTATCTTTAGAAAGACAGGTTGGACTAGGTGATATTTGAGATCCTTTACAGCTCTAATCTTTCAGGTATTTCACTGAAAATTATGCCATTTTACCTTGGAGGTGGAGGTAGGGTGGGCTATAAATCTTGGCCTCAGCACGCTCCTCATTATCTCCTTCACAATTTCTCCCAGGTATGTACTCCAGAAGCAACCCATATGTGCTATGGATTCATAGGAGCCTAAGCTCCCCCCTCCCCCCCACAAAACACAAACATGTACCTTGCTCCATTTATGTGGTCTCTGCAAAGATTGCTCTGTGTGTGCTATGTGTGCCAGGAAGAATTTGTGCATCATTTGTGCATGGACTGTGTGTTCCTGGGAAATCTACTCTCCCATCACTCCCATTACAAATTGGTACATTGCTCCTGCTGTACCAAGAATCTTTGTCTTTGTTTCTGTATCTCTTCAAGCTTTGGTCTGGTTTCTCTGGCTCCTATCTAAAAGCCCTCCCCTATCCCATTTCCCATTGCTGACTTCTAGATCTGCCTTATTCCCGCTGGATGTCCCACTAGATGTCTCACAGAAATACAGCATTCCTAAAATGATCCCCTCGCCCCAAAGTAAATGAACACTCTTAATTGCACTGTTTTTGTCTGTAGTACCATCATTCATCCTGTCTCCTAAGTTCAGAAGTTGGGGTTATCTCATTTTCATATCTCTAATGCAGTGCTTCTTGACCTGGGGCCCATGAGCTTGTTTTTATATTTAAAAATTTGAGGGGCAGCTAGGTATAGTGGATACAGTGCTGGATCTGAAGTCAGAAAGACCTGAGTTCAAATCCAACCCCAGCTATTGTGTGACCTTGGGCAAGTCACTTAGCCCCAAATGCCTTGCCTTCCCCCCTCCAAAAAAAAATTAAAAACTAGCTTTTCAATGAACAATCTCGTTTCTTCCTCCCAGCTCCCCTCCCCACACACTGGGGGAAAAAGAGGGAAAAAAAACTTATGGTAACAAAAATGCATAGTCAAGCGAAACAAATTCCTGTATTGGCCATGTCCAAAAATGTGTCTCTTTCTGCATATTTAGTCCAGCACCTCTGTGTCAGAGATGATCTTCTGGAATCATGGCTGATCATTGCATTGATCTGAGGTCTTAAGTTTTCACAGTTTGTGTCTTTATAATGTTGATCTCATAGTATAAATTATTCTCCTGGTCCAACTAATTCCCTTCCCTCTTTGTCAGTTCATACAAGCTTTCCCAAGTTTCTTTGAAATAGTATCTTTCATCATTTCTTATAGTACAATGATATTCCTCTACACACATTTACTCAATTGATAAGTAACTCCCCCACCCTTAGTTTCCAGACCTTCATAATTACAAAAAGAGACATACTGTACTTCAATACAAATTGTTTCCTTTACAACCTTATATGTTTTATGTGCTTGAAAGGGTACAGGTCCATAAGTTTCACCATTTTGCCAAAGAAGTCCATGACCCATAAAAGTTAAGAACACCTGCTCTAATAAAATAAGTCTAGGCTCATGGCATCCCTTTGGAAACATTTCTCACATCCATCCCTTCATTTCTGTTTCCAGAGTCATTGCCAACTACAATTACTCATTATTATTTCCTTATCTCTCCACTTTCTTTCCCCAACCAACCTGCCCTTCATATAGCTGCCAGAATAATGTTTCTTATGTTAGATCACATCATGGCAGCCATTTTCCTGCTCAAAGCCCTCTCATGACTCCATTTTGCCAATGGAATAAAGTTCATTCTCCTATATCTGGTATTTGAGGTTATCCACAATGTGGCTCCCTATCTTACTTTTCCAGACTCATTTCATAGTACTACCCTTGCATGCATCCCACAATCCAACTGAACTGAATTTTTGCCATCCATAATATATGCTCCAGGCTTCCCTGCTTCTCTCTGCTCACACCATTCTATATGCTTGAAATGCACTCACCAACTCCTTGCCCCCCTTTCCCACCTGTTAAAAAATTCTGCTCATCCTTTAAAGCCCAGCTCAAATGCAACCTGCTTTAGGAAAACTTCCCTGATTCTTCCAAATTGGTAATGATCTCCCCTTCTGGAATCTCACATGACAGCTTTTATATCTCATGTATTTAACAGGTATCTTTTTATATTGCAATTATTTCTGTATGTATCCTGCACCCTTGATAAACTGTAAGTTCTACAGTTCAGGACCTGGACCTGTCTTGAAAGGCCTACCCTCATAAGCTATTTTCCTAAGATTATCAACATTGTTTCAGCATTTATATCTACTAGTTTCCTTCATACTCTAGGATTCATCCAAGCCTGGTGATCTGACTCATTAGGGTTTGCTGGTTATTTAATGACCAATTCATCACTCATCTCGGGTTTCAATTCTGTTAAATATTTGGGCTCTATTTTTTCTAGTCTGAATATATGGAGAATAGAAGCAAAATAAAATCAAGTCGTTCCTGAAAAAAACTGAGGATGAATTAAAAGGGCAGTTTATAAGTATTTAGAAGGGGAAGCAGTTATCATAAAGAGATATCATGATTTAATCAATAATAGTTTAGACACAGACTAATTTCCTTTTGAAAATGAGAATATTAGATTGGGATGATCAATAAGAGTATTGGGCACAGGAAAACATGGATTCTAATCCTGCCTCTGACTCTTACTATGAAATCTTGACAAATCTTTTAGTCACTATGATCTTGAAGCAATTCCAAGACATATGCCTATAAGGATGAGTTACAATCTGCATTAAGGGTAGGGACTCTCACACTGAGATCCTACCATATTGCCAATAATACAGATCCTTCTTGTATTGACATGTTAAACTGGTAGATTGGGGAAATAAAGATATAGGTAGATATATACACACATACATACACGTATATATGTGCACTTATGCATGATGTCCTTGTAGGTAATATATAGGGATGCGAGTTGAATGACAGTGTAGTAAAGAGATTCAGAACCAGGTCAAATGACTCAATCCAAAGAGGGAAGGATTGTAACGAGGGGGAAAAGAAACCAGGGGTAGGGGGAGGTCATTTCAGAATATAGAACAGATGTCAAATTTCAGTAAAAAGACATTGACAAGTTGGAGTGTATCCAGAGGAAACTGGTGAGGGTAGTCAAGGGCTTGGAGAACAGGTCACATAAAGATTCTCTGAGGGGACTAGAAATACTTGAGAATTTAGGGGAACCATAATAGCTGTCTTCAGGTATTTGAAGAGTAGTCAAATGGAGAAGGAATTGAATCCTGGGGAGTAGAAATGGGAGAAATGAGTAGAAGTTACAAAGAGCCAAATTTCAGTTCCATGTAAGGAAAGACTTTCCAAGCAATTAATTAGTGCCACCCAGAGGTAGAGTTGGCTCAGGTGGTGCTGAGTTCTCCATTTTAGGTTGTTTCCCCTGTTCCCTCACCCCCACCCTGCAGAGTGGTTGCTTCCCCAGATGATGGATATGATGTCTGGGCGGGAAGCAGGTCTGATAGTGTAGAAGGAGCACTCCCAGGGTTCTTGTGCCTAACTGCATCCAGGAGAAAAATGATGATAATAGCTAACATTTATATAATAGTATAAGATTTGGGAAGTGCCTTACAAATATCTCATTTGATCCTCATATTACTATCCTTCTTTTACAAATGAGGAAATTGGGCTAGGCAGAGGTCAAGTGACTTGCCCAGGGTCACACAGCTAGTATCTGAGGTTGGATTTGAACTCATGTCTTTCTGACTTCAGACCCAGCTATACCTGGCTTCCTCTAGAAGGGATAATAAGACCTGGATTCTAGGTTCTGATACCTATGAACTATATAAGATGAGCAGCTCCCTTAACCACTCAGTACCACCTGATAAACTATACATTACAGATGAAAGCATGGACTACTTACTAGGCACACACTATGAGAAGAGCACTGTGCTAAGTTCTGGAGATACAAACAGAAAAGATAATCCCTAATCTCAAGGACTTTACACTCTAATCTACACATACGTAGAAGGTTTCAGCTGAAAGTTAGATGGAGAAGTCCCACAGTTTTTACAGTGCAAGGGCAAAATTGATGGTAATGGTTGTTGCTATTGCTTGGTCATTTTAGTCAAGTCCGACTCTTCATCACCCTTTTTGGGGTTTTCTTGGCAAAGATACTAGAGTGGCTTCTCATTTCCTTCTCCAGCTCATTTTACAGATGAGGAAACTGAGGCAAACGGGGTAAAGGGACTCGCCCAGGGTCACACAGCTAATCAGTGTGTGAACCCAGATTTGAACGAAAAAAGATGAGTTTTCCTGATTTCAGGCCCAGTACTCTAACCACTGCACCAACTAACTGTCCCATGCTGATGGTAATGGATCTTATTTAATGTTATTTGCAGCAGTAAAATATTAGTTTCTGATGTTGAACTATTTGATATGCTAAGACCTTTCTGGCAAGAACTTTATTTTCTGGGTCTTAAGTAGCAGTGGCTATAGCACCTGAAGGTGCAGTTGCAAGGCTACCTCTCCACAGGGGTTGCTTCCCAGGATGATGGCTGAGGGAACTGGGCTATAAGCTTTGTCATTCCCAGGGCTCTTGCATGCAGGATCCTGGGCTCCATCCAGATCTGAGGGGACATTGCAGCCCAGGTGGTGGTGGTGGTGGTGGTGGTGGTGGTGGTGATGGTCTGACTGGATTGGCACATTCTGCCTCCCATCTCTCCCTCTGGGTGCCTTGCCGCTTCAACTAAGCTAGTTTGTTTGTCCTGTGTAGTGAGGCTGACTGGCCCCATCTGCATCGGAGTTTCAGGAAAGAGGACTAGTGGTCTGGAAGGAACTGACACTCCCAGGGCTCCTCTTTCTAACTGCTTGTAGGTGGCCATTGGTTGGCAGTTGTTACTGGTGATGATGAGGAAGGTAGATCCTCTCCTCACAATGACTTGTCCCCTTCATGATGCATTTAGAGGCTGGGCTGGAGGCAGGACTGGGAGGCACTGCTATTCTCAAAGTTCTTGGGCTCAGGGACCTAGGCTATCCCCATCAAGATCTGAGGGGAGGTGATGGCTAAGGTGGTGGTGCTGGCCTGATTTTCCTGATACACGTGGCCTTCCACATCTTCCTCAGGCTTACTCTTTCAGCTTGTTGTGCTGATATGTATCACAGAGGGATTTTCAACACCAGGAATTCCCCATACCTATAAAATCACAAATCTAGAACAATAAAAAAGCAAACAACACCCCAACTCTGACTTTATCACGAAAGTCTGTGAGAATGGGATTTGATATACAAAGATCTGTTTTCCAGACAATTTTGTCAGAAACACACCTATTCTTCAGCTGGAAGAGCTTTTAGTGTACTATCTCTTTTGTGCCATTCACCTCCTCCCATCGCAGTTCTCTTGAGCATTCCCAGGGGCTCAGTGCAGATATGTTAGGGTTTCAGGGACTCCAGAGCCCAGAAAAGGGAACCAAGGCACCCTGCGCTCCTACTTTCTCCTGAGAAACAACCAGGCCAACAAAAATACTGCATCAAATAAGCATAGACACATTTTGTTTGCAACTAACTTTTGTTTTATCCCCTCCTTCAATTTTTAATGATTCTGGCAACAGTATTAGGACAAATATTGGGAGAACGAAGGGAATGGGAGGAGATTGATTTAGATCCTGCCAGAGTGAAGGGAGAGAGGAGAGGTCCTGGCTTCCTCACTAACTTGGGGGAAGCAAAGCTCAGTGGGAGGATGAAGAGACCAAGATGGGTCAATGGTTCATAGAAAAACAGAGGCTCACTTAGGCCCTTCCCTTTCCCTGCTGCATTCTCTTGTCCTGAAGCATTGTTCATAATTCTCTGTTCTCAATCTTTTACAAGATTTTGTTTTTCATTTGCCATGTGTCCAGCTAGGCACTGATGATACAAAAACAAAAGTGACCAGGACTCCTGCATAATCTCATCAGAAATGACAGTGTTCCTATATCCCTATCTCTATTCATCCATCCATCCATCCATCCATCCATCCATCCATCCATCCATCATCCATCCATCCATCCATCCATCCATCCATCCATCCATCCATCCATCCATCCATCCACCCACCCACCCACCCATCCATCCATCCACCCACCCATTCATCTATCTACATTTATACACACACAGAGTAAATGCAAGATAATTGAGAGAGGAGGAAAGCCCTGGGAAGGGGGATCTGGAAAAATTTCATGTGAACACTTTGACCTGAGCCTTGAAGAAAACCAAGAATTTCAAAAGGAAGGAGAGCACATCAGGCATGGAGGCCAGCAAGCAGAAGAGATAGAATGTCAAGTGTGAGGAGCAGTAAATAGTCCAATATGGCTGAACTACCAAGTGAATGAAAGGAAGTATAAGAAAACTGGAAAGACTGGAAGAGGACAGCTTATGAAGGGCTTTAAATGGAAAACAAGAGTTTACATTTGATCTTTAGGGGAATAGGGAGTCACTGGAATTTCTTGAGCCAGAGAGTGATGTGATTGAACCTGTGCTTTAGGAAATTTCAATTTAGCATCTGTTCGGTAGACAGAGACCTGAGGCAGAGAGACCAATCAAGAGGCTATTGCAGTGGTCAGGGGGAGAGTCAATGAGGGCCTATCTGAGCTAGGGAAGGGGTTGCATGTGTGGAAAGAAGTTAAAGGATCAGAGAGGTTTTGTGAAGGTAGAATGACAAGAATTTAGAATCTGATGGGGATAAGGAGAATGAGGTAGAGTGAGGAGTGGAAGATGCCACTGAAGATGGGAATCTGGTTGACTGGAAGGCTGCTGGGGCCCTGGACAGTAATAGGGCAGGTTTGAAAACCAGACTGGCTCACTCTTCACCCTGCATGACTGTGCTACTGTCAGGGCCTGCTGGGGGAATGCAAACTCATTTTAAAATAAAAATGAGCCAAACAGAATTAAGCCAATAAATCTGATGGCCTGCATCACATAATGCGTTGCCAAGCCAAACAGGACCTTTGAGGGTTGTCGGGACTGCTGGGCTCCTGCATCTTTAGCAGGAATAATCTAGTAGAATAGAAGGTTGGCCCAAAGGGACTGGCTGCCAGGGCCCCTCAGCTTTGTCTATCTCGGAGTGGTTCTGGTGGGAAGACCAGTGGTCCTAGGAACACTGAGTTGGGGGGGTGTTGAAGGAGGGGGTACATCTACCACTGAAGCATGCCTTGGGCACCAGCCTTGGGGAAAAGGGGATGGGGGAGAATTGTAGGTTGCAGGCAGCAGAAGCTGGGAAAGAAGTAAAGCCCCTGAGGCTTTCTCTCACTTTTCTCTCTTTTTCTCTCACAGCAGGGCCAGTGCTTCTGAGATTAGAAGAGAGGGGAAGAACCTTTGCAGCTGGGGCTGAGGAGGGGCATATCCTGGCCGTCCAGGCAAGGGCGGCCATCATCCGGCCAGTTGCGTCAAGCTCTCCCCAAGGTCTGACGTCCTCAGAGGGCCTCTGACCGCTCCCTTCCTCTTCAGCTGTACTGTCCCCAGAACAGCTACCCCAAGAAGCGGTCAGTTCCCCAGGGGGTGGGGGTGGAGGGGATGCGGGATGGAGATGGAGACCAGTCCAGCCTAGGCTCCTCCTCCCCCTGCCCTGGCACATGCAGAGGCCCCAGGCTCCAGGAGTTGGGGAGTTTGAAAAACTTGAGCCAGGATTCCTCTGCTGACTACGGGTTGGGGGAATGCAGGCGCTAAAGGGCGTCCCGGAGAGCGACCGCAGAACCGCGGGAGGGGAGCGGGGCGCAGGGCGCCGCTGTTCTTCCTGCGCTCTGGAGTCCCTGAAACCCCAGCGTATACGCGCTGAGCCCCCGGGGCCTGGGCGGGAAAGGGCGGGAATAGGGGACACAGTTAAGAACTGTCGGGTTTTCATTCGTGGCTGTCCGGGAGGAGTGTTTGCAGCAAGGAGGGTTTGGCGGAAGAGACTGAGGAGGGCGCGCGCTTTGTCTCCATCTCTAAAGACTGCGGTAGAAAAACCTCTGCTTGGAAGTCAGAGGACGTGAGTGCGAATGACTCCTCTGTTACTTACCTGTGTGCCCTAGGGCTAGACACTTCTCCCTGGGCCTCGTTTGCCTCATCTGTAAAATGGAAAGGATTGACTTTCAGATAGCTTGGGGCTTTGGAGGCTGAGCTGCGGACCTTTCTGTTGCCCTCCCCATCCCTAGGTCCCCTACCTCATCCCCAGGATGGGGCTGCGGGGGCAGTAGGAGGATGGGCACTGGGGAGGTAGGGGGCTCGGAAGGGCGGTTGGCTCAAGAGGTTCAGGAAAGGCAGACAAGGATGGGAGAGGGTCTGAGTCCTCTCTCCCACCCCCACCCCCTTCCTGAGCGGGTCTCGTGCCCAGTTGTGAACGCCTCAGGCCGGGAGGGGAGCAGAGAAAGGGGAGAGGGGTGGTGTTCCATTACTGAACTAGCGTGGGGGAGTGAAGGAGGTGAAGGCGGGTTATCCAGGCCTCCGCTGCCCTATTTCCTTGCGGTGGCAGCATCGGGAGGAAGGGGCCCTACCGGCCCCTGGCTCCCCCTCTCAGCTTGTCTCCAGTGTTATTCTGCCGACCCAGTTGCCAGGATCCTGAGCTCCAGGGATTCTACGGTTACTAAGCTACTAGGTTTGTTGTCTTTTATTTTACAATATTTTCTTCTGGGGGAGGGGGGCAAAAGAAAAGGAAAGAGCAAATAAAAAAAATTAAAATAACCCCTCCCCCAGAACACACACACTCACACACACGAACAAACACACATAGCCTTGTAAAACAATTGTCCTTGGAGAAGAGAGAGAAAAACCTGACCCCTTAATTCCTTATCCCCAACTCGATTTCTGGTGAATGAGGGGTTGTGGATGGTCTGTCTTGGAGCCCTGGGCAGGCAAGGGCCCTTCTGCAAAGAGAGGAGGATGATGGCCAGCGGGAACGGGCTCCCTTCTCCCACGGTGGCTACCAAGCACCCCTCACCCCTGGGCCCGTTCCCCAGGCATATCTGGATCCACCAGGACACACCTCAAGACAGCCTGGACAAGACCTGCCATGAGATATGGAAGAGGGCCCAGGGCCTCCCAGAAGCCTTCCAACCTAGGACAGGAGCAATGGTACCAGCACAACCCACTTCTGCCCCAGTTGGTGCCCTCAGAGACCATGACAGCACTTTCCAGGATAAGTGAGTGTTTTTCCCTTGCCATGACAGAAACTTGGGCTGGGTGACTCTGAGCATCAAAGGTCTAATTCCTTGGGAGGCAGTTGCTTGTGGAGAATATTTCCCTTGGCTACATATCTGCAGTCAGTCTATGGTGGCTGGCCTACTGTCCTCCCTTCCCCATGCCTCACATTTCCCTCTAGGTTTTCCAATACCAACAAGTCAGTGCACCAGGCCCACAACCCGCAGGGGCTGCAAGGAATAATGCCCTGGGAACAGTTGTGCCCTATGATGGTTGAGGCACCTTTTGGGCCTGTTCTGGTATGAAGGGCCAACTTTTCTTCCTTGCCTTCTCACTTCTCCACCCAAAGCCTTGGATATGTGAGGCAAGAAAATTGCATTAATCAGAGCTAGTATGATCTGCCAGTCCTGGTGGTCTACCTACCTCCAGGGTTCCCAAGTGACTCCTCAGAGATGGTTTAGAGATGAGGATTTCTTGGGAGATGCTTTTCAGAGATACTCACTTTCCTTCCCATCACATAAACTGATCTTTTTGGTGTGGAGCCACATCTGGAATCCCCCAGCTTGGGAAGCAGCTGTCCCATTCAGCCGCTACAGAAACCTCTCCAAAAGCACACATCAAAATATTTACTGGGAAAGCCCTGACATCGTCAAAGACCATAATAGAAAATTAACACATTCTAGAAGATGGCTGTAAATATGCCTATTTCCTGCTGGGAAACCCTGTGTCTGGGAGTGCCAAGTGTCTATACTGGGGCAGAGGCGGGGGCAAGAGGAAGCAGGGGAACAAGAGCTGGGGGATAGGGAGGGAGAGGCAGGAGAGGAAATGAAAGGCTATGATTCATGCCCCTATTTAGTCTTTCCATAAGTTTTCTGTTTTCAAAGGGTGTTGCAAACCTGAATTAATTACTCCTGGAAACATCCCCGCCAGGCAGATAGTGCTGTCCCCATTTTACAGATGGATTAAGTGTTAATAATTAAGTGCTAATTAGAGGCTAAATGATAATTAAGTGTTGCTGGCCCCTGTATGGTTCTGCACAGTGGAGAATGGCATTGGGGAGTTGGTAGAGTCTTTGCTTGCTAATCCAAGCAGCACCCAGGCAATGACCAGCTGTTAGTGGCTGCTCATAGGCTGTTGCAAAGCTTACCTTTGGATCCCAGAGAATTGAAAGCCCTAAGCGCATCAGTGGGTTAAAGATGCAAACAGCTCAGCTGCTTCCTCTCCCATCTCTCCTGTTCTGCAGTCCTTGTCAGAGAGGAGGAAGTTAAAGGCACTCTCTTCTCAGTTTGCCTCAGCTGCATTAGAGAAACAAATATCGCAAGCTTGGTGCAACTGAGCAGTGCTCCATGCAGAGCTGCAGGCCAGTCTGCCCAAACACTGAGCTGGTCCTAGGCAGATCATACAGTTCCTTGCATTTTACCAAGATGGTAACAGAGAAAACAAGCCAACCAAGGCCATGCAGGTGTGTGGCAAGATTCAAACTCTAGTCCTCTCACTCCAAGGATCTTTCCACTGAACTACACTGCCTCTGGATGAATGAGGAGTGAAGTCTTCCCACTTCAAATTAGGCACTTGCCAATGGCAGTAACAGACCTGCAGACAACATCTAGGTGGAAGTTATTCACTTGGTTCATTAGCCATGAATAGTTTTTAACATGGGACTTGGTTTCCCCAAATAGCCTTGGCTTCTTCCAGGCCTCTCTTTTCTTTAATCCTCAACTTTGTATGTGGACCTCAAAATTGGACTGGGGTGCAAATGTATGGGTGTCAGGAGATCTTCCTTTTAGTTTGGGGTGTGCCATTGATTACCTGTGTGAGCTGGGGCAAATTGATTTGAACCTCTGTTTCCCCTACTTTAAACTGAATGATGAACTTGGTCCTATTTGCCTTCAGGATTGTGGTGAGGATGATAAGGGATGATAGATATAAAAGCACTTTGAAAGTTTTAAATAAAAATTGTATAAAACGCAAGTTATTATACTTTTAATTGCCCAGATGTGTCTGATACAGCCTCATTCTAACTGTTCAGGCATAAACCAACTATATCACCATAGTATATTTAGGAATCTGCTTGTAAAGTGCAAGCCCCATCTTTTGAAGCTTATTTGAAACTGTGACAAATATACCAATTGCTGGAGTTAACTGGCCTCTATACAGGAGCTGAATGGATTATGTTTATGAATCCCAGTTATGGAAACTTTCTGGCTTATGTGCATGACCCTTGAGTTTGGGAACTGTCTGGCTTGTCCATGAACCTTGGATGTGGATTTTTAACCCATGTGCATGAAGCGCAATCAGGGAACTGTCTGGCCTGTGTACCTCACATTCATTAGTTCATTCATTCATTCATTCATTCATTCATTCATTCATTCATTCATCTATACACCTATCCAGTCATTCATCTGACAAAAATTTATTATCTAGCCCCAGGTTTAGGAGCTGATACGGTATTTAGTTTCTATATGAACCCCATTCTGGGAGCTGCATAGCCTATGTACAAGAGCCAGATATGTGGGAAATGCCTGGCCTATATAGTCATAAAGATCAAACCTAGGAATTTTCTGATTTATGTTCATGAACCTCATTCATTCAACTCCAGATCTAGGAGCAGATAAAACTTTGTACATGAAACTCAGTCTGGGAAACATCTAACCTGTGATCATGAGTCTCATTCATTCATTTATTCATTCTCCAGGTGTAGGAGCAGGTTTGACAGTGCATATGAATCCTAATCTTTGAGTTGTTTGGTTATTGGGTGTGCGCCCCAGTCTGGGGATCTCTGACATGTACACAAGCTTCATTGATCCATGCACTCATTTATTCTTAAACTATCCTGGCTGTGTGCATAATCTGTGGTCTGAGAGTAAGTTGTGTGACCTATGCACATGAAGCTCACTCAATCATTTATTCATTTAACAAGTATCCAACTTCAAGTCAAAGAACTGACCAGGTGGTGTGCTTCCAGGAAGTGCTTTCTGGGAGCTGTCTGACCTTTAACCATCATCCCCAGTCTGGGAACTATCTGAACTATAAGCATAAGCACAGGCTTGCGAAACTATGTGCTCTATGAACATGAGTCTCGTTCATTTCTTTATTCATTTGTTCAACATGTATTTGTTATCTAGCGCCATATCTGAACATTTCATAGGTTGTGTCTGAGAGCTCTCTAGTCTTTATAAATGATTCTCAGTCTTGGAGCTATTGACAGATTAGAGCAAGATGGAATTTATTAAGGATAGCTGTACTTAAAAAAATAACAATAGGAGCCAACGGTGTGATAGAACAGCCAGAGACATTAGAGCTCAGTATTAAGTGGCGTCCGCCGTGAAAGGATGTTAGTACTATCTTTTTATTGCATAGTTGGATCTCATCTGGAGCAACATTTTCAAGTCTGGGTGAGAAATTTTAGGAAGGACATTGATAAACTGGAGAGTTCCACCGATGGGTAACCAGTTTAGTGAGGGGACGAGAGGCCATGTGATTCAAGCACTGACTGAATGCCCAGTAAAGGTTTGCTGGAGAATAGAAGATTTAGAGGTAACAGAGATAACCATCTAGTGCTTGGAGAACTGACACATGGAAAAGGGGTTTGTCATGTTCTGCTGGGCCCCAGCGGGAAGAAGTAGAATGATGAATAGAAGTGACAGAGAGGCAAATTTAGGTTTTGATGTAATGCTGAGCACTGTCCACAAGTGGGGTGGACTGCCTCAGGAGGCAGCAGGCTCAATCCTTAGGGTGGATCATTTTCCAACAAAGACTGGGATGCTACACAGGAGATTCCAGGTCAGACATACATTGGACTAGGTCATCTCTGAGATCCTTTTCCTGAGGTTCTGTGATTTGGTTCAACAAACATTTAAGTACTTCCTATGTGCAAGGCCCCACTCCCCACCCCCCACCTCTACCAAAATTCCTCCTGCTACTGAGGGCATATTTTCTCTGGTTTCCAGCCCAGTGTTTGCAAGTTGCTTAGTACAGGGAGACAAAACAAAGAAGTCCTTGACCTCAAGGAACTTCCCTTCTACTGTAAGGAAAGTATTTTGTAGACTTAGATGGCATTATATAAATGTAAGTTACTCTGGTAGTTACTCTGGCAGTGCCCAGAGGGATTCTGGGAGCCTCTGCAGGGACCCCTAGCTCTGGGAACTATCTCATAATGAAGCCAGGCTCTGCATGTGGTCTAGCTGTGTGACCCTGAGGAAGACATTTCACCTTTTCCCTGTAGTTTCCTCGCTTATAAAATGGAGATTAGAATGGAGATAATGCTTGCAGTGCCTAAGTCACAGGGTTGTTATAAGAATCAGAGAAGATGATGTATGAGAAGCGCAAGCACTATGAAAATGCAGGCTATTCATTCAATAAACTAATCAGATCATGTGCTTCAGTGAACTCCAGTCTATTGGGCCAATTATTACATGAGCTATTTGGCTCTGGGTACTTTCTGGCCTGCGTCCTGGGAGCTTTCCAGCCTGTGTGCATGAGCCCCAGCTCTGGAAGCTGCCCCCATTGTCTGAGTGAACTGTGGCTTCTGTCTGAGTAGACCCTGGGAGCTGTTCCAAATATGCATGTGTGTATGTGATGAACTCTGATCACTACCCTGCTTTGTGGGCCTTTAGGTCTGTGTAGATAGGTCCCCAGGACAGCACTAGGAACACGGGCTGACCTTGGCCTTCCTCAGTTTCAAGAGCAGCTTTAGCATCTCCCACTGAGGGACAGGCTTTGTCTTGATGTCACACCTGGGAATATTTCTTTTAAGCGGGGCACCTGGATCAATAAGTTGATTGATCTTGTTCATGTGACCAGGATTGGTCAGACTGTTATTATGGCTCTACCCTAGTACATTTTGTGCACTAGCTTAAAAAAATCGAGTTATATCCTGCCTAACATTGTTAATTGGGTCTGTGAAAACACATTAGGTGAAATGCCATCAGAGGGGGCAGATGATTCCATCGAAACCATTTTGTAAATGGGCCATCAGTCAAAGAGCATTACCGTAGGTATCTTCACTTTGCAGGAGGATGTGTTACGATATATTAAAAATCTTATTGTGAAATGACATTGGCAGGGTTGCCTGATGAGGGGCCAGGCCAGTAGTCTGAAATTGGTGGCTCTGATTTGGGCTCCTGCTTGTGAGTTAATCCCCCTCCCTTTTCTACCTTTGGTATAGGTCCTCAGCACTGCTGCCAGCCCCCCTGTCAGCCAGGGTGGGTGCTGTATTCTCTGCTCCTAGGAGCTGCTATGTCTCAGCTGTACCCCTCCCCCAGCCACAATTCCCCCATTCTGTCACTGTGGCAACTGCTTGCTTTATCGTTAATCAGCCCCACTAACCCTTCAGCTTCTGGGAGCTTTGCCTTTATCCAAACTTAAGCATGTCTCTTCCTACTTTATTCGCATCATTGCTGTTATCCTCCATCAAAACCTAATTAGAAAGGTAAATCAGAAGTTCTGAGACCTTTCTAAAAGGTATTTCATTTTTAAAAGTTACAAAATAAACGATCTTCCTGTTAGGTGTAGCTTGGAGGATATCTATACCCAGTTCCCTCACACAGGTATGGAATGGCAAGAGGCTTTCATTCCACCAGTGTTGTAGATGCAAGAGAGCTCCTGGGATGCTGGGGCCTAGGCATGGTGCCTAGACAAGCACAGCATGGAGGACTTTGGGCTCTGAAAAAGAAGGCATTGTACACCCACCTGAGGCCTAGTACAGATTAGATGCTGATGACTTTAGAGACTGACTTCAACTGTCATTTTAACACAGGGAAACTGAGTTACCAAAGTCATTGAGAGGATCTATTTTTGTCAATAATTAGACTTGACTCAGTCGAGTTCTTTGTGGCCTCATCAATTTTATTTAACAACACATGCCCTTCCCCTCATCTGGTCCAAAGTTGCTACCTTCTTAATAATCTCACTTCCAAACATTTTCCTCCTGACTCACTAGAATAGACAGACTCCGATTCTTTTCCTTCCAAATGTCCTCTTGGATCTACCCCTTGGGCCCCAGGACAACATATGTGGAAAGAATATTGGATTTGGAGTCAGAAGACTTAAGTGTGAGCCCTGACGAATACTTCCTGGGGCATGATCTTGAACAAGTGACTTTTCTTGCTGGGTCTGAACTACCTCATCTGCAAAATATGGGATAAGTAGATGACCTCTGGGATCCCTTCAGAATCTCAAGTTATGATCCTTGTTTGAGAAGCAAAAGATAACCCATTACCCACAAAGGTCTGCTGATATTAGTCTTCAGTCTCTCTGTAAACAACTGTGAATGAAGTCTTGTTAGCCCAGGAAGTCTAGATGAAAGATTCTAAATGTTAGTTGAATGAATGGAGGAATAAGTGAAGCATGGAATCTGAAAATTGAAAGAGATCATAGAAGCAACATCTGGTCCAAGTCCTTATTCCAATGCCAAGAGCCTCTTTATGGCTTCCTCAGTGTGGTCATCTGGCCTCTTCTTCAACATTTCTAGTGACTCAAGTGATCAGCTCACCACCTGAGACAGTCTAGCCCACTGCTAAGAGTTCTATTAGAAATTAATTCCCCTTCCCTTTGTACCCAAAGTCCTGATTTGTCCACTTTAGACTGAGAATGCGAAGATCTCTTTCCAATCACATGGTCCGGACATAAACTCACATAGGAAAAGTGACTCCCCAGCCATCACATTTCCTAAACCTATTAGAGTCAGGATGGGATATGCCTGATGGAGATGTCACTGAACAAGGACCAAGAGTCAAGGCCAAGACTATGACCTGAGCCAGAAGGGGAAGCCTAGGGTCAGGCCTAGGAGGGGGAAAAAGGAATAGGAAACCAGTAGCTACTCCAAATCTACTCTTCTTTCCTTGAACCCTACCCCAAACCTTGCCTTCCCCTTCACTCTGCAGATGACCTTCCTCTTCATTTGTTCATTTAGCAGACATTGACTAAACACTTACCACGTGCAAACCAGAGGGCTTGGCTTAGAGAGTTGGTTCAGATAAACTTTAGATAAGACATGGGCTCTGCCTTAATGAAACTTATAGTCAAGTGTGACTGGGGGGAGACTGACAACACAGATAGCTTTAATATACAACAATACATGAAAAGTCTCAGAGAGGTACCATCATAGCACTAGATGAGGAATGAGGGAGATCAGGGAAAGCTTCCTGGTGGAGGTACCATTTGTCTTGGACCTTAAAGGGTGAGCAGCAATTCAGCAGGTAAAGAAGGAGCAGGAGGCATTCTGGATAAAAAGAAGATAGTTTTGTTTTTTTAAAGATAGAGATGGGAGAATGGGCCATGAGTAGTTTGGGTAGGCCATGGAGCTGACTTGGCTAGAGTGTTTGGAAGTACATAGTAGGGAATAATGCTGAATGGATGGGCTTGGGACAGTGTGGAGGTTTCCTTAAAGACAGCAGAGGAATTTTCACTTGCTCATTGGCTAATAGTAGAATGACACTGAACAGAAGAGTCACGTGAGAACATATTGCAATCAGATCTGTGTGTGAAGAAGTTTATCCTGGCAGTGGTATGATGAATACATTAGAGAAGAGGTCGAAATAACTGTTAGGAGGCTATAGAAATAAAATAGTGGACATGGGGGCCTGGTCTTCTAAGGTTTTGGAGTCAAAGAACTGAGGGATGAATCCTGACAACTCCTTCCCAGGGGCATGATCTTGGGCAAGTGACTTTTCTTGCTGAGTTTCAGCTGTCTCACCTGCAAAATATGGGATAAGTAGATGACCTCTGAGATCCCCTCAAGATGTGAAGCTATGATCCCTTTTCTACAAGCAAAAACAATTTGCTAACCACAAAGGATCTTCTGATCTACTGAAAAGAGAAGGCAAATTTAAAAGATGCTTGCAGAGAGTCAATCCAAAAAAATTTTCTTAAAGCACTCAGTATGTTCCAGACACTGCTATGTACTGGGGACATAAACAAAGAAGTGAGACAGTTCCTTCCCCCAGGAGCTTATTCTCTGCTAAGGGAATACAACATGTCTACAGACAAATACAGGGTATATACAAAACGCATACAAAGGGGTTTTGACAAGGGATTGGGACAATAACAACTGAGGAAGTCAGGAAAGGCCTTGAAGGACTGGATCGTTGCTGATCTCACTGGGTCTAAGGAGTGGATTAGGCAATCAGCCTAGAAAGATTCTAATTGTCATCTAGAGGGGTTTATGCTTCATTCTAGAGGCAATAGGGAGCCATTGCAGCTCCTTCAGCAGGGAGGTGGCATTATCAGATCTGGGCTTTAGTCTTTTAGCAGCTCCACAAAGGATGAACCGGAGAGGGGAGAGACTGCATGTAGGGAGACTAATATGGAGACTATTGTAATAACAAATGAAATATGAGAGCTTGAATGAGTATGGTGGAGAAATTGAAGAGGAAGAATAGACAAGATATTTGCCAATAATTAGCTATGTAGGGAGAGGAAGAATGAAGAGGAGCAGATGACTTCTAGGTTGCAAATCTCCCTGATGGGAAGGATGGTGATGTAGTCAACAGAAATAGGGAAGTTAAGAACAGTAGGTTAGGGAAAAGATGAGCTCTGATTTGGATATGTGGAGTTGTCATGTCTAAAAGACAACTGATGGTGTGAGACTCAGAAGAGATATGTGAGAGTGGGATGTATCCATTTGGAAGTTGTGTGCATAGAGATGATAGTCAAATCCAGCAGTGATTACCTTACAACTGGATCACCAAGGAAGAGAATGTAGAAGGAGAAGAGGTCTGAGGCCAGGATGTTGGAGGCCCCACACACACCAGGCAGGATGTCATTGTAAGTCTATCAGAGGAGACTCAGATGGATTGACCAGATAGATAGAAAGAGAACCCTGAGAGGACAATCCCACAAAATCCTTGGAAAGTTAAGTGGATGTGGGTTGAGGGAGAGAAGGAAGGGTTCATTTTACCAAGAGAAATAGTAAAGTTAGAAGGAGAAGCAGGTCAGCAGGAAGGATGTGGTACACACCATGTTCTGTTTGGGGCACCATATTTTAGAAAAGACAAGACCAAGTTGGTTGACCTCAAGTGTAGGGCACAGGAGGCTCCCCTGTTCATCTTAGAGAAGTGAAGCCAGAAGGAATAATTGATACTTCTCTTCTGAGTATTCCAAGGATTTTCATTACAATAATATGACATTTTAAAATCATTTTAATGCACTTTCCACAGTGACAGATTGGATTATGCTTTCTTACCAGGTTAATTAGGTCTGGAAAGGCTGGTTTGTATCTCACTCATTTGGATTCTCCTTCTCCCAACCCTAAAGTCTAGGTGTAGGACCTAAACACCTGAGACAAGTATCTGTCCTCCTCTCCTCCCAATCCAGCTTGTTCTTATCATTTTCAGGCCCTGTATCTCCAAGACCTTGGGAATCTCTCTATCTCTGTTTCTCTCTTCCCTTCTTCCCTCCCTTTCCCATTTTCAACCCCCAATATCTCTAGTCCTCCAGTTCTAAATTTCCAGTTGTTTATTCAACATTTCCTGGATGTCTCACAAAATAGCAAACTCGAAAACTAAGCTTATTATCTTTTTCTAAGTATGGCCTCTTGTCCTGACTTATTTCTGTTAATATTACTACCATTCTCCCCATCAATCAGGCTTGAAAACTCAGTCATCTCTGACTGACCCTTGAGTCCCACCCCCATTCATTCAGTGACCTTCAGATAGTCCTTCAGACAGTCAGCAGGAATTTATTTAGTGCCTACTATGTGCCAGAAATTGAACTAAGTGTGGGGGATAAAGAATAATCCTCACTTTTAGGAAATTCGAAGTCTAAGGGGGTAGAGAAAACATGCAAATGACTAGATACATACAAGGTCTATGCAGGATAAATTGGGGATAATCTCAGAGGGAAGGCACCAAGATTAAGGAGTATTGGGAAAGGCTTCTTGCAGGTGGGATTTTGGCTGAGACTTGAAGGAAGCCACAAGAGAGATAAGAAGTGGGAGAGAGCCAGTCAAAATTTTTAGACTCAGGATATCGTCACATTCAAGGAACAGCAAGGAGGGTCAATGTCCCTGGATCACAGAGTACATAGGGGTAAAACATAGAAAGGGCAGATTTATGAATGGCTTTAATAGCCAGAGGATTTTCTATTTCATCCTGGAGTCAGTAACAATCCCCTAGTGTTTATCAAATTAAAGAGTGATGCAGTTAAATCTGTACTTATGGAAGATTAATTTGAAAGCTGAAAGGAGATTTGCTTGGAGTAGGGAGAGACTTTTGGCATGCAGATCCACAAGCAGCTATTACAATAGTCCTCAGAAGTGATGAGCGAGGGTCTGCACCAGGGCGGTGCCAGTGTCAGAGGAGAGAAGGGGGCATATGTGAGAGATGTTATGAAGGTAAAATCAATAGACCTTGGCAACAGATTCCATATAGCAGCTGAGAAGTTGAGAATGACACCTAGGTTTCAAACCTGAGTGGTGGTACCCTCAACAGAAATAAGGAATTTAGGAAGAGGGAAGGGTTTTGGGGAAAAGATAGTAAGTTTTGCTTTGATGTATAGAGTTTGATATGTTCATTTTGAAATGTTAAGTAGGCAATTAGAAATGAGAGACCGGAGGTCAGGGCTGGACAAGTAGACCTTAAAATAATCTGCATAGAGATATTTGAATTTAGGGCAGCTAATGAGATCACCAAGTAAAATAGTGTTGAGGGAGAAGAGGGCCTGGGACAGACCACTGGGAGATACTCATGGCTAATGGGCATGCATGATCTGGATGAAGAGCCATGGTGGAAACTGAGAAGTCAAATAAGTAGGAAGAGAACTAGGAGAGGGCAGTGTTATAAAGACCTAGCAAGAAAGGAATATCAAAGTGATGAAGAAGCAGTACCAAAGTCTGCAGAGGGGTCAAGTAGGTAAAATATTGAGGGGAGGGAAGCCACTAGAATTCCCAACTGATAACTTGAGAAAGTCCATTTTGGGGGGGGGTTTGGAGGGCAATTGGGGTTAAGTGACTTGCCCAAGGTCACACAGCTAGTTTTTGTGTTAAGTGTCTGAGGTTGGATTTGAACTCAGGTCCTCCTGACTCCAGGACCGGTGCTCTATTCACTGCGCCACCTAGCCGTCCCAAAAGTCCAATTTCGATTGAATGATGTGATCAGAAGCCAGAGTACAGAGAGTTAAGAAGAGAATGAAAAAGAAAGGAACCTGAGGCACCATTTGTACATAATTTTCTCAAGTAGTTTAGCTTACAATTGGAGGAGAGATCTAAGCAGATACCAGGCTGGGATGAACAAGTCAAGTGAAAGTTTTTGAGGATGGAAGAAACTTGGGCATGTCCCTAGGCAGTAGAGAAACAGACAATAGACAGGCACAGATTGAAGATTAGCGAGAGGGTAGGGATGAGAGAGGGGGCAGTCTGCTGCAGAACTTGTCTCACCCTCCTTTTTCTTTCACTCCCGACATATGGTAATGATGGGGCAGACGGTGCATCTGAAGTCAGAAGTCCTGGGCTCGAAATCTAGTGATGCTATTTACTTCTCCTGTGACGTTGAGAAGCAAGTCTCAGCTTCTCTGGGGCCTTAGTTTCATCTTCTGTGGAATGAGGAGCTTGCACCAGCTGGTCTCTAGGGTCTCTTACAGCTCTAAATCTAGAGAACATGTGCATCATTTGGGTTCTCATTATCTTCTGCTTCACCTATTTTGCTAGTATCCTAACTGATTTCCCTCTATTCTCTCCCCATCACTGATCTATCTCTAACCACCCCTACCCTATTAATCCTCCTCAAACACAGTGTCAAGAATGTTATTCTCCTCTTCAAAATACTTTACTGTCTCCCTGTTGCCTACTAAATAAAGCTCAGACTCCTCATCCTGTCATTCAAGGTCCTCTAAAATCTGACCCCAATGCATTTTTCCAGCTTTATCACACACTATCCCCCTAATTATCCTTTGTATTCTACCCAGATTGGACTACTCGGCATCCTCCACCCTGGAGTTTTGCTCAAGCTTTTTATTTTTCCCTTTAACTGGACTATTTCCCTCAGTGTCAGCCTGTTAAAATCATGCCCTACTCAAATGTCACCCTTTCCGAGAAGTCTTCCATGATGCTTTAGTCAAGAATGTTGTTTCATTCTTGACTTTGTGTCTCTCCCCCCACTCCGCATATATAAAAATGATACCCACCATCAGCACTCTGGAGAAAATCCCAGGAGAGGATCTCATCTCTACCATCCTGACAAGAACAAAATTCCATTCCAGGCTGGCACACTTCAAACGCCTTGAGTCCTTTAGAGGTCACGGGTCTACTTTATATTCAGGCATATCTTCCTGATTCCCCACCTAACAAACAAGGAAACACTTTTGCTAAAAATCCATCACAGCCTATCCTCTCTTCAATTTATAGGCCTGGAGCCCCTTTTCAGTTTTAAGTGAGGGGATTTATATATAGCAACCACTCTCAAATTTTGGTCTCAGGCCCTTTGCACTCTTAAAAGACTATTATTAATTAGTGTCTGAGGCCAGATTTGAACTCAGGGGATGAATCTTCCTTACTCTAGGTCTGACATTCTATCTACTTTGACACCCAGCAGTCCCATTAAGGACCCCAAAGAACTTTTATTTATGTCAGTGATACCAATATTTACTGTGTTAGAGATTAAAACATTTCTGTATCATTATGAAAATGGTTTTGGTCTTGATGACTCCCTGAAAGGGTCTCAGGTACCTGCAGGGGTCTCTTTTTTTGCATTGCTGATTTACAGGAATAAGAGGTAACTTGTGAGTAATGCAAAAATGGGAGAGATCTTAGAAAGCAATATAATCTCTTTGCTGCAAGGCTGGCCAGCTTTAAGCTTGCTGATTGAATCTATTTTCTAGAGACTGAAGCTGAAGGTCAGGGTATCACTATCTTAGGGCAGGAGCATCCCCAGGCCTTCCTAATTTGTGATTTCTCCCTTCAAATGTCTGCCTCAAAAAGAACAAGCCTCCTTCCCAGAATCCTCTGGACTAATCTGGCTCAGTCCAACTGTCTCCTGAGTCCAACCGCCTGTCTGCTCAATCCAACTCCTTCATCAGCCCAAATGTCAGTCCACTTCAACTGCCTGCACACACCAACCCAACTGCCCATTTAGACTAGCCTCAGTTCAGCTGTCCACTCAGTCCAAATGTCTGCCCAGCCCAACTGCCTATGAACCTGTTTCTTCAGCCTGCTCATGTTCCCAGTTCATCAGCTTGGGCTCAGTCTATCACTGTCTTCTTAACCCAACAAACTGCCCAGTCAAACTACCTCCTCATCCAACTGTTTCATCCAGCCCAACTGTCTGCTACCTCTTCTTTGCCTTATTGGTTTAAAATTCCATGCAACTCTCAGCTAAATGGGAAGTCTTCTGATTTCTGGTGATCTTCCCTAAGGTGGGTGCTTTCCCACCTTAATACTGGCTGTCTCCTTCCATCAAAGGCCTTTCTTTCTTCATTATTGGGTTGACCCATTGCCACTTCTTTCTGTATGTCTCCCACCTCTTATCATTTTTTCACAGGTTGCTTACAACCATAGTTGTTTATCTGACAGTCAAAATAATATGCTCCCTACCATCTACCCCCCAGCCACAAAGACACTATGTTTTTCTCCCTGCTGCAATGGTGCTTACCATTGGAGTGATGTATATGTGTGTTCTTCACACATCACAGATCCTCAGAGTAAGGGATCCCAGAAATCATCTTGTGTCATCTGTCCCTGAGCTGGAAACTTTCCTGTGAGCCTTAGGTCCCAGCACAATGCCCCAGAGGTGCTCACTTAACAATTCATTGTTGTGTAAATGAATGGGCTAGGACCCTGTAAACAAGACAGGTTCAAAAACAAGATCAACTGGTGTCTTATATGAAAAGTCACAGTGTCCTAGAATCCCAGAACCAGAAGAGACGTCAGGACATCATCACTTCATCTCATCACTACCATTTGATACAAACTTCCCTCTGCAACATTCCCAACAAATCAGGAGTGTTCCCCAAAAATGAGAGACTCTCAGGGTCCATCTAGTCTAGTTCAACTCATACCTGTTTAGAAATGCAAACCTTTACTTACAGAGCTCTAGTGAAGGGGAGGTCACTACCTCCTGAGGCAGCCCACTCTATGCATGGGCAGGTCTAATGATAACGATTTTTTTTTTCTGTACATGCAGCGTACATCTAACTCTTTGTACTCTTCCCTCCTCCCTGTCTAATTCCATCCTATGGTCAGGCCAAGAAGCATTATGCTCTCTACTATATTGCATAGCATTCAGACCATGAGCCATCTGGGGGAAGGAGACCCAGGAGGCTGTGGCTATGGAAGGAAACACAGAGCACTTGTCGCCATCTGCCCTTGATGGCCCCTGTTCATCGACTTTCCTGTGGTGGCTGTTGGGGAGCCAATCCCAGGGAGCTAGTCCAGATGCATTGGGTTGGGCACCAGTAGGAGCAGGGGAAGGAAGCACAGAGGTAGACCAGGTGCCCTTCAGTCTGGATGCAAGGATCACCAACCTTGGATCAGAAGATACAACACAAGGCCATTTTAGATGGGAGAAATTGATCAGACAGTGAAGCCCATACGTTATTTGGCTCAGATACGGATTTATGTTTTTTTCTTCCTGACAAGTAAATGTCAAGTGGTGAAATCTGGCCTCAGAATGATATGAGTGAAGCTTTGGTTGCTTAGTTAGCAGGTGTTATATAAACCCCGGGGGCATCATGGAGCTGGAATCAACACGTGTCCTGGATGCTGTGGGTTTGGACAACCAGGAGCTAATTTATGAAGGAAAGACTTTTCCTTCAACAAGCATTTATAGACAATTACTAAGTGTTTAATCCTGGGCTTGACACTGTGGGGATACCAGTGTTCAAGTATGACCTTTCCTTAAGCGTTTATCTCTAAAGTTCTTTCCAATGCTGATATCCCATGGTTCTATCATTCTAAGACCTGATCTTTGCCTGAAAGGAACAAGAAATCTGGTTGGAGGTACAAGACTCTCAGACACACATGAAAAAACAGGAGAATTGTTATATATTAAACAAGATATTTATAACTCTGATGTCCAAGAGGGGCTCAGACTACAGGGAGACCTATGTGGCCTGGAGTGGTCAGAGAAGGCTTTGTGGAGGAGGAAGGATAAGAAGGATTTGGAGATGCAGGTAGGAGAAAAGGGGAGGTCAAGGAAATAGAAGAAACAAAGACACAGAGGTAAGAAGGGGTCTAGCTTCTTTGCAAGATAATGTTTTGCACCCAGATGAGTAGAATATATTTTGAATATAACATTGAGCTGCAGAGGGTCTGATCAGAGAATAGTATGACTGGGAGGGTCATTCATTCATATTCATATCTGTCGTCATGACTTAAAAGATTTACTGAATTCCCGTATTGATGATTCCATCTTATATTTTTGTCCAAATTGAGATTGGAGTCAGAAAACCTGGGTCAGGAAACCGAGACACTCACTTAAAACTATGTAAGTGTATTGGCAAATCACTTAACCTCTGAATTCCCTCATTTGTAAAATGAAAACAATAATAACACCTGCCTCACAAGGTTTTTGTGAGGATCAAATAAGATAATGGATGTGAAGTGCTTTGCAAACCTAAAAGCACTATATAAATATGAATGACTATTATTTCATTAGTTTCTCTTTCCCATCTGGCTTTGATGACTTTGTGGCATTCAATTTACTCAGAGGTATCAGTTCTCCTAGATCCTTGTTTTCTCACTAGTCCATATAGGCAGTCTCTAATACAGATGACACTCTCTTGATGCCCCTCTGGAAGCTCCCCATCCAGTGGTCTGTCCAAGAGGTTATGCATAGTCTTCCTCCCACTATACAAAAGGTTAACTGGAGCTGGACTGTGGTGGGCCTTGAGGGAAATTAAGATTATATTGTATGGTTACTAGGGAGCCACCATGGGTTCTTGAGTGAGAGAGTGATGTGATAAAATGGGATATTTTAGGAAAATCAGTCTGTCAGTGGGTGTGTAGGATGTATGGGATAATGGTAAGGGGGGAGGAAGAAGAGGATAATAGCTGGCAGTTACAAAGCACTTTACAAAGAATCTTCCTTTCATTCTTCCATTTCCTCCCCTCAGCATCCTGGTGAGGTAGTTAGTACACATCTTTTTCTTCCTAGTTTAGAGAAACAGAAATTGAAATTCAGAGAGATCAGTTCACATCCTTATGGTCATATAGCTCAAGGGTGTTGGATCTGGAGCTCAAAACCAGGTCTTCTTACTCCAGGGCTCTTTCCCTAATAGTAGCCTGTGATTAAGAGGTTGTTATGATCATTTATATGTGAAGACATAAGGACTCAAGATCAGAGTGGTGACTTTGGGTATGGAGCTAAAAGTTCCCCTTCAAAGACACTTCAAAGAAGGAGATGACAGAGCTTGGTGATAGATCAAGTATATGGGGAGGGGGATGGGTTTGGAGAAGGGGGTATTAAAGAAGACTCTCCCTTTCTTGTCTGGGCCTTAGAGATACTGGGGGCAGGGGGGACAACTGCTGTAGAGTGTTTGCCTTTTGTGAGTCTCCCTTGGAGAATGTGGAGCCAGTCCCAGCATGAATCTTAGCCACCCTCTCCTGGCCTTAATCCCTACTGCAATCCCAGAAGTCCTCTTGGAGGAGTGGCTGTTGAGCAGGTAACCTTTGCTAATGTGTGCCTTGTTCAAAGGATGTTGATCTCAATAACACATACCCAATCCCCTTTTGTGACTTTGATGGTACAGTGTGTCTAGTGCATCAAGAGGGGAGCTCAAGCAGGATTTATGGCCCACTTTTGGAGGCTCCTTTTTCACTGAACATTACAGGTTTAAGTGCCTTGGTCCTAGGTTCCTGGGAGCCCACAGAGTGGTGCACTAGTGGTTTGATTTAATCCCCTTTTTAATATCTTTGTTACGATGTTCTTTCCAATTCAACTCCCCAGTCACATTAAAAAAATACTTCTTCCTCTGGGTAAGCCTTTTCTTATTAAACAGATTCAAATGAAAAGTTTTAAAGATAATTTGAACAAAAAGAATCACTCTGACTCCCAGCTGAAGCTCCATTTATTGCTGTATTTATTTCTTACCATTTTTTTGGTCTCTTTCCCCAACTTGGAGCTTTCCTGACTCATTGTGTCTTCCAGGGTCTGGCCACGTTTAGACCCCTGAATCCTTCTTGTTGCTACCACTCATTTCCCTTGCCCATTATTTCCTCTCTACTCTCTCTGGACCATGGCAGAAACCACACAGGGGAGTAGAGCTGAAAAGCACTTAAAAGCACAGGGAGACCTGTGTGGCCTAAAGTGGTCAGGGAAGGCTTCATGGAGGAGGAGTGATAAGAAGGATTTGGAGAAGCAGGTAGGAGAGAAGGGGAGGTCAGGGAAATGGGAAATGTGAAATGCTTTGGGTTTAAAGCTGAATGGCTTGTGATCAAGTTGTATCTTATTCTCTGTGAGACCTTGGGAAAGTCATTTAACACATTTCTCTGACCTTTAGTTCTTTCATATGGAAAATGGAGGAGTTGAACTAAATTACTTCTCAGGTCTCAGATTCCATTATCTTAGTGGGCTCATCTAGTAATTAATCTTTAAAGAGGTCTCTCCTAGGTCTGACATTCCATGCAAGGTTTGCCTAGCCCTACCCTCCCCCCATCCCTTCTAGAAGAGAGATTTAGGAAGCCATTAGAGAAGTTCTGCTATTTTCATTCTCATAGTGACCTCATTTTAAAAAGGATTCCCCTTCGTTAGAACACAACCAGTACTCATGAAGCAAGTCATCAGACACTGAGCTAATGGAAAGACCAGTGCCAGGTGGGATTTCCTCCCTGCTGCCATCAGAAATGAGCATCTGGGAGCACTCACCTGAGCTAAGAGTGCCAAATGACCTGGATAGACCTCTTCCTGTGGAGGTTTTCATGCAGGATCACCCATATTAACAAGGGAGCAGCAGGATCAATAATTCCTCTCCCCATAATCATGTCCTTACTCTGAACTATGACCACACCAAGATGACTTGACTAAAGCTTCCTTGCCAAGGACAAAGATCAAAGGCTCATAGACTTTAGCTTGAAAAGGGATTGTTGAGATCATCTGGTATTTTTCTCTTCTCCTCCATTTTACAGATGAAAAAACTGAGGCCTACCATGCAAAATATGCTCAATACTGAACTGATAATGACTTTCTTGCACACGAGTAACACGAGTCAGTTGTTTCAAAGGTTCTATTTCCTTCAGAAAAACTAAGCATTCAAATCCGGATTCACAGAGCTACAAACTCAAACATAGGGGAAGGCAATTGTGAGACCTCTCCCAACCTGTCACTGAAATCTTTGCTTTATACCCAGGTTTAGATGTCCCTAGATTTTAGCAGAGTATCTGATAGAATCTCTCCTGCTATTCTTGTAGAAAATAGAAAGAGATAGAGGTTATGTCATAGTACAATTAGGTGACTTTGAAGCTGGACAAAAGGCTAGATCCAAAGATTAGTCATTAATGGTCTGATGTTCGTTTGAGAAGAAGTCTCTGTTTGGGAACCCAAGCAATCTCTCCTTGGCCCTGTGTGGTTGAATGTTTATCCTTGACTTGGATAAAGGCACAGGGTGCCATGCTTATCAAAGTGGCAGATAACACAAAGCTATGACCAGGAGCTAATATACTGAGTGACAGAATCAGGATTCTAAAAGATCTCAACAGGCCAGAACATTAGGATGAATTAAGATGAAATTGAATGGGAATGGGAATAAATTTAATTCTTATACATTATTAAAAAAATTAACTTAACCAATATAATATAGAAATTGTGTAGGTAGACCTAAGTCCAGTATCTAAAAAGAATATGGTGGGTCTTAGTGGAACAAAAGCTCCATGGGATCCAATAGTGTGATTTGGCTGGCAAGAAAGCTAATGCAAATCAGATGCTGTATTTTTTTTTCCAGAGGCTGTATTGAGAGGTATAGTGACCAGAATTAGGGAGAAAGTACTGGTACTGCGCTTGCCATGTTCAGACTACATCTAGAATATTGTGTTTAGTTCTGGGTGCCATATGTTAAGAAGGAAGAACAAAATGGAAATAGATATAGGAAGGTAACCAGGATGGAGAAGGATCTTGAGATGGATCACAGTATACATGGAATTGACTGAAGGAACTGAGAATATTCAGCATAAAGAAGAGAAGACTTGGGGAATAGGAGGAGAGAATAGTTATCTTTCACTATCTGAAGAGCTGTCATTTTGGGCTTCAAAGACTGGGACTAGAAACAATGAGTGAAGGTTGCAAAGAAGAACATTTCAATATAAGGAAAACATTCCTATTAATTAGAGCCACCGCCAAATGGAATGCATTTATTTGCCTTTGAAGGTAGTGGGACCCCTTATTTGAGGTCTTAATGCAAGGGCTGAATGATAATTGTTGGGTGTGATGTCTAGAGGTCATTCTTATTCAGGTGAGGATAGGACTGAATGACCAATTCTAAAATTCTGTCACAAAAATATAAGGTTTCTGTGAAATATAGACATTTTCTGCAAAATCAGAATATTAATGGCAGCCCAATACAAAGGACACATGCCTGAGAGTCAGAAGATTGGGCTTTGAGTCCTAGCTCCATTATTTACTTTCTTTGTGACATTGGTCAAGTGACTTCCTTCCTCATTACCTCAGTTTTTTCCTCCAAAATATAGGCAACTTAACCTGGAAGTTTTTTTTTAACAAGCTGAAATATTCTGTGCCCATTTATAGCTTTTAAGATGTAATGTTTCTTCATCCTTTTTTATCTTCCTGTTCTCTTCATTCTCCTCCTCCATTTTCATCACCACTACCATCATCATCATCATTTCCACCACCTCACATTCTAATAGAGAAATGCAAACCACTTTGCCATCATAGCACGACTGCAGCCTCAGTGGTACTGTGAGACTCTGTCATGGAAATAGGAGATTATTAATATTGTGTTTGCAGCAGACTTCAAATGCCTTAGCTGGATGGAAATATTTATTTCGACGTCCTTTTCCAACACTAACTTTTCTGCCTGCTTTTTTCCCTTTGGCTTCAGATGGATAGCAGTTTTCATCTTTCTTCTGTGTTATACTGTATACTGAACTGCTGTTTGGGAAATGAACAGCATACTATCTTAGTCATTATTCTGGAGGGGGATGCCAACTAGTCAATATCTTTTATTTTTACATTGTCCTTTATGTCATGGATCCAGGAATAATGCACAATGTCTGAGCAAATTGTTGACACTGGACAGCTATCATTTCTAGAAATGGGTGAAGCCAATGAAGAGACAAAGAAGAGACCCAAGGAAGCCACCCCACTAATCCTGATTCACTCTTGTTCTCAGGAGTCAGAGAATTTAGTTTAGTTTAGCTTCTCTGAATGATTCATTATTTCTCTCTTTGACAGCCTTTGAATTTTTGCTAACTCAAAAAAGAAATCATGGATAATGGAAAAGGTTCCAGAAGACTTGAAACAGGCAAGGTTGTTATGAATTAGAATAAGCAGAGGAAAGGTGAATTCTGGAGAGAGTGGACCAGTAACCTTGGTACTGAATTCTTGCAAAATTCTAGAATGGATTCATAAGTAGGTGGATTATGAGTACTTAGAAAAGAATGCAGTGTTGACAGGCCATTGAAAATAACTTCATTTTTTTCCCCTTTGGGGGTGGGGTGGGAGAAGTACTAGTAGAACAGGGAAATGACATACATAGAGTAGAGTTTGATTTTAGCTAGGCATTGCTTGCATCCTTATAAAAAACATTAGAGATTCAAGATGGTATTATTGTTGATAGTATTGTTACATGGATTGTTGAATAGTTATACTTGATTACAGTAGATGAATGTATCTGTTTCAACCATGAAAGAGATCTCTAGTGATGGAACTTAGGGATCTGGTATTAGGATTGTAGGAGTGTAGAATTAAAGTTGGAAGATACCTTAGCAATTATTTGGCCCAACCCTTTCATTTTAAAGGTGAGTAAACTGAAGCCTAGAGAGGTGGAGGTGGTCCAACTTGTTAAAAGTCACAGAGCCAGGTCTTGAACCTGGAGCTCTTTCCAAATATTCTCTTCAATATTTTCCTGTTCAATGTTACTGTTCAGTTTGTCCTCCTGTTCAGCCTGTGTGTGTGTGTGTGTGTGTGTGTGTGTGTGTGTGTGTGTGTGAAGTCTTAGGTGTAGAGGTAAAAAAAAAAAACCAACAAAAACCCCAACCATGCTAGCTCAGAATATATGGTGCTGAAATGGATAGTTCCTATTTTGGAAGGCTGAATCGAGCTCCAAAATGATTTGAATAAACTGAAACAATAGGCAGAGACTAACAAGATAAAATTGAATAGAGGTAAATGTAAATCCCTCAATTTAGGTGGAAAACCATCACTTGTACAAATATAAGCTAGGGGAAATATGGCTTTATTCGTGTGAAAAACTACTTGGGGGGGGGATGGGGAGAGGGAATAATGACTATATAACCCTAACGCATGCCAATAGGATGGTGTAGCTGCTAAAACAAAAACAAAAGCAAAACCCTAATGTGATCTTAGGCTGCATTAATAAAAGACCGAGTCCAGATCAAGCTGGTTTGGAGAGGTGGGGAGGGAGCACTCCTACTGATCAAACCACATCCGGAGTATTGTGTCTGGACCCTATCCCTGGTAAATGTGGAAGATTGTACAGGTGTCAGCTGGTGAGGGTGACACAGACAGCCATTTAGTGAGAATGGAGTGTAGACCATGAAATGCTGGGCATGAAAATTAGGCAACTATGTCCTGAATCCCCCTGGAAGCGTTCACCTTTGCTTTGCCTTTTTGACTCTGTCTGATTCCTGATTAGACACTCTGCCTTAGTGCCCATCCCACCCTATACCCTGTTTTCCATTGTGATAACTTCTTGCCTGGATTCCCTGGTTTTCATTTTTGTTCTTCCATTTTTAATCTCCCAGACCAGATATATTATTCTCCTCAGGCCCCTCCCAATTCTAGACTGACATCCTGACATGATATGGCCCTAAATAAAGACCTCGTCTCTACCTGATTGGCCAGAATCCTGCAAACCCTTTCATAATGGCATGCTCACATCTCTTCTTCTATTGGTCTGCAACATAGTGTGTTCATCTGAATACTGCATATTGCAAAGGACAATGATAAGCTATAATTCCTCCTAATGAGAACAGTCAGGATAGTGAGGGTACTCAAAACCATGTTATATGAGTAAAGAACGGGGAATATTTGCCCAGGAGGGAAAAAAAGATGGGGGTGGGGGGGGACACAATAGCTGTCTCCAAGCATTTGAAGGCTGTCACATGGAAGAAAGACCAGCCTTTTTCAGTGTAGATGCAGAAGGGCAGAACTAGGACAAGTTGGTGGAAGTTATGGGAAGGCAGATTCCCAGTCTATAGGAGGATGCACTGCTTAGCACTTAATTAGGGTTGTCCCAAAATAGGATGGTTTGCCTCAGGAGGTAGTGAGCTCCCCAAGATGTCTTGAAGTGGAGTTTCTTAGAGTGATGCTTTAAAGTGTATAGCTATTATCCCTTCCACATTGGGACTGTCTCCATCATAGTTTCGAAATATCGTGGATTGACATAAGGAATTAAATGAAAATTTTTAGAGAGTTTTGCAGGAGTCACAAATAACACGTGAAGGCCAGCAGGCAACACAGAAAAAGTTTAGAAGCTCAGAAATGCACAAAATATATATAATATTGTATAACATCTACATATTTTATCTTTGAATACCATAGTAATTCAGACTTCTTCTCTGGTATGAAGGGAGGGCCACAAATTATATGTGAGTTTCTCAGATTGAGGAGGCACTGGGCTCCTAACCCCTGCAATGTGGAAGGGATAACTGTATTCCTTTTCAAGAAATGTGCTAAAATAGGAGACATTTTAGCCTCTAGAATTCTTTAGGATTCTCTTTCACAGCCTAAACAGATCTAGTTCTCAAAAGGATTTAACTGAATGGAAATGTGGGCAAACCAATGTTTTGGGGATACCAGAACAAGGTTCCCTCCCAATGAAGTAAACACTTAATACATATTTGTTGAATTGAGTGACCTGATTTAAGTTCAGTCCTAAACCCCATACAGGCTTCAAGGAGTGCTTGGCAGGTTCTTTCCCAGGCCAGTCCCTGAGGTCCTCCTGGTGACAAAGGGAGAAGGGCTGGCTTGCTAAAGTGAAGGCAGATGGAGACATTTCTTCAGTGTCCATCAGCCTCCTTGATCATGGTTTCAAGCCCTAGATTGTCCTGTTGAAAAATATCTTCCCACAGTCTCCTTCCCAAGGTTATCAGATAATTGATTTAGAGCTCGGAGGGACCCCAAAGGTCATCTAGTCCTACTCTAACATTTTACAGATGAGGAAATTGAATCCCAAGGAGGTTACCCAAGGTTACACAGATATGTGTCAGAGGTATGATTTGGACTCAGGTCCTCTGGCTTCAGCCAGTGCTTTTCCCACATATCACAGGAGATCATTTTGAACAGTTGTGATATTTATGTCTGTTAATAACAATAAAAAATAAGCATGTTGAAAATGATGGTTTGCAAAGCTTAGAGGAGGGGAAGTAGGGATTCTTGGATTCATCTGTGTCTCCCAAAGGTGCATTGTTTAAGCCACATCTAGGAATAAGTTTCTTAAATCCCTTTAGTGTCTTCAAGTACTATTTTTTTATTTTGTTTTTGGAGACAATCAGGGTTAAATGCCTTCCCAGAGTCACACTAGTAAATGTCTGAGGCCAAATTTGAACTCAGGTCCTCCTGATTCCAGGGCCAGTGTTCTATCCATTGTGCCACCTACCTGCCCCCTCGTGTACTATCTTTTGTTTGTTTGGTTTTTGGTTTTGTTTTTGACCCTATCTCCCTAGGACCTTTATGTACACTAGGATTCGATTCCCAATTTCACAGACTGGATGGTAAGATCCCCCCCAAAGATATGAGATGATGAATTCATTGCTATCGTTGGCATGAGTGGAAAGGAGTATAGTTACATGGGTTTGAGTCCACAACCTGCCTCCGGGTTCCCCATTTCCTCTGCTGGAGAAGGAACAGAAGCTAGCTTGATCATTGGAAGAAGGTAGAAGCAGCCACTGAGAAGCCTCCTTTGTCTTCAGTCACTAGTCATTTAAACCCGATATAAACACACCGGGGAGCCGGCAACCTTGAGTAAAGCACCACCATCTTTTTTTGGTACCAGATTGTTGATTTCATCAGCAAACTGAGCTCTCGGGGGGGAGCTCCTCCTAAAATGCAGACAACAGTCTCTCTGCAACTCTACTGTGCCTTTGCCATGATGGGTAAAGTGAGTTACCCAGGGTCACTTAGCTCATATGCTTTAGTGCAGGATGTGACTCCAGATCTTCCTGATTTCAACTCTCTGTTCACTACATCACACTCTTCCTTCCTTCCTTTCTTTTTTTTGGGGGGGGAGGTGGGAAGGCAAGGCAATTGGGGTTAAGTGACTTGCCCAAGGTCACACAGTGAGTGTCAAATGTCTGAGGCCTGGTTTGAATTCAGGTCCTCCTGACTCCAGGGTCAGTGCTCTATTCACTGTGACACCTAGCTATCCCACTACATCACACTCTTCCTTTCTCCAAATCTTTTTCCAATTCAAAGAATCCATTATAAAGCAATATATATATATATATATGTATATATATATATATATATATATTGCAGTTGGTCAGCAATATACCTCATGGGTTAATCCTGCCATCATGTAACTGGGCCGATGTCTATGTGTGTGCATGCACGCGTGCATGTAGCCCTTTAGTGGTATATATGAGCACACTTAGCAAAGCTGATTGAGTCATAGATTTTGAACAGAAAGAGATCTCAAAGGTCATCTAGTTCATTTTTCAGATGAGGAAACTGAGGTCCAGGGAGGTTAAGTTACTAATCCAAGATAACACAGGTAGTAGTGGCAGAGTTGTCTGACCTTGGTAAGCATTTTATCTTCTTGGAGCCTCAGTTTCCTCTTCAAAATTCAGTTAGCAGAACCCACCACCCAGGTCCTAGAATCACTTTTTATGCCTGAGAAACACACGCTATTATTATTCTCTTGTGTGGTCCTCACAGAGAAGTGGGCGGGATATGGATTAATGATAGCTCTGTTTTACGGATGAGGAAACAACCTCAGAGGAAGGAAAGTGACTGGTCTAAGGTCACACAGCAAGTTAGGGGCAAAGGAAGGGCTAGAGCCCTGGCTTCCTGGATCCCCAGCCAGCTAGGGCTCAGGTGTACTCAGAGTCTCACAGGTAAGGTTATTGGGGATGGAAATCTTGATGCTCTCCTCTCAAGGACAAAATGGATTTTGGAAGGTTTGTTTGGTTGTTTTTATTTGCTTCCAAATCGCTTGTCTCCCTGCCAGCATTCTGGAGTATCTCTACAGCTGCCTCTGGACGGATGGCCCATAAATGCATCTTTCTCTATCCCCACACAGAGCTTTGGAGCCGAGCTGCAGTAAGGATGAGATCTCCCTCCTGGTGGAGCAGGAGTACTTGAACCTCACGAAAGAAAACTTGAGTCTGGCCAGAGACAGCCCTGTGGAGCTGGACATAGCAGGTGACGCCCCTGAGCTGAGCAGGCCTGCCACTCCTCCCTTCCCTCCACACACCCTGGCCCAGGCCAGCGGCCGCCCCCCAGCCCTCGCCTTTGGGGGGGACCAGTTGCTGGGCCTGAAAAAGGTCATGGGGCAGGCCATCCAACCCGTGCTCGGTGGGCCAGGGGACAAGGAGCTGCCTGGCCGCACCAACTGTGACTCAGTCAAGTCCACAGTCACAGGGATCCTGCGCTCTGCCAAGGGCAAGGGCACCAAGGGTGGGGAGGAGGGCATTGCCAGCCTTGCAGCCTCCAATTCAGAAATCAGCAAGCTCCTGGCCCAGTTTCCCTTGAAACACATTGAGTCATCCAAGGCTCCCGACAACAAAATGGTGCTGGAGGAGACCAGGGTGATCAAGGACTTCCTTCAGAACAGCATGTTCAGTGGCCCTGGCCCCAAGGAGCCATCAGGGCCTGCATCCCTGCTTCCTCTGCCTCCACCGCCACTGCCAGCACTGCCAGAGAAGGCTCCTGAGCTCCTCGGGCAGAAGAGACAGCTCCCAGTGTTTGCCAAGATCTGCTCCAAACTAGAGGCCGACCCCTCAGTGGAGGGGCTCCTTGCCATGGGTGAGAGATGCTGGGAAGAAAGAGATGCTTGGGTGGGGAAGAGTTTGGGAAGGCTCCCTAGGGGACAGTGAGTGACAAACCTATCGGTTCTGTTAGACCCACAGGGATCACAGAAAGTTGATCAGTCAGTCAACAAGCATTACTCATGAGTCAGGCATGGTGCTAAACAATGAGGAAACAGAGGCAAAAAATAGCTCAGAGAGGGAGAGTAAAAGAAAGTGCTGGATTTGAAGTCCAAGCTCTGGGTTCAAATCCCATGTGATCTTGGGTAATGCTAATAGTTATTATTTAGGCGATAATTTATATGTCAATTTAAGATTTGCAAAGTACCTCATATATTTTATCTCATTGTGATTCTCACATTGACCCTCTACTTCACAGATGAGGAAACTCAGGGTGAGAAACCATGGGAGACTTATTCAGGTAATGGAACTGAGTGATGGCCTGAGGCACGTTTAGGACTCAGGTGTTCCTGCCTCTGAGGCACAGAGCCATCTGAGTGCCCCTGAGGCCTGTGACCTGAGTGCCCTGGGGCCTGTGACCTGAGCTCTTGGCCTCAGAGTCTTCATGTGGAAGAAGAGGGAGCTGGACCAGATGGCCTCAGAGGTCCTGTCCAACTTGAGATCTATGACCCTCTGACCTAGGAGGACTTGGGGAAAGCTTCAAGGTCAGCCAAGAGCTAAGACAGCTCCACAGAAGGGGGCTCAGTTGTGCCTTTGGAGTCTTCAGGTCTTCTGTTAGAGTTGCGCTGGACATGGTCTGATCTCAAGACAGGACATGGATGAGATGATTTGTCTGGGTCCCATCCAGCCCAGTGAGATACAGAGATGTTCTCAGTGTTGCCCTGTGACAATAGAAAAGTTCAGGTAAAATACAGGTACAACCGTGTTACTCTCCTTTTCAAGAAGGTCCTGTGGCTCCCTATTTCTCCAGGATAAAAGACAAACTCCCCTATTTGTCACTAAATGCCTTTCATAGTCTGGCTCCAGTCTTGATTTCCTGGCAGTAGTGTATATTGTTGGTTGGTTATTGTCCTTTGTGCTTGAAGAGGAACAAAATGACATCCCTATGTTGGGGTCAAGGTACAGTGTGGCTGACTGTGGCTTATCAGAACAGTATGAGCTCGGAAGACTCTACCACAGATAGAGTGCCCCTCACTCCTGTCAAACCAGCCTAACTGACGGGCCAACACACCCTGTCCTTGGCATTCCACCTGTGCCCTCATGTGTTGGCATACACTGTCCTCTACCTCTAGGGTGTGTTCCCTCCTCGATTTTGCTTCTTGGGGCCCCCAGCTCACTTGATGGCTCATTCAAGTGCTCCCTGCTATAAGAAAACTTCATGATTCCGCAGATTGTTAGTGTCCCCTCCCAAATGGCTTTTTGTTTATTTTAATATATTTTTATTGATTCACCTGCATACATGCCACTTTTCCAAATAACATGTAAACACCTTTAGGGTAGGGACAGTATCTTTGTATTGCCAGGGCCTAGCAGACCCCCTGGCACATGGAAAATGCTTAATGAATGCTTATTAAATTGTCGAGTATTTCCCCAAATCCAATCCAATATAGAGCCTGGTTGTAGCAGCCCTTTGTAAGCTTCATGTTTCTGGGTATTTTCCCCTTCATTTTTCTGTGATCCCAAAGGTAGAAACCAACTACCTGGGCCATTTAATAGAAAGGTCTGAAGTCTTTCAATGTCCTACTATGAGGGGGGCATTTTGAATGAGAATTGTCTGTTTTCTGAGAAAGAGGCAGATCCCCATCTTCACCAAGATTTGTTCCAAGCCAGAGGGGATGACTGAGGCTTCAGCTGAAGGGCTCCTTGCTAGACTTGGGAGGCCTTGGGAGTTGGAGGAAACAGATCCTAGAAGAAAACACTTCTGAGACCAAAGTGGGGAGAAGATATATTGCTCACTTCTAGGAAGAAGAGAACACCTCCCCTCAGACCTTCTACCAACAGGCCTCCTGGTATCTTTCTTTTAAAGAAAGTGACCTAAAAATCTCCTCCTTGTTGTGTGACATTAGGACAGCCTGAGGCAACTACCTTTCTGTTAAATGTCCTAGGGAAATTCCCTATGTCCTACACCATTTTTTTCCTGCTTTCTTTGGCATCTAGACATTCATCTGTTTTATGCCTGGCTGGGTTGGGATGTGAGTGTGTGTGTGTGTGTGTGTGTGTGTGTGTGTGCACGCACATGTGAAGCGGGGGACACAAAAATGAAAAAACACTCCCTGACCTCAAGGAACTCACTTTCCACTAGGGGCAGAGGGGTCATTTTCCTTTCTTTCCAGGACTGCCTTTGGCCCCTAGTTTTTCTCTATGGCCCTATCAGCAACATAGAGACAGCTCCTGACTAGTCATGTCTGGTCTAGCCATGTTGAATATTCTTTCCTAGTCCAGCTCCCCCTGCTGTGTGTGTGTGTGTGTGTGTGTGTGTGTGTGTGTGTGTGCACACGCCCTAAAGGCTCAAGGCAGGTTCATCTTCATACTGGCCTATATCAGCTTTCACTAGAAAAAGTCTTTTGCCTGGGATTTAAAAATGGAAAGAATTTTAGAGACTGTTCTCCAGTCCCATTTTAGATGGGAAAATGGAGGTTCAGAACTGGCAAAGGGGCTTGAACAAGCTCAAGCACCAAATCGGGCATCAGAGCTATGGGTCTCCTGCCTCCAAGAGCATCTCACCACGCTTCCTTCTTGGATGCTCCATTATTTAGAGATGAAAGGATTTGGACTCAGATGCAGAGATACAGGATACTTTCACTGCAAGGGATGCTAGAGGTCCCCTACAATTCAACTCTTCATTTCACAGATGAGTAACTCAGGCACAGAAAGAGGGAAGGACTTGACCAAAATGTCACAGCAAATCAGGGGAAAACTGGAGACCAGAGCCCAGGTCTCCTGACCCCAGGCAGGGTTCTTTCCACTCCACAATTCAAAGTAGGGAAAAACATCCTCTTTCATGACCAGAGATTATAGATTAACATGGTATAGAGGAAGGGGCACTGGATTTGGAGTTAGGACAGACAAGCTCAGCTCACAGCTCTGACCCTTGTTAACTGTGTGGCTGTGCGGAAGTCACTTTCTATGAATGGGAAAAAACCCCAGGCATAACAATATTTGTGCTGCCTAACTCAAAAGGATGCGGTACAAGGGCGTATGTGTGAAGTGTTTTGCATAACATAAAAAGCTAAATAAATACCAGTTAGTAGTGTTTTTCATTTCCCTTTGTCATCTCTGAGGATAATGAATATGTCTGTACCATAATTCTGGGAGTTCAAATCCATTTCTGCCTGAAGTCAAAAGGAGAAATTTTGCAAGGGTGGTCTGGGTCTCAGGTTCACAGGGTGAGCTAGAGTTTAGTGATTAGGGTGGGGAGGTATCAGAAATCTGGGTCCTATTCAGGGTATATACCAGTGCCCAGCAAAAGGTTTAGTACATAATGGGATCTTCATTCACTTATTCATTCATTCATCATGGGCCTACTATATGCAACGCACTATGGGAAGGACTGGAGAGTTATAAAGATTAAAAAAAACCCCAGTCCCTGCCCGCATGGAGCTGAATTCAAGAAGGGAAGGGAAGAGAGCTACGCAGATGACTACAATAGAAATTTTAAAATGGTGATATTCCAATACTTCAATAATCCAATGGATCTCTGATTCCATAGAGGTGGGATTTCCTCAAAGGACACAGATTCATGCTTGTTCATCCCATGTCTCTCTCATTCAAGTCCTTTCATAAATTCTCCATAGGAGGAGCAGAATGTGTTTTTGCTTAATTAAAGTTTGTTGGATGATTGGATGAATCCATTCTAGTCAGGAAGGTTCCCCTGGGATCCACCTGTTCCATCTTTGAATGGATTGCCAAGAGAGGAGCTTGGGAGTATATAGGGGCTAATTCGGGCAAGGCGTTTTCCAGAGTTGCCTCGGCCCCAGCCAGTCTGCCCTTCCTGTCCTCTCCCTGCCTGTCAGCTTCTGCCACCTCCCTCAGTGTGTGGAAGGAGAGACGTTGCTATTATTAGTGAGCATTGTTTCTGCAGCTCATTGGCTCCAGGCAAAACTCAGCAAATGCAGAATCATTTGGAAGAGACTCTGGGGACATGTTTAGCTAAAAATGTCTCTCCCCCCCCCCAAACTGGCTCCAATCAGAACAGTTTTGTCCTGAGTTGGGGCAGAGCTGAAACATCTCATCCTTGGCATTAACCCAGTTCCTCCTCCCCCTCCTCACTGCCCAGTGCCTCCTTGGGGCTGGGGGATTCCATCAGTCCCAAGAACTATGTGACTATGAGCATATCAGTGAGCTTCTCTGAGAGGAGAGGATGGGGTGGGGCCACTAAGGGGCAATTTACTCTCCAGGAACATAACCTATCAATCAATCTAACAATCAGTCACAGTAAAGTCAATTAGTGGTATTAGAGGATGGACAGATCAATAAGAGCTGAGTTAGTTAGGGAAGGCTAGAGAGAAAAGCTGAGTCAGAAGGAGTCAGTAGCTTCAAGAAGTACTAAAGAGGGTCGTGTAGGACCCTAGGATAGATGAGGTAAAGAAAGATAGTCCAGCAGAGCTAATAACTAGGACATGGCAAATGGGGCTTTGTCCCAGAGCCCAAACATATAAAACACTGACAGCATTTGTGAAAAACCAGGAGTGGACCCCTCCCCCACCCTTTGTGCTTCCCCTAGTCCCTATGGTGGCCTGTCCACTAGTAGCCTCAGTGTCCCAAGGTCTTTTGTCTCCTACCAGTTCCCTTCAACCAATAAAAGAGTAAATGAAAAGGCATTTATTAAATGTTTACTATGTGTAAAGCAGAATTAAACCCTGAGGATACAAATAGAAAAGTAAAACGCTCGCTGCTTTGAATGAGCTCCTATTCTAATGGGGAAAGCAATGCATAGAAAAAAGTTTAGCTACAGAGAAGGTGACCAGACTGGAGAGGTGGGAGGTCAGTAAACAGCAGAGTGAGTACACATATATGTGTGTTTGGCTCTTCTGGACCCTGGTGAGGAAGCATCTTCCTGTGGGTCAGGGAGGAAGCTCTCCCAGGCCCCAGCTGGTCCTGACTCATCTTCCCTCTCACCACAGAGAGGACTCCGAGCTCCAAGGAACTGGTCAAGGCCCCCCGAGATGCCCTGGTCCCCAGCCAGTGGCCCCAGTGCCGTAAGGACATGTGTAGTGAGGAGGGCCCCGGCAGTGGCAAGGCCGGCAGCATGTTTGTGTCCCTGCCTTCCAAAAAGCCTCCGTGGCCTACAGAAAAGAACCTGCTTTATGAGTTCCTTGGGGCCACGAAGAATCCCGATGGACAGCTGAGATTACGGAGCAAAGCAGAAGTGGACGGGCTGGAGCTGAAGTGTAAGCTGGGAGGTGGGGAAGGGTCCAGAGAATGCTAGAGGGAAGGGCTTCTATGAGCATTCTTGTGGGAAAGAACTCAAGGAGCTGCTCCTAGGCAGGTGATCACAAGAGACACTCCTGGAGGTATGAGTGTAGGGACCAAAAAGCCATTCCAATCTAGGTTTTCTAAGTGGAATAGCTGTGTGACCCTGGGCAAGCCACTTTACCTATGTGAGCCCCCTTTTTTTCACATCTGTAAAATGTAGGCAGCCTGATCATTGGCCTGGGAGTCAGAAAATCTACACAATAATTTTATATCATTTTTATATAATTTAATTTTTCTACTAGACCTTTGATTTGTTTGTAGATGTTTTTTTTTTCCTTTCCAAAGAGACCTCATTTTTCAGGTTCTAATCTAAAATCAGACTAGTATAATGCTGTGATGCTTTCTAAAAAGACATTTAAAATGATAACATGGGTTTTGCCTTTACTTTAGAATAACTGATGCTGGTATTTAAGGCCCTTCAAAATCTGTCTGCTGACATCTTTTCCATTCTTGTCTTCTCCTACTCCTGACTTCATAGACTCCAGGCTCCCACCAAACAGAATTATGCTCTAGTCCTCATTTTATCCCTTCCTATGTCTATGCCATTGTTTGTACTGTCTCCCCTTGCCTGGAATAAACAACCTTTTCCCTCAAATACTTTGGCTGTTGAAATCCCCATCTGCCTTTAAGGCCAAGTCAGATCATTTTCCTTGATTTTCCTACTTAAAAAAAAAGAAAGCAGAACAAAACCAGACTCCTCCCTCCTCCTATTTATTTCCCATAACACATTGCTAGGACCTCTCCTTTGCACCTACCTTACTCTGTTTCTATCCTACCCCTGTGTTCAAACTTCTTTTCTCCTGTTAGACTGTCAACTACTTGAGGTCAGGGCCTTTTTCTTTCTATCCCCACTGCCAAGCACCTAACCTTGAAAACAGAAGACTTCTGCTAAATTTTATTTATTGAACTGTTGTATCCATGGCTTGTAATTTCCTGCTCTTAGCACAGTTAGCCAGGATCTGTCTCTGTTATTACTAATATTTTTAATTTCTCTGACAATTGACCACTCCTTCCAGCAAACCAGTCATTATTCCCAACAAAGAAGCTAGTAGACCCTCCAATTAGTCCAATTAGTACTAAGGGTCAACAAACAATACTGTAAAAATATCACTGAATCAGAATAATTCAGGGCAAGTCTAGGACATATTCTATAATATTTTAGACTAAACTGCTTTTATACTTTTAAGCACAAACAGCACACTTCTCTGACCCATTGCAGCTCTAACATTCTGTGATGAGAGGGGTTGCTAAGAACAAATACCACACCTTCCTATAGGATATGAAAACCATTCATAGGAACACAGTACCAACATTTAGATCATAGAGAAACCCTAGGGAACCTGCAGCCTTGAGGCCATATGTGGCCCTCTAGGTCCTCAAGTGGGGCCCCACATGTGGCCCTGAGGCTGAGGGTTTCCCATGCCTGAATTTTAGGCTAACCTCTTTGCTTAACAGATGAGGGAACTGAGGCCCAGAGAGGTTAAACAATTTTTTACAGAATCAAAGAATCTTAGTGCTAGGAAGGACCTTCCTCCTACAACATGCCCAGAAAATGATTCTTCACCCTTTGTTTGAAAGCATCTAGTAAGGCAAACTCTTTCTACCAAAAGAAGCTGTTCCATTTGTGGCTAGTGCTCACTAGCGGGAAGTTTTGACTTACAATAAAGTCCAAATCTGCCATTCTGCAACTTCTAATAATGCTCCTACTGTGGTCTTTGGGTCAAAGTAGAATTAGTCTAATCTCTCAAACTTGGGACAACCTTTCACATACTTGCAGACAAGGCCCCTTGAAGTCTTTTCTTTTTCAGGTTAAGCATCCCATTTCCTTCATTTTATCCCCATAAAACATGCTTTCAAGAGCAGAAAGGAGACAAGCATTGATTTACTCTCTATTATGTGCCAGACATTTTGCTAACTACTTAATAAATATTATCTCATTTGATTCTTAAAATAACCCTACAAGGTAGATAACATTATTATCTTCATTTTGTGGTTGAAGAAACTGAGGCAAACAGAGGTTAGGTGACTTGCCCAGAGTCATACAGTATCAGTGGCTAGATTTGAACTCAGGCCTTTCTGAGTCTAGACTCCATGCTTAGCACAGCACCTGGTGCATAGCAGGCATTTAACAAATGTTTCTTGATTGATGTCTACCGTACCATCTAGCTGCCTAGCTCTTGAATAACCCTTGGTGTCCCCTTTTGGGTACTCTATAGCTTATCAATGTGCTATAGAGTACCCAAAAGGGGATACCAAAGGTTATTTTCACTTTCCCATGTTCACATGGGTATAAAGTAACAGAACAAGGTTTGAAATTCAGGTCTAGAAGTTAAGCCTTTCTAATTAAGTGACCTTTTCTCTCAGGAACAAATAGAGGTCCTTAGGTGTCTTGTTTTAATGAATAGATGAAAATGGCAACTTTCTTTACTTTAATAAAAATATTAAAACAAATGATTCTTGATTATTTAAAGCAGTTTAAACATTTCTCTTTTATTTATGTTATGTTATGAATTTGCTTTGCCATATTTTGTTTTTGTTTTGTGTTTTTTGAGGGAAAGAGGAGGTGATTTATTTTTTGTTTTGTTTTGTCAGTCAGAGGCAAAATCTTGTCCAACCCAGGTCTGAATTACTGCATACTGATGAGGTTTGGATATTCACCTGGATTTCAGAGGAGCAGTCCTCTGAGAACTGTAACTCCTGTGTTAAGTGTGGAACTGAAGGGTAGCTAGGTTCCTGGCCCCTTTTTGAGTGAAGCCCTTGACCTTTGTCCTACAGTCAATGCACCAATGACGATTGCGGACAAGAACAACCTCAAGTATACTGGAAATGTGTTCACGCCACGCTTCGCCACAGCCTTGACCTCGACAGCACTGAACCAGCCACTCTGGCTCAACCTGAATTATCCTCCACCTCCTGTGTTTACAAACCACTCAACCTTCCCACAATACCAGGTAACTGTGTCTTGCACCCTGGGCCCTGGACCACAGAGTCACTCATAGACTGGGCCATAGATAGGCAAGTTGGACTTAGATGGCCCTGCCTCTCCAAGGTCCTATGGGAAAAGGGTATTAGATCTCCTGAGTCTCTAATTCAACACTCCTGAATCTAGGTCTATGACTGTATGGCACACAGTGAGCAAAGGGAGGCCAAGAGCTCAACAAGTAGGCCCCTAAGTAGGTCTTTGTGCCCTTCTACCTAGATGTAATAAAGTACTGCCTTGTCTGGTTTCCAGATCACACTGTGATGTCTAGACATGGCAGGGATCCCTTGAGTAAGGCTAGTGCCTCCAAACAGGCTCTTTTCTAGTTTCAGGGCAGAGTACCAGGAGGCCTGGCTGAAACATCCATTGAAAGCACATTCCAACATCCTCCTGGTTTTTCAGGCCATGCCAACTACTTGAGGAATGACACACATACTTGGTTGGTAACAAGGTGTTATTGATTGGGAGTATGAGAGCAGGGTCCCTGGAAGTGTTGACCCTTAAACTTGATTTTAAACCTCTGGCAGGAAGTTAACAGCAAATTCAGAAGGCGCACAGGGAATGGCCATCAACCCGAAGGTATAAAGGGCAGACTCCATGAAAGGCGGAAACAAAACTCTCCTGATCAATGTGCGACTTGGGAACCGAAACAACCCAGTCAATGCATATGTAACAAAGTCCCTTGTCCTGTCACTGTGTCTCAATATGTGGAAGTATGCAACTGAATCTGTATAAATTGCATCATGACTCAAAATCCACTCAAGGAATCTGCTTTTTAAAGGAATTCTATAGTGAATTTTTCTGTAAAAAGTCAATGGTGCTTTTGTAATATGAATACATACTTCTACTTTGTCTAGTTTGTAATTTCTAAATTGGAGAGATCAGGCTTTCTGAAAACAAGGTCCATCCATCTTTAGAAATATCTGTTCTCTCTCCTGGGCTTTTGTCAGGTGGTTTTCCTAGTGCAACTAGTGATGCCCCTCTGTTCCCATGATTGGGGCTTCTGGTCAGTTGGGCTCACCACCACATTCTATAGTCATTCATTTCATACCAGGAGTGCCACCACTGATTCTCCTGTGTGTTAGTTGTAAGAATCTAGCAGCACCAGGGGTGATTTTCTTTGTTTTTCTCCTCATCTGGTATGGATATTGCCATTCTAATTCAATTCAGCTCAACAAGTATTTATTAAACATATGTTGTTCACAAAGCACTGTAGTAGGGAGCTGGGGAAAATGCAAATGTTAAATCAGGCATAGTTCCTGCCTTTTTGGATCTTACTGTTTGGGAGGGGGATAGGGCTCATGCACAAACAAGTATAACACACAATACTATAGCTAAGTGCATAAAATAATTGAAAAACAAAGTGCTATTTGAGGTCTGAGGGGGAAAAGGTTGTTATTGACTGAAAGGATCAGAGAAGTCCCTGGTCTCTGGAAGAAATGACATTTAAACTTGATTTTAAACAAATGGTAGGAATTTAACAGGCAATTCAAAGGAAGGAAAGTTATTCTATCCACAGGGCATGATATCATCAAAGGCACAAAGAAGGGAAAGTGTGGGGCTTGAATGGAAGACAGGAAGCCAAACTGGGGCTGAAGAACTGGGGAATGTGGTATGAAATAGGGTTAGAAAGGTAGGAGTATCAGATTAGGGAGAACCTTGAAATCTAGCCAAAGGATTTAGGATTTTACCTGGGAGTCTCAAGAGCCACCAAAAATTTTTGAGTAGAGACTTGAAATGATCAAGTCTATTCAATTCAACTTAAAAGATATTTATTAAGCAGTTACTATGCACAAGGGACTGTGCCAGATATGGGAGATGTAGAGATAAAAGAATAAAATTGTCCCTGCTCTTATTGACCTTAAAAAATAATTGGAGGTGGGGGCAGGGAGGAGTATATGAAATATATGCAAATAAGTAAAATGAGGTTGATAATGGCAAAGAAGGAAATATGCGTGAGGACCAAGAGAGGTTTTGAGGCAAACAGGAGGAAAGATGGCAGAATGGGCAACAGATGATCCCAATCTCAATAAAACAGGAGGTAAAATCATCTGCTGAAGAAGAAAAGGAGATAAAGGGGGGATGGGTGACTTGAGGGAGGTTTAAATCAGTCCTTTTGGGGAATGTGACAGGGAATCAATCAGAAATGGAGAGCAATTTTCATTTGATAGAAGGAAAAGCTTATTAACACTTAGAGTTACTCAGAAGTAAGATGCCCCACCCTGAAACTCACATTCTTGAAGTCTTCAAGAAGAGATTGAATGACCACTTCTTGGGGGATACTGTTCAGGAGATTTCTCTTCCAGGTATAGGTTATACCAAATGACCTCAAAGAACCCTTCTAACTCAGAAAGTTTGGAATCAGAGGAAACATAATATTGCTATGTGGAAGGGAAAACTGATTTGAAATTCAACAGCATAAATTGGTAATGGGTACAGTCAGCAGTTTTATGACTTCCTTATGCAGTACTTGGCAGTCTGGGACTAAGAGTAGACGTTTAGGGCTACCCCAGGTTAAGGTAATGAGAATCATGATTTTAAAAGTTTAAATGCTGGAGAACTGTGCCAGATGACAGAAATGGTGAAATCAGAAGGAAGAACAGATTTGGGAGAAAGGGATTGCATTCATTTGAGACCAAGATCATAAGTCGGTTTGTGATGTGTTGAGTTTGAGGGGCCAGTGGGATATCTCCGTACTTATGTCTTATAGACAGTTGTAGATGCGGGTTTAGAGCTCAGAATACAAGGTAGAGATATAGAGCTATCCACATAAAGATGATAGGAGAAGCCATGGGAATGAATGGAATTGTCAAGGGTGAGTGTGATGAGAGAGAAGAGGGCAAGGGCAGAACCTTGGGCAACTTTCATTCTAACTGTTAGGAAAAATGTGAAAAGGCAGCAGATGAGACAAAGAATCAATCAATAAACATTTAAGGGACTGTTTTGTGCTGGATATTGTGCCAGGTGCTGGAGGTACAAAGACAAAAATAAAACTGCTCTGTATGTCAAGGAGCTTAGAAGCAAGAGGAAAAGCAATATCTTGGTGGTGGCATGTTCTGGGCATTTGGCAAAAGTAAATTCAAGGATACATAGGAGCGACAGCTATCAAACAGAAGGGCACAGGATGGGGAAGAGTAGTCACAGGAGGCATGCAACTGACAGGAGTTCTAATCAGTTCATTTTCCAAACCTCTCAGAAGGATAGTAGTCTAGAAGTATCAACAATGGGATCTCACTGGTGATTTAGTCTGACTGCCTGTTGCTGACCAAGTCAAGTTCTTGTTCCAATATAGTATTGGGCTTCATCAGTACAGTGTTCGTAGACCTATGTAAAGCATGGATCTCTTGTTCATAGTGCCAGAATTCTCTCCTCTATTGTCCAGTTATCTGAGTAACTGTCTCCCTTGGAACCTGTTCATTTGGGTCTGTGTCTCGGAAATGATGTGTCATTTGTGTGATTCTTGTGAGGATAAGGGTTCCTGGTAGGGGTTCTATTTGTATCTATCTGTGGGTTTCAGGATGGACCATCACAGCTGGCCTAAACCTGTTAGATTAACAAGGAGCATCTATCTACCTTTAGTGAGAACCATCCCTAGCCTAGGCTTATTTAATTCTTATCTCAGAGTGTTACCCTGAAGTTCCTCCATCTTTAATTTTGATCAACATTCTGTTTATAAAAGAAGTAAATATTTTCACAGTGTCTCTCTGAGCTCCAAATCTTTCTACACCTGACAATCATCCAGTCTCATACTGGAAATTTCAAGTACCAAGGTGAAAGATAAAGATGTTGAGAAAGAGAGAGAAGCAAAGAGGAAAGGGAGTCTAAGTAAATCAAGATTCTGCAGAAGTTGGTGAAATTACAAAGCCCATTGGTCAAGGAAATACAACATCTAAGTCTCAAACATCTGCTTAGATTGACTTTGGAGGGAGCTAGCTTTGTCTTACTCCTCTGGGTATTAGAACCAGCTTCATGTAGTAAGTGTATATCAGGGAATGCTCCAGTGTAATGCAACAAATTTTTATTTGAGTTTCTTAGTTTTTTTTAATCTTTTGAATTCACATAATTATGTGCTATAACTCTTTTTTAAGTAGAAATTTTACAACAATAAAGCAACCTGCCATGATGAAAGGTCTGCTGGTCTTTCACTTGTTTACCAATATAAAGTACAAAGAATATTTTGGAAATGAGGATTGGATAATTGTAGGCGAAGTAACTCAATTCTCAATGCTACTCATAAGCTATTGAATCCATTTGCCACTCAGAAACTTGAAGTGACCTGTGCTTAAAATAACTTCCATGATATATTGAAGAGTTTCATGTCAGTCATTCTAATTCCTGGGGTTCCTATGAAGAGAGACTATCCCTGTTTCTTTAAGGAAACAAAAAAGAGGACCCTGAGTAGGAGAATTTTATGCTTCTAACAATTGGCAGAACTATAATACCTAGCCATAAGATCCCTCACTGTCTTTTCTTCCTTAAGACTAAAACATTCAATAAAATGATGGGATTATTAGAATTTACATCTCATCAGCACCAACAGATGATCCCTAAGCTCAAAGTCCTATTAACAGTCATTGTCCAAAGAGTCAAAATTCAACAAACAGAATCAACTGTTTAGTAAGAGCATGGTTTTTACAATGTAAAAGTAGTATGCCATCATTCTCAATATTGCAATTCTAGGGATTTCTTAGATGACAGAGGGTCATAAATTTAGAACTGTATAGGAATTTAGAGACCCAGACTCCTTATTTAACAGGTAACGATGAAGGTCTGTCGAAGTTAAGTAGGTCATACATAAGTAAGTGTAAAAGTCAAAGTGAAAAAGGCAGGATTTGAACTCAAGTCCTCCAAACTCTAAATCCAGTGCTGTTTTTGCTGTGCCCCATTGCCTATGCCATGCTGTCACAGGTTGCATGAACACCTTGAATATAGAAATCACAGTAAAGACCTTCAGTAGAACCCTTTTCTGAATTAAATTTTAAAATGCCATTGGCTATAAACAGACTTAGCAAATAAGACTGAATAACTATATGTCATGGAAATTAAAAGTTTATCTTCTAATTTAACACCGTCCATAACATGTAGGCAACTGAACTCTTGCAAATATTGCTAACAGAACACAGAAGAGACAACACTGAAATATCTGCAAATCAATTCAGATAGAGAAACCCTTTTTCAGGCTGCAAAACATTACAAAGACACTCTGCTTGCAAATTCAAGAATGCACATTTTGTAAGAGATGGGGTCACCTTGAGAAAGTAACACATTCACAATCCATCAGAAGAAAGCCCAGGAACTGCCATCACAGTTCATATCACCCATCTTGATTATTCACATGGGAGTAAAGCTCTGTAGTTTTCAGGATCATTTTCAGAGGCTCCATTGTCTCAAGATGCTGCACTATTTGCCATAGTACTTAAAATGACTTGGAGTAAAAGATAGAAATTGACTCCTATTGTAGTGTGTTGCATTAATAATTGATACAGATGCTGTCTGCAAATTTTTTTTATTTTACCTGTTACTCAACTTCTAGAAGGCACTCGTGCATTCAGGATGACAAGGTCACCCAACTTGAAGCTGCTGCATTGTGAATGAGCCAGGATGGATTCTTCATGAAAAGTTTCCAATATTTCATACCAAAGAGGAAGCAGAAAAGCTCATGGAAGGCTCATATCCATCAGAAACCAGTACCCAAGTGTGTTCACCTCACTAGGCCAGCTGATCAGAGCATGGGTCTGAATTACAAGGTGCCCAAAGCAACTGCATAAGAGAGAATTATGGCTAGAAGGATAGTGATGCTTATTGAAATATACATACATAGGAGCAGGTGGAAATCAGATGGCCCATGGCCCAGTCCCCTTAGCCCTGAAGTGGCAGTTCAAGTTAGCATAAGCAGCCCTAAACCCTGGATTCTATATTCTGAGGAGTGTTACAAGCCTCATGGATGGCAATTGTGTGTAGCAATTGGCAACTAACTGCCACAGTACTCAGGGGTAGAAGATTTGTACCTCTCAGGAGTTAGGTGCTAAAGTACTGGTGTAATTGGACTTTTCCATTACATCTCATTCCCACAGGGTAGAGGTGTCCATTGAAGCTTGTGATCCTGTTAGGGGCCCTATCACTATTTGGGGGAAGCCTCCCTAACTTGGTCTTGGAGATGGCATCAGCAAGAAAGGGTTTGTGGGATGGAAAGAGGAAGCAGGAGCTGAGAGTAGCTGACGACTCCTAGATTTCAAGCTAGAAGACACCTCAGAGGCTCTCTGAGGCAGCCCTTCCTACTATAGATGAAGAGACTCAGGATCAGAAAGGTCCAGTGTTTTGCCTCAGATCATGGAAACAGTAAATAGTTGAGCTGGGTTTTGAATTGAAATCTCCTAACTCTAAACCCCATGTTCAGTGCCTCCCATCAGCCAACTCCTTGCTGTTCTTGATGGAGTGGAAGATCCTAACAAAATGTGACCTGACCCAAGCTTATCTCCAATTGATTGATGATGGTGCTACCCAAAGTCTCTCCCTAGGAGTCAGAAACATGAGCATTATATGTCTCCCCTGTGGAAGGTATGTAGAATTTTTTGCTTTTCTAGTTGGTTCAGAGGCCAGTAATGCAGCTTGCGCTCCTCTCTACCAAGACAGTCATTTGATGAGAACAATCAGACTACAGGATGCTTTCCATATTTTCTATCTTGCTAGTTTTCTGTGGAATTAGACCCTCCCAAGGCAGAGCCAATATCATTCCATCTGGATCCAGCTAATTCACTACTTCACCTCAAAGCTAGGACTCTGCCCTTTGCCCTAAGGGTAAAAATTGAAAGTGATGTTGTGCATTCAATTCAAGTTGTTTCAGTTCAACTCAATTTCACAAACTTTTATGGGGCACCTTTATCAGGCATTATGAAAAGAAGACATCCTAAAGTCAAGGCAAGTCAATAAGCATTGATTAAGCATTTGCTACTGTCACGCACTTTGTACAAATATGCTATGCTAGAATAGAAACATAAGCAGAAAGACAGGCTGTGCCCTCTGGGAACTTAAATTCTAATGGTGGAAGACAACACATAAAAAGAAACTGAAAAGGATGGAGGTATGTTAGAGAATGTCTAGGGTGCAGCCTGAAGTAGAAGCCATGGCTGACCTGGGAGATTTTAAAATTGAAATTCAGGGAGGAATCAATAGATCAGAGCAAAAGGCCCCAGGGTGAAGATTACTTCCCGCACGAGAAGTCCAGTGTTGCAGTGAATTTCCAGGGTGGCATGCATTATAGACAGTCTGTAGAGTTAGGAGTGCAGCATGGAGACAAATGAAGACCAGTCACACATCCATGAACTACATTGATTGTGTGGGCGCCTAAGCCTGAAAGCTTTGGGAAGATGACAAATGCATTGTAAACAAGGTCCTTCAGCATCTCCCATGTTCAGTGCCTCCCATCAGCCAACTCCTTGCTGTTCTTGATGGAGAGGAAGATCCTAACAAAATGTGACCTGACCCAAGCTTATCAACAGCTGATTGATGATGGCACTACTGCAAACTACTAGGAAATAACCAGTCCTCTGAGCATCATTCTTGCTCTTCCTTCAGTCTGGAATTTCCACTGCCTGAGGATTTCATGGGGCTTCTTAGAAACCTCACTTTCTAGGATTCCAAACATGAGACTATATTTTAATCATTTGATCATGGGAGCAACAGCGGATGATTTTGTGGAAAGTCCCCAGGAAGGCCTATGCTGTTCCAGGACGTCAGGAGGAGGAAGACAGTTAGAGTACGATTAGAATGCCCAGTATCACGTCTGTGGACAACACATCAATGTTACTGGTCTTCACACCACTTTAGATGAGACAGGGTGTAACCCATGAGGGACCCTCCTCAAAACCTTCCCAAAGCATCCTTCCTCCATGAGATCACTCAGCTTCTGCTGTGTTCTTTGTCTATAAGATGGAACCATTGTGAAGCCACTTCTTCCCTGACCAGAGAAGGCTCCCTGTGGCATCTGAATGCCACTTACAGACTTCCCAGTCTGACCAGGTGCATCATAATGAACAGGAGCTGTTGCTTCTCACCATACCTCCTGTGTGGGAGCTATGCCCAACCTCCAAGTGCCAGATGATCTCAAGATCCCAGTTGTTTAGTAGTTGAGAGTACTACAAGAAAGAAACCCAAGCAGGTGTCATAGAAGACAAAGGTTTCAGAACCATAACTATACCTCAACAATTTGTATGGGTCATGGGCCTCTGCGGATCTCTTGTCAACTACTTGTACATGCTTTGGGGTCAGGAAGACCTGAGTTCAAATCCTGATTCTGATATCTATTAGCTATATGACCCTGGGTGAGTCAATTAGCACCTCTCAGTCTCACTTTCCTCATCTGTAAAATGGGAATAATAATAATAGCACCTACTATACTTAACATATACAAAGCACTTGACAAACCTTAAAACACTATATAAATGCTAACAGTTATTATTATTAATTTTACACTCAACTATGCTAAAATATATGTGGCTATTCAGCACTTATAACTACTAAATGTATATACACAAGCCTAGTTGTTTAGTGTCTAATGGCATCATGTCAAATCCTAAAGTTTGCTGTTCTATCCCCAATGGAAGTTTTAACATTAGAAGATCTCTATGACTTATTTTACCAGACAGATAAAATGGGGGTTACTCTAATTAACACATCTACTGAACAGAGCACACAGAGTGGTCACCTACTGATGACAGGACTCTAAGCCATTTACAGGTTGCCTACAATCTTGTGTGCCCACAACATTGTGCTCCCTTAGAGGATACATCAAATGATGCATTTTAATGATGCATTCAAATCCATCATTTGCCATGTTACTTTGTGGCTTCAGAAAGCTATCATACAGGCCACACTAACCACCCTAGAATGGTTTGAATAAAACCTTACTTGCAACAAAATCTTGAAGTGTTGCAACAAAACAACAATAGTCTTATAGCTATATCTTATGGCCTAGAATGATTTTTGATAGTGAAAAGATTATAAGGAAAGAGATTATATGTCAGATAAATCCACATAACCCACAAAAGGCTACCCGTCTCCCTTTGGGAAGTGACCAACAAGTCTTAGTCAAAGCTTTCATTGATTTTTCATATTGATTTTGTTGATTTTTCATCATCATTCCAAAAGAAGAATTTGTTGATTGTGGTAGGCTCCTTCTCCAAATGGTTGAAGCTATTCTTATTTCTCCCTCAAACTTCAGGCATTGGCAAACATTATCATTTCTGAGAATAGTTTTCCTATTAACCTATTAGGTTTCCTATATGTTTCCTATTAACCTCAGTTAAATTCACGGACAGGACTTTTATCCAAGTTGTCATCATCATGCCTGACAGTCCTCAAGTAAATTGTTAAAGGGTTCTACAAATTACTTAGAATTTTCTAAAAGATTTGGGGAGAGCATTAACCACCAAGCCTTGCCAGGTTTCTCATCACTAAATGTATCATTCCATGACCAACAATAGGCATCAGTCTTGTTAAATGACTGATTGGATGATGTTTCAAGATTTGCCTTGGCCTTCGATTTATCTGAGTACCTACCAGATGAACAGTAACATATGAACTGCCATAGTCATAATCCATAAACATTTATGAAGCACCTACTATTTTTCCAAGCAATGTGCTAAGCATTGGAGATATAAATAAGATAAAAAGAAAGACAGCTGCTCTTGCCCTATAGAAGCTTACAGTCTACTGGGAAAAGACAATACATAATAGAAAACTGAAAATCATGGGAGGCAGGGTATGGGAAGGCAAAAGAAGGTACTGGAATTACGGAGAACTCCAAAGAAGTCCAAAATACCACTGGGACTGTCTTGGAGGTTTTGATGTTCATGACTGCCTCTAGTTAGGGGGTCTTATGGACTGTATCCCATACATAGCCATTCTTCATTTATTTTAACAAGAGATCTAGGCATGATGGACCTGGGCCAAGGTTCCTATCACTATAATTGAGATCATGGGGCTTGAGTCATATGAAGTTCAGAAAGCAGATGGGCTGATATGTAGTGTCCTCATCTTGACCAATTCCAAAAGCATTCTTCCTGGGGTGAATGAACCACAGGAGTTTAGAAGCGTCCCCTGTGAGGGTTATCTGGCATCAGACTTTCAGCAGCACTTCCTGAGGGTTCTCCAAAGTCACAAAATGAGGTTAGAATTGAACCTTCTCTGATGACTCCAAATAGTGAAGCGGAAGCATCTTATATTTCTGTTTCTCTTGCTCTTATCTCTCTGTACTGGGTGAAAGGTTATGTTAGCTCAGGTGCCGATGTCAGCTGGGATGCAGGGTATTAATTTTATTTCCTTGGCGTTACTTAGAGTTTTATACCCTTAGAGTTTTGGTGGTTGTAGACTGCAGTGATTTCTGGAGTTATTTTTGTAGCAATCATGTTCAATCATGTTGAAGGCCTGATGGTCCCTTGCCTGTTTACTGATACTCACCACTACTATTTTTTTTCAAGGCTCCTTTGCAAATCTTTTTTCTTTTTCCCTGGGCTCAGTGTTCTGGAGTATGGTATCTGGCAGCAATGGAAATTATTATTATTTCTATGTGTCCTGGACATGGACAGTGTCATGGCTGGGGTGGGGGTGGTGAACCCATTACCCACATTCTCAATGAAGTGTCTTCCTCTTCTTTCTAAAACTTTCTCCCAATCTATCCTTATTCCTTACAAGCTAGAATGCTTTCTATAACCTTGGATAATCACATAGCCCAAACCATTGTGATTTCAGAGGGACAAGGAATTCTTGGTAAAATAATAGAGGCCTTCCCAAGGATGTAGCTAGGAATCAGGCCAAGGAGAGGAATTTTGGAGATCATAGTTGCTCCAGTCTTTCAGGGGCCATTTGCTTGCAAAGCAGTCAAAGCAGGCCTGGCTGTGATGAGTGTGATAAAATGTGGCCACCACCTCTAAGCCCCAGGATAGGGAACTAGCCAACTCCATAAATCACCCTCTGGAGACAGCAGCTCTGTTCCCGCTCTTTATGCACCAATTTTAATCATCGCAGCCAGCATCTTGTGGCATGCAGGGTTTGGCTCATTCAACCCTCAAAATCCTGCTGTCACCATAGTGCCCTTACTATGTCATTGCCCTCTTCCTTAATAAGCCCAAGCCATAAATGGGTTTTTAGCAAGGCTTTACGCATGCCAGGGGAAAAAGTACAGACATGTAAGAGATTCAGTTTACAAAGGACACAGAAATGTGGAGTCTTGATCATTTCTTAGATTCACTTCAACAGTAGGTCTTTATGAAGCTCCTGCTATGTTCAGGGTCTTCTTTTGGATTTAGGGTATCCAAAGACAAAATATGAAATAGTCCCTGCCCTGAAGGACCTCACATGATAGCATCATCATCATCACCGCCATCTCATCATCACCATCATCATCCCCATTGTTACCATTTTAATTGCTAAGTGCTTTAAAATTTACAATGTACTTCTATATCTGTTACCAATGGTTCCTTCCCTGTTGTCTACAAACATTCCTAGACCTCTCCATCCTTAAAAAAAAAGTTCTCCATTTCACCCTGCCTTCTCCTCAGACTATCACCCTATAACTCCCCTCCTGTTCATGATTACACTCTTAGGAAAAACAACAGCTATCCATGATAGCCTCCCACTTCTTTTATTTTGAGGGGTTTTTTTTTTGGAGGGGCAATTGGGGTTAAATGACTTGCCCAAAGTCATATGGCTAGTTTTTTGTGTTAAGTGTCTGAGGCCAAATTTGAACTCAGGTCCTCGACTCTATTTACTGCACCACCTAGATACCCCTTGCTTCCCACTTCTTAACACATGTCTCAAGCTGCTATCTCTAAGGACGAATAAGTAATTTTCATTACTAATTCCAATAGTCTTTTCCCATTCTTCTTAACCTCTGTGTTATTTGCTGCTATTGACCACTTTTTTTTTTCTGTAGGTAGCATTTAGGTTCTTGTGGCACTGTTCTTTTCCTCTTTCTGCTCCCACCTATTTTATTGATCCTTCTCAGTCATTTTTGCTGAGTAGCCACCTAGGTCACTGCCTCTAACTCTGGTTATACCCCAGGGCTCTGCCCTAGGCCCTCTTCTCATTTCTCCCTATGCTTTCATGTCTCAGGGATCTCATCAGCTCTCATAGGTTTAAATAATCACTTTTGTAGCTGACTCCCATATCTATCTAGCTTTCTATTCCTTCCTGAGCTCTAGTCCTGCATTAGCAATTCTTTACTAGACATCACCATCTCTATGTACCGTAGAAATTTAATACATCCCTTCCTAACTTCCCTATTCTGTCAAGGGAACCATTACCCTTTCTAGATCCCCAGGGTCACAATCTTGGTGTCATTTTTTATTCTTCCTATTCTCTCACTCCCTATATCCAAGCAATTGCCAGGTGCAATCCCACCGCATCCCTCATTTACTTCTCTGCACTCAGGCCTCCATACCTCCCATATGATCTACTGCAAGAACTTGCTAGATGGTCTCCCAAGTTCTAGCCTCTCTGCTCTCCCCTTTCAAATCCATCCTCCACATGGCTGCCAAATGGATATTCCTAAAGCACAGGGCTGACCATGTCACTTCCCTACTCAAGAAGTTCCATTGGCTCCCTCTTGCCTCTAAGACAGAACAAAACCTCTTCTCTTTGACAGTGAAAGCCCCTCACATTTTGGCTCTAGACAGTGTTTCCAGACTGATTTCACAATATTCCTTCCACCTCCCACACCAAGTGGAAGCCAAACAGGTATATTCCTGGTTTCCTGTACATCAAAGCCTTTGTGGCTTTGGCCATCAACTTTACAGCCCTCTACGTGGCCTATAACACTCCCAAGAGAGACCTGAACCACATTACAATATAACTGGAACTATTTAATGAAATAAAATAAAAATATGATAAAAACATAGACAATATAACATTTTAAAACTAAGTCATGATACAACCCGTAGGGATCCTCATGTGGAGATTAGAGGCCCCAGTTTCTATTTGAGTGCAATGTTTCTCCTCTCACTATCTTTCCACAATTTTATCTTTGGGAATCCCTAGTTATGTTGAAGGCTCAGTTTTAGGGATACCACTTTACATGAGGCCTTTTCTAATGTTGTAGCTCATTCTCATTTTCTGCCACTCCAAAGTTACTATGGATAGTTATTTGAATTCTTTATCTGTATACATGTTGTTTTCCTAGGAATATGTCAACTCATTGAAAGCTGGGATTTTGTCATGTTTACCTCTGTGTCTACACTATATAAAGTACAAAACTAATGCATAGTAGGTACTTTATGACTGTTGAATTGAACCCCTTTCCACCCTCATGCCAACCTCGTGAGTTAATTACTTTAAGTCTCGTTATGTTGGCCCAGACTAATCAAGTAACTTGCTCATGAAGAGTAAGATATAGAATTCACACTTGGGTATCTCCTGATTCCAGGTTCACATTCTTTCAACTATACCTTATATTTCTCATGTATACAAATATTCTACCACCTCCCCATCTCCATCTCCACTCCTGAATTTCCCCTCCTTAGTTTTACTGGAACACAGAGTATATGAAAAAATATCAGAGACATTAGAGCCAAATAGTGAGAAGATTTCAATGCCTTGCTACTGAGTTTGTATTTTATTCTGCAGTGCTTCTTAAACTGTGGGTCACGACCCCATATTGTGACCCACAGTTTAAGAAGTGCTGAAGGGGTCAGGAGTGAAAGAAGTTTAAGAATTCCAGTCTAGGCCATAGGGAGCCACTGAAGATTTTTGATCAGGAAGCAGGTGAGGGTAGATCTGTTCCTTAGGAATATAATTTTTTGGCATTGCACACTATGTAGATTATGGCTTAGCAGGGAAGCCAACTGGGATCCAAGAGGTGATAAGGGCATGAACTGGGTGGTGCCCATAGGCAAAGGAAAGAAGGCCACCACTTCTGATTCATTTCCTGTATGGGAAGGCTTAATTGTATTCTCTTCATATGACAAGCCTGAGTCCTCAGATTTTCCTAAAGCACTCATGACTCTCCCTTGCCTCTTACCATTTTCTGTCTTGCATCATATTTATGTGTAGATCTGTCATATCCCCTTAATAAATTGTTAGCTCAGGGAGGCTAGGTGGTGTAGTGAATAGAGCACCGGCCTTGGAGTCAGGAGGACCTGAGTTAAAATCTGGCCTCAGAAACTAAACACCTACTAGCCATGTGACCTTGGGCAAGTCACTTGACCACAATTGTCCTGCTTTCACCTCCAAGAAAAGCAAAAAAAAACCAAACCCCAAAACCCAGTAAACAAATAAATTGTTAGCTCTTGGTGGGCAAGGATTGTCTTGCTTTTTCATCTTTGTAAATTCTAGAATTTGGTAGGAATCAAAGTCAGGCTCACCCTGCTTAGAGTTGGTAGACTATTCATTTCTCCTTTCTGAAAATTGGAAATGGACCTTTGTCTAATTCTGTGGGAGCTTCTCCATCTGTAAGGTCATTCAAACAATTTCTCAAAGAAACTTAGTGATCGCCTTGGTAGTTCCTTGCATACTAGAAGATGCAGCCCATTGGGCTGGTGACTTGAACTCATCAAAGACAACTAGGTGCTCCCTTCCCATCTCAGCTCAAGTGCCTATTGATAATTTCTATTCTCTTTCCTGGTCAGGAGGTTTCTTGACTGAGAAAACAGGAGTAAAATAAGACCTAGGGGGTTCTACTTCCTCTCCATCATGCATTATCTTCCCATCCTTTCTGGTCATCGGTCCTATCCCTCCTATCCTCACCCTCCTGTCCTTTGTCTTCCTTGGCATTCGTCACTTCCCCTTGCTCTGAGTTATTCCTGCTTGTGGCAGCTTCTAGGGTGGGAGCCTTGGGCCTTTTGAGTTTTGTGGTAAAAGGTCCATGCAACTCTTCAGAGTCCTATGACCTAACCAGGAAGTACCCAGGGCAGCTTACTCACAGAATATGATGGAAGTTATAACGTTAAAGCTGGAAAGAACCTGAGATCCCAAAGGCTCCACTACCCGAATCACTGCGGCCAGGCAGGGCCAGGTCCACAAGCCCCCTGGGTGGGGAGCCAGGAGGTTAGGATTCAAGTCCTGAATCTGCTATTCACTCACTGAGTGATCTTGAACAAGTCACCTCCGTACTCTGAGCCTCAGTTTCCCTATGTGTAAAATTAGGGCAGTGACACCCTGCCATACACTTTGACAGCAGGTCCCTGTCTTAAATATTTATTTTTGCATCTCCTTCAGCCTAGCACAAGCTCTTGCCTAAATAAGTAGCTCATTGAGTGTTTATGGAATGAAGGAATGAATGAATAAATTTGAACTTTTTCTTGGTTCAGGGGCTTATAAGGGAACAAATGAGATGACTGACAGGAATGTCTTCCTGAGAGAAAAGTTGCCATAAATTCTCATGGATAAAGCAACCATCCAACCAGTCAGAATGAATTGAGCACCTGCTTCTTTATCCAGCAACATGGATATTAACTCACCTAGAAGGAAGTAGTTTACCCCTTTCCCTGTTCCTGTTGTACTCTCATGTAGAAAGGAATATGTAAGCCCAGAACATGGACATTGGTTTGGGGTGAGTACCTACTGTGTGCAGGGAGGAGCATGTGAGGGTCTGGTTAAGAGTGGGTAACCAGCTCCAAGGAATAGTGAGAGGGCTGGGAAGACAAGAACCACTCATGGAGTGGCTTGACGGACCCGACAAACATCATGAATGAACAAATAAATGCTCTGTGGTAATACACACCCTGATATGGGAGTGGATGTGGGATGAGTAAGGGAAGCATCTTGGGAGAGGGAATCTTTGAGGTAGGTTTCAGTCAATTAACATTTATTAATCTGCTTTGTGCTGGGCTCTAGGGATAAAAAGGCAAAAATCAAATATCCCTGCCTCCAAGGAGCTTACATTCTATGAGTGTGAGAGAGACTGATTGTACATATAGGAGATTATTACAAAACAAGGTTACTTAGTGGAAAGTCTCTAGGAGCAGAGGTGATTAAGAAAGGCCTGGTATAGAAGGAGGCACTCGAACTTAGCTCAGAAGGAAACTAGGGCTTCTGGGTGTGGCACTGAGGAGCGAGAGCATCCCAGGCATGGTGGACAGACATGTAAATAAGAATTCAAACTGGTAGGAGAAGTGGCATGGGCCTAGGCATTGGTGGGAATGAGGAAGGCTGATCAGAGAGGGCTGAGGGATAGTCCTTGGCTTTGGAAGGAGGCACCCAGGAAGAGGGCCAAGTCACTCCACCCAGTCCCCTTTCTTTCTCAAGGCCTCTGTCTGAAGCCTTGGGCTGCAGGGACCTAGGCTAGTATTTGGGGGTGGGGCTAGGGGAAGGGAGAGGAAATCAGCACCCTGAACTGACTGGAGAAAAGGATGAGATTTAAGGCACAAGGCTAGTGGGAGATCCCCTGCAGAAGAGAAAGGAGAAGGAAGATGTGGTGGTGTGGCAATGAGGGAAGGGCTCTCCATTTGGAGCGCAGGGGACCTTGTCATAGCCCACCTCTATCACCCTCCTAGTGACTGCCAGCAAGTTATCGCCCCCTCATAAGCCTCAGTTTTTTCCACCATGAAGTCAGGGGTCTTTCCAGCTTTCCCATCTCCAGATCTTATGTATGGACTGGAGGGCTCACAGGTACCTCAGCAGAGTTTGCAGAGAAGAGATGACAGTGGTGAGAGTGGGACCACTGGGGCCAGCCTGGAAAATTTACCTCGAGGCAATAGACAACAGGGAGGCTCTTAAGTGAGGCAGTGAGGCAGGGTCATTGGCCCAGGGGTTGCCCAAGTTGCAGGTTTAGAACCTCTTTGCCCTCTTGGAGGCCTGGTGCCTACATGCGCTGCAGCCAGGCCCCTGGCAGTACAGACCCAGCCCCTTTGCCTCCTCTTCACTCCCCTCTCCCACCCCCCTCCCCAGCAGACCCAGTGCTGAGTCTCTTCTCCCCTCTCTTCCCCAGGGCCTGTATCAGCAGAGAGCACGGATGCCCTACCCTCAGGCGCTGCACCCCCAGCTGGGATGCTACTCCAGACAGGTGTGCTCAGTCACTGCTTCCAGGCAGCCCTCCAGCCCCATTTTCCATCTGTGTGTCTGTCTGTCTTTCCTCTTTCTTTTCTCCTGCTCCCTCTGCTTGT
>NW_027187338.1:1328377-1485757 GCF_028583685.1 Petaurus breviceps papuanus
TTGAGAAGCGTAAGAATATGTTGGGCACAAATCTGTTTCTGAGGGCTATGAAATGTAACTACCCAGATGGAGAGCTGGTTTCCAAAGCAATTTCCTATTCACTAATTAATTGGATTCTTATTGTAGCCCTGTGACATCATTAGGTCAGGAACCATTGTGCCCATTTTATGAGTGAGGACATATAGTCTAGAGAAGTGAGATGGCCTGCCTAAGGTCACAGAGTTAGTAAGTGAAATGGCCCAAGCACAGAGCTCCCTCCCTCCTGTCACACTCTTGGGAACCAGAAAACCTGGGGCCAACTCCTACTTCAGGCAATTTCCTCAGTTTTTCCCTCTGTATAATAAGGGCACTGAATTCTTTGATCTCCCCCATCAGGGGTGGGGAACCTGCAGCCTTGAGGCCACATGTGGTCCTCTAGGTCCTCCAGTGTGGCCTTTTGACTGAGTCCAAGTTTTACAGAACAAATCCTCTTATTAAGGGGATTTGTTCTCTGAAGTTTGGATTCAGTTAAAGGGCTGCACTTGAGGACCTAGAGGGTCACATGTGGCCTCGAGGCTGTAGGTTCCCCACCCCTGTCCCAGATCCTCCCAGCTCCACCATGGTCCCTCCAAGGTCAAATGTTCTATATTCTATAGCCTAAGGGTCCTTCCTGCTCTGATATTTTATATTCTGTGTTCTAAGGGCCCTTTCAGTTCTAATCTATGATTCTTGACTTTTGATTCCTATGTTCGAGTTAAGGCATTAGTCTTTCTAGGTTCCTATTTAAAAATTTCTCCCCCCTCCCTTTTTTCTCCCATCCCTCTATGTCCAATGATCGAAGCACATTACCTGCCTCACCATTACAGAGTCACTTTATCAGAAAATCCTGGTCCCTGGATGGTTTGGGGTGCAGTAATTGGAGGCAAACCAGGCTATTGGGGAAGGGGAAGGAAATGGGGAAAGGTATCTGAAAAGAAAAGCAGAAGGCACTGAAGAAAACTGAGCTGACATCACGATTTCCCCCAGGCCATTGTGGGCTAGATAGTTAGACCTCCAGGTGCAGATACAGACATAGCCATAGGTATACACATACACATACACATACATCCAGACCTACAGATGTCCACACATGGATACAAACATAGTCATAGATACATATACCCAGACCTGTAGATGTTCAGACACAGACTTGTACTTAGAAGATACCAACACAGACACAGATATGGCTTAGACACATCCACAGAAACACACACATCCAGACCTACAGACATCCAGACTAGACACTGACACTGACACAGTCACAGACAGAAACGTGGTCCTCCCTTGTCCCCACCCCCACACTTCTTATCCTTCTTCACTTCCCTGGTCACTCATGGGCGTAGAGTAGGGAAGAATCTGAAGTCTTCATGGAATGCCAAGGGAATTCTAGGTGCCACAAAGCTGTAGTCCATTGTCCCTCTCCAAGACATAGCTCAGGGATTCATCCAGAGCCCCCAGGGCACGGTTTGCCTCTTGGCAGCCCACTGTAGGCCCAATCTGCCACTTGGATGTTCTCTGTCGTGAGTGAGAGCTGGGCCATCCTCACCAGAGCACCCAGGCAGGATTGATTACTTCTGACTTTTCATGTGACGTTAGTGCTACCCGCCAGAACCAGGGATGCCCTGTCCTGCCTCACTCCTCTCACCCTGAATTTGCCTTCTGACTTCTTGTGGTTTTGTTTAGCATTGGGCTTCTAGCCCCAGGTGGGGCTTAGGGATTGATTTGGCCATCCATAGTGCAGTAACAGGACTGTCATGCTTAGAGTGAGAATCCCTGGGGTGAATCCCACCTCTGAGAATTATTAGTTGTGTGACCTTAAACAAGTCACTGCCACTCATTTTCCTCATCATTCTCATGGAGATTACAATCCTTTGCTGTGAGCTGGTTGTTTTGTAACTGTAAAGTACTTTAGGAATGTGAATTATTATATTATTGTCATTATTAGTATTGCTCTGGGAAGTCTACGATCCCCTGGTGCGCTCACGTTGCTGCAGATAGATTGAGGCAGCAGATGGTGGAAGGGGAATGGGGGCCCAGAGTTCCTTGGGGATGGTGAAATCCCTGGTTTTCAGAAGGAAGCACAGTGGGCTGTGGAGGAGAGGGCAGATGGGACTGTATGCATTTTACCCAAGGTGGAGCGTCCTCTGAGGAGGTCTCTATCATGCCAAGACAGCAGGAACATCTGGGGTACAGTGCAGAGCAATTACATCAACACTTCTGCTTGAACTTGCAGCTCGTGTCAAGGAAGCAGACAGAGGCACGGGGGCTGGTGTGTCTTGGGTCACACCAACAAGACGGCTTGTAGGGTCTGGGCAGACACCGAGGTTAGGTGGGACTTGAGGGAATGGTGCAGTGGCAAAAAAAAAAAAAAACAACAAACCCTCGGGCATGGAGGCTCCCAAATTGTATCTCCTTCTATCTTCTTAAGATCAGTGTGGGACATTCCTCAAGTGACAGCTGGCATCTAGGGCCATAGTTTCTGCTGCCCCCAGTCCAGGATTTTTACACATTGCTATGGGGGAGACCACGCAGACCTGGCTTCATGTCCTGCCTCCGACTCTTACAGCCTGTGTGACCTCGAGTGAGAGAAGCCACTGTGTCTCTCCAGGTCCCATTGTCCTCATCTATAAGTTGAAGAGGTTGAGCTAGGTGGCCTCTGGGGCCCCTTCCAGGTTCAGTTCTGTGAACCATCTATGAAGATGAAGTAAAGATCCCATCTGGGACTGTAGATCTGATTGTCCCAGCTGAGCTGGCTCCTTATCCTCATCCAAAGGATATCCTGGTGGTGGGTACAAAGCCCGGGACACCAGTGATGAACAAAGCAGCCTCTCCAACCTCCCCAGTGGATGGGGCAATGCATTCTTGTGTGTTGCAGTCAGAACTTATGATCTATCCACCAGGAAGGCCTGGTCTCGTAGGACACCATCCTTCACATTTAGGCCATATCAGTTACCAACCTTAGCCCTTCCAAAAACAAGCAAGCTACACTCATATTGGGCACATTCCCTCCCCATGTTTTTATGCCTTTAATAGAAAATCTGTTTTATGTATGTCCTGTGTACAGAAAACTGTGCTAGGCCCTGCCCTCAGGGGAGCTGTTATCTCTTAAGGGGATAAGACACAAATACAGAGAACTCTATTATAAAATGTTACATAATACGGGCACTAGAGCGATGCAAACACCTGAGGGTGAAAGCTAATACAGATAGGAGAATCAGGAAAGGCTTCACGAAGGGGACTTTGAGGGAAGCTTTAAAGATCATGAGAATTCAACAGGCCAAGAGGCCCTGGGAAGACATGTCAGTCTATGCCAAAGCAAGGAGGCAGTAATAGATGTTCAAGGCTGTGGAGCAGAGCATTAGGAGATAGGACCAACGAGGAAGCTGGTGCTGTATATCTCATCTGAGGAACTTGAACTGTAACTGTGCTCTCTCACTCATCAGAGGCGACATCTTTAAATACTCCCAATCTGGGGGGGTTGTATGTGTGGGAGTAGGGTTGTGGCAGGGGTTTTGGAAGGAAGAGGAAGGGGCAGTAGAATGTTTGGCTCAGAGCTGTAACTAGGGTGAGATGATCAGAACTTTGTCCTAGGGCACTAAAATTTAGAGGGTTATTTATGACAGCACTTCTGCTCTTTTAGCAAGTTGAAACACCTAAATATAGCAACTAGTTAGAAAGAGTAATTAGTTATCTACCAGATATTTTCTACCCTTCTCACCCTAGCTAAGTTCCTCCCTAGTGCAGCCCCATCATCCTCCCTGACCTTACCCTGAGTGATGACCTACCTATGAGTAGCCTCATAATGTCCTGAATTCTCCATCTCAGGGGCCTGTGTCCAAGCATTTCTGTTCCTCCATCCCCAACTAAATTAGTCTTAATAAGTTAATTTGGAAGCTTGCTTTTTGAAGCTTATTCCAGCTCTTGTATGCTGAGGGAATATGGGTGTGGGAGAGACTCTTTTCCTGGTAATGAGAAAACAAATGGCAGCTGGGTAACTTTTCCCTTACCCTATCTTTGACCCTAAGTCTCTCTGCCTTCTAATATAGAATGTGATGGCCCTTGTCCATGAGGATAGTTCTAATCTTGAGAAAGGATTCTAAGTTAAATGAAATACATTTAGTATACATGCATTTTTGGTTTGATTTGGCACTCACAGAGACTGAGGTTGAGCAAATCAAGCCTGCTATATTTGTTGATAACAGAAACCAGAAAGTAAACTAGGACCCTTGGTGGGTTTTAGGATATAGTCTATGGGACACATGGATATGGTCTATGGTCTGTGGGATTCAGGGAAGGGAACTGAGGGGTGGGAATGGAAACTGCCTTGCCAATGTGGGGATCCTCTCTCCTCTCTGAATGACAGGTGACGCCCTACAACCCGCAGCAGATGGGACAGCAGATTTTCAGATCATCGTATACCCCCTTGCTGAGTTACATCCCTTTTGTCCAGCCTGGTTATTCGTACCCACAGAGGACACCTCCCAAGCTGTCCACCAGCCCCCGTGACCCTTCCCCCATGGCAGGAGATGGGCCACAGTACTTGTTCCCCCAAGCTTATGGGTATGTTCCTAAACTCCACCCTGATTCAACATGGCATTTATTTGATGGGGTGGGGGGCACCATTTGGGGTGGAGGTGGAAACACTGTGAGAATAGTAGAATTCTTATAAAGATAAGTAGTTCTGGATAGGCTACCAAATGGTATGACTAGTCCATGGACAGGCTTCCCTAGAGGGTTTTTGTGTTTGGTATAAGTGCAATAAAATGGCATATGAAATCAAGGTCTTTATTGGGTGCTATGGGGAGGCAGAAGGATAGCTATGGCCCATCCCCTTAGGAGCTCCCAGTCCAGTTGTAGAAGTATAACAGGGAATCTATAACACAAAGCATAACATGATAGACGATAACTAAATACAAAATTCTGAACACAGATTGTAAGTGCCATAAGAGCTCAGGAAAGAGATTGCCGCGGGCTGGACAAGGAGATAGAAGGGCCCATAAACCGCTATGCCCAGCCTGCATTTTAATGATGGTCAAGAAAGACTTCGAAGAGAAGAGGTGACTAGAGCCAGGCCCTTGTCAAACCACCCCCAGAGTGACACAGGAACATGCTGTTTGGTGTCCTTGGCTCTCTTCTCTCTCCCCCATCTAATTCTTCTCTCCACATAGATTCCAGATTAATCTTGCTTATGTTACTCTTACTCCCCAAAACCTACAATTGTTCTCCTTGCTTTTAGGATCTTGTCCAAATTTCCTATCTCAACATTCTTAATTTTTAAACAACTTGCCCCTACTTAGGGGCTGCCAGATAACACAGTGGATAGTGCACCAGACTGTAATTAGCAAGAGCTGAGTCTGGGTTTCAGGCTATGGAAGTCTTGGAGGGAAGAACTGAGCCTCAGCTATTTACTATCTATATAATCTGTGTAATCACAACCTCAACCTTAGTTTTCTCATCTATAAAATGGGCTTGATAATATTATCTACCTCCCAAGATAGGATCAAATGAGGTAATATTTATAAAGGACTTTGCAAACCTTAAGGCACTCTATAAATGCTACCTAAGTCTTCCTTTTTTCCAACATGTATCCTCCACTGCAGCAATGCTAAATCTCCATTCATTCACTCAAAAGATATTTCTTAAGCACCATCTTTGTGCCTAGACTCTGCAGAGGACAGAAAGATGAATATTGACACAGTTCTTGCCCTCAAAAACCCTGCAATTTAATACTTGGATATGTTAATGGGTTTGTGATCTCATCAACGTAGCTATAAATAAGCTTCAAAAAGCCACATCACTTTCTTCGGTGATGTGTGTCACAACCCATCTGCCATCTCATCCCGAATCTTGTTTATATCATGCCTTCAGTCCTCCACAGGGGGCCCACCCAACATTTGGGGGCTGTTTAGGAATCTTGATACTCTGTGGACACCAATAGAATGTGTGCTTTAAGAAAGAAGATAAAATGAGGGAAAACTCAGATTCAAAGCAGTATGTGCAAAATTCCTGTGAATAGGTACCAACAAAGAGCTGTAGAGGAGGGAGAGGTCACTGCTGATCAGAGCGATCAGAGAAAACCTCATGAAGGAAGCAGCGTTTAAGCTAGACTTTGATGAATGAGCAAGATTTCTATAGAGATGAGGCAGAAGGGCTTTGGAGGTGAAGGGAATGGTATCGCAAAGCAGCAGAGGTGAGAAAACACAAGGTATGTTCAGGAGATGTCAAATAATCCAATTTGGCTGTAGTGAAGGGTTTAGCTAGAGGAGAGGCAGAAGTCTTGAATGCCAGGCTAAGATGCAGCCCTAAAAGCAATTATACATTATTTTTTAGTAGGAATGTAATATGTTAGATCTGTTCCTTGGAAAGACTGTTTTAGCAAGGGAGGATTGGGGAGAAAATACTAGAGGTAGAGAGACCAGTTAAGAGACAGTTACAATGATACAGGAAAGAGGTGAAGAAGAGGAGTAAACTGGACCAGCTACCTTGTGAGAAGAGAGGAAGGAAAGATTTGGGAGTTACCGTGAAGGCAGAATCCATAGGACTTGGTGACAGATTGGAGATGGGAGGAACGGTTGAATAATTAATATCAAGAATCAAAAATGGGTGCAGATTTGAGCTTGGAAGACTAAGGTGATGGTAGATAGCCCCATCCTCTCAGTAAGTATAGAGAAGCCAGGAGGAAGAGCGGATACTTGATTTTGGGGTGGGGAGCGGTGAGATGCATAGGAAGAGGAGGAGTTCCATTTTGAGTGTGCTAAATTTGAGGTCTTGGTGAAGTCCAGCTAGCATGTGGGAATATAGGACTGCAGTTTGACAACTGGGTCACAGCTAATAAAACTGATATGGTGGTTTTCTGCATAGAGATGGTAGCTGAGACTATGGCTGTGTTTGAAATTGCCAAGGGAGGGAGTAGAAAAAGAAAGAGACGAGGGCCAAAGATTAAAACCTGTGGAATATACATATAAACGGAGAAGAAGAAAAGGAGTCAGAAACAGAAACAAAGAGAAAGAATGAAGTTAGGGTAGTGTGGTGCCACAGAAATCAGGGAAAGAGAGAGAATCCAGAAAGGATATATAGGGGATTGGCTAACAGTGTCAAGTTCTCCAGAGTCATTAAGGAGGTTGAGGAACAAAAATGGCAATTGGATACAGCAATAGAAGGTCATTACTGACATTAGAGCTGTTTCGGGAGAGTGGCATGGATGGAAGTCTCACTGCAGGGGTTTGATATGTGAGTGGATAGCAAGGAGGTGGAGACAGTGAAGCTAACTTTCTCTTCAAGTCTGGAGTGAAGGGAAGGAGAGCATTAGAATGGGAAATAGCAGATTGGGGAATTTTCCTCCTGTTAATGATGAGGAGACCTCAGACATTTGAATAGGGTAGGTTAAAATGATAAAGCATCTGGAGTATTGTGTTCACCACAATTTCAGAAAGACATTCATAAGGTCAAGAACGTTTAAAGGAAAGTAATCAGAATGGAGAAAGACTTATCTGGTCTAAATACCATGTGGAATTGAGAATGGAAAAGAGGAGCCTTATTAAGGATATATTAACTGATTTTAGGAAACAAGTAAAATGAGGTAGAGGCCTAAAGCGAGGAGGCAAATTTGATCTCATAGGTATCACTGAAATTTGGGAAGATGCCCACAATTGTAATGTATCATTAGGTGAGTATACACTGGTTTTTTAAAAACAGGATAGCAATAAAAAGGGGGAGTGTATTATGAAGAAGCTACAGCCATGTAAGTAGAGCCAGGAAACGTAGGAGGGCATCTGGGTGAAGATAATGGAAAAACTGACATGATTTTGTAATCAGGGTGTATTACAGACCACCTGTACAGAAAGAATAAACATATGATTTTGGGAAAGAGATTATAAGCTTGGCATAGAGGCATAATACAGTAATAATGAAGCAGTTCAATTATCCAGACATCTATTGGCACTCTTTCTGCCAAAAGCAGAGCTGATAATGATTTCTCGACTTGTTTCAATGAAAATGTTATCTTTTGAAAGGTGGAGGAACTAATGATGGAATTCTATCCTGGATGTGATTCGAAGAGGGGAAAAAATTAGTTGCTGAGGTAGGAGGCAATTGTGAGAGCCTTGGCATAAGTGATTTCTACCTACCTCTTAGAGTTTGTGATATAGGAAAGGAAAGCTAGGCATATCATGACATTCACCTCAGACTCCAGGAAAACAGATTTCAAAGGGCTCAGAGGAAGAATAAATAAGGGCCCATGGACTCGAATTCTATAGAGGAAGTCAGTAAAAAAGGAATGGGAAATTTAAGAATGAAATTCTGAAGACACAAAGGGAAACAAATCCAATGAAGAGAGAAAATGGGAGTTGTCTGAAGAGATCAGTATGGATGTAACAGAGAACTTACCAACCAATTTAGATTTTAAAAAGACATGTGCAGAAGATGGGAGCAAGGGCAAGGAACAGAATGGATACAAAAGCATGGCACAGCTTTGTAAAAAGACTGGCAGGTGTGCTAAAACTCAGAATAAACTCAGGCCGGTGAGGAAAACTGTTAACAACTAAAAGAGGATTGGAGCGGGGTGCTATGTTGGAGAAAAACATAGATTAAAGAAATGATAGGACCAGTGCTTGGGGTACATGGTATGATGACCGACAACAAAAAGAAGGAAGGGCCCTTGATTCTTATTTTCCCTTTTTCCCTGCCATAGAGGATGGCTTTTGGAATAGAATGGACAGAACAAAGTGCTTAATCGGGAGCTGATACCGGAGACAAGTATGAAACTAGTGAGAGAGCACCTAGCTACTATAACTGATTCAAGTCACCTGGCCCAGAGGAACTCTATCCTTGGGAGCTGAGCGAAGGGGTCGATGTGACTTCTGAGTCGCTGTCAGTGATACTTGGAAGATCATGGCGAATGAGGGAGGTACAGGATGACTGGAGAAGGGTAAATGTCCTGATGTTCAAAATAGGAGAGAGTCTGCAAACTACAGGCTGATGCGACGGACTGTTTCCCAACAAAATTGCAGAGTGTGCCCTTCAAGAGGTGGTTCCTGGGTATCAAGGAAGGGAGTGAACTCAAAGAACCTGCATGACTCCATCAAGAACAAGTCATGCGCTTTTGATTTCCTTTATTTGTCAGGGAAGCTAAGCGTGTAGATGAAGTGGATGCTGGAGAGATAGATATCTTCGATTTAGCAAAGTATTTGATAACATATCTCATGCTATTCCCGTGGGAAGGCTGGTGAAGTATGGGCCCCATGGCAGGACAATGGTTGGATTTAGAACTGGTTGAGTGGTCGAACTCAAAGGGTGACCGTTATTTTTACATGTCACTTTGGAAGGAAGCCCCCAGTGGAGGGTGCCAGAGATTTGTGCTGGTTAACATATTTATCAATGATTTGGATAAAAGTATAGATGACATATATAGCAAATTATCAGCAGACACAAAGCTGAGCTCACATTTTAGATGTTAATCAGAAGCCAAAAATATCTTGACAGTTCAAAACTTTGGATTGAAACTATGATGGTGGAATTGATTGTAGATAATATAGTCATACTGTTGCTGTTCAGTCATCTCTGATTCTTTGTGACCTCATGGACCACAGAATGTCAATACTGTCCATGGGGCTTTCTTGGCAAAGATACTGAAGTGGTTTGCCATTTCCTTCTCCAACAGATTAAGGCATGCAGAGGTTAAGTGACTTGCCCAAGATCACACAGCTAGGAAGTGTCTGAGGCTGGATTTGAAGTCAGGTCTTCCTGACTCCAGGCCCAGAGCTCTATTCACTGAGCCACCCCTGCCTCATAGAGTCATACATTTGGGTTCAAAAAGTCAAATTCACAAGTACAGAAATGGCAAGGTCAGGTTAGACAATAGTTGTTGTCATTATTGTTTTCTGTGAAAGGTCTGGTGCCTTTGGCGTACTACAAGTTCACTGCAGGTCAACCATGGGAAATATGTGACAGTCAAAAATTTGATTTTGATCTTGAGCTACATTGAAAATGGCATCGTTTGGTAAAATAAGGAGGTGGTGGCCCTTCTTTTTTCTGCCCTCCTCAGACCGCACCTGGAATATTGTGTTCTCTTGTTGGAAGCTTAACTTAAAGACATCATTACATTGGAGAATGTCTGGAAGAGGACAGCTAGAATGGGGAAGACTGAGTTTATCCTATTTAAGTTAGTTGGAGGAAATAGGTATGTTTAACCTAGGAAACAGAAGATACAAGGGGACATAAGAGTTGTTTTCAAGTTGTCTGGTAGATTACCTTTGTTTATATTTGACTACAGAGGGAAGAACTAGGCGCAATGGGTAGAAGTTGAAGAATTTAGGTTTGATGTTAGAAAACTCCCTACTGATTAGAGCTATTCTAAAATAGAATAGGCTACCTTGTTTGGTAGTGGGTTCCCCTCACTTAGAGGTCTTCAGGTGGAGAGAGTTAGGTGTTGAGTTGGGACAAGAGCCCTCTTGCCTGCTTTCTTGTAATGGGGATTCTTTTTGGGATGTGGTTTGGACTGGATGACTTGCTTCTGCTCCTTCCAACTCTAAACCTCTGGGTGATTCTAGTATTTGGCCCGCCAGAGTAGAGTGGGATGAGAGGTGTTCTGCTTAGCCCTAGGGAGCAGAACTAGGAACAATGGAAGGAAGTTACAAAGAGGAAAATTTAAGCCTGTCAGAAGTGAAGCCTTGAATGGCTGTCTCAGTAAGTTGTCCATCTCACTTGAGGTCTTCAACCAAACACTGAATGACCAATTATTGGGTGTGCTATAAAGAGGTTTTTCCTTCTGATATAGGTTGAAGGAGGGGAAGTGGTATGACTGGCCTGTGAATTAGGAAAACCTGAGTTCAAGTCTCATATCCAACACATGCCAGCTGTGTGACCTTGGGCAAGTCACATCCTCTCAGTGCCCCAGGAAGCTCTCCAAGACTATCTATTGCAGAGAAGATGCTGATACACTTTGTGGAGGAAATTTACTCATCATGAGGAAGTTCCAATACCAATGAACCCTGGTAATGAAATCTGGTTTATTTGTTTGTTTTTACCACATTTGGTAAAAAGAAAATGGGTTGAACAAGTTGGTTTCAGAGGCCTCCTCCCTCCCAATTTAGTGATTCAGTTATAAAGGAGAGGAAGGACCACCAGAAAAAAGTCCAAGAGGAAAGGAGGGGAATGGTATTAAGGAAGCAGGTAGAGAGACGAAAGCCTTCTTTTGTGGATGTTACTTCCTTTGAGACAATATAAGGAGGAACGAGTGGGTAAAACAAATACATATGTTGAAATGCAGAGGAGGCAAAAGTTGGGAATTGAGGGAGCTTAGACCAGAAGTTCTTAACTTTCTCAGGGCAGTGGAAATTGACCACAGTGAGCTTATTCTTGACTTCGCTTAAGGTTTCCCCCTCCCTGGAATGTTCTTCTTCCTCCTATCTATCCAAATTCAACCATCCTTCAAGGCCCACTCTGTGTCCTGCCTCCTCCAGGAAGCCATTGTTATCAGCCACTTGAGCCTATCCCATTCTCTCTTTTTCCTGACTCCTCAATGCCTCACCCCTGCATCACATCTAGTATAAAGTTTAGCAATGATCCAAGCCAACCTTGTCATAGGGTCTAATTGTTTTCCACGTGCAAACTGTACCAATCCTACTAGATTAGGAGCTCCCTGGGAGCAGGGACTCACTCTTTTCTTCTCTTGTCATCTCCATAACACCCAGGGTTTGATACATAGTAGGCATTTAGTTCATACTTATTGCCCTGGAAATGAAATATAGTATTGGGTTTTATAAGGAGGAAGAGAAGGAAGCAGAAGGGTCAGGGAATCTTCTTGTTTCCCCAAACTCACCCGAAGGACATATCCCTTTGTCTGGGTCTGATCCTGAGCTCTCCTTTGATTTGTGATTCTGTGAGTGAGGATGCTTTTTTTAGAAATAGCAGCAGCCCAAGAACTCTCTAGCCTGCCTAGTCAGCAGCCTCCTAGGGATGGTGGGAGATCCAGAGAGTTTAGGAACATGGCCCAGAGATCTGGTATTTCCTAGCCCAGCAACCCTACCTAAACATTGGGGTGGGACCCATCTACAAGGTCCTGGGCATGGAGATTAAGGTAATATGGACAGTATAAAGAACACTGAAGTGGGAGTCAAGAGAACCAGGTTCTAGTCCTATCTCTGGTATCCACATTCTATGACCCCTGGAGAAGTATTTTCCCCTCCACAGGTCTCAGTTTATTTATTGGTAAAATAAAGGGGTGAATGCCCAGTGTTTCTTCCAGCTCTTGTTATGTGAGACAAACCAATGATTCTCTGATGGCCTGGGCCCACATGGGAACATGGGAAGACCCAGGTCAGGGGCAGATGGGTTTCTCTCCAGCAAAGGAAATACCAGACTCCTTTTAATTGTTTTACTTTGAGCAGAACACAATCTTGGGCTTTTGTTGGAACTCAGATGTGAACCTGTCCAGAGGATTCCCATCTCCATGCCTGTTACAAAACTTTGACAATCACCGAATTCAAATAAGAACTTCAATAAATGCTGGGCTGATGATGGCAGGGAGAGATCTCATTAGATCAACTGTTCTTTCTTGCAGGTTTAGCTCAACATCCAGTGGACCCCTGATGAACAGCCCTTACTTTTCTTCCAGTGGCAATGGCATCAATTTTTAGCTGCCCTTCTCCCTTTCTTCTCTGCCTCCTCCCCTCCCACAGGGCCGGAGTGAAGTGTTCTGCAACCCTGGCCTCCGAGATCATCTGGTTTCAGGTTTGGAAAACCAATGTTCCAGCCAGGCAAGCCCTCTCCCCCTTACATGCACACACATGCAAACATACGCATGCACACATACACCACACCTATAAGCACACCCACCCCACCCACACATATACACATGCACATACAGAGTTGTATTTAGCTGACACGAATGGTTTTTGTTGTTGTTGTTGGTAAAAATAGGAGTAAGGCGTATAATAAGAAAAAAAGTTTGCATTTATAATAAAACTCTGAACTACTTGAAATGGATTCATCTCTCTTCCTGGCTGCTTGTTTTGAAGTGCCCCATCTCCCTGTCCAGGTCTTCCTCCATTTATGAAAGTTGCCCAATTTCAATGCATGTGTTGGACTTGGGGCAGGCAGGGGAGAGAGCAGAAAGAAGGGAGTCCCTTCTGGGCTTCAACCAAGGTGCCCCTTAACCATCAGGTTCCTGATATAGGTTCTGCTCCTGGCTTTGTCTACACTGAGTTTAGGGTCAAAAAACCTGATCCAAGCTCCTGTCTCTGTCACACTTTGTATAGTCTTGAAAATGTCACAGAACTTCTCTGGCCTCAGTTGTAAAATGCCAGCATTCAGACACTTCCTGCCTCAAATGACCCATCTGAGGAATGGGGCTTCCCATAAGTATGCCTATCATCGGACTTTGACAATCACCAAATTCAAACCCAAACCAGAAAACAAGCCCTGTTAAGGGCATGATGACAATTCACATTCATTCCCCTCCTCAACCAAAAGAACTTGAGAACTTAGTCTAGACCAATGTGGGTTCTAAAGGAGGTGACCAGAGGAGGTGGGAGAGGATAGATTTGTTCTTGGAAGATTTAACTCAATTCAATTCAACAAACGTTTATAAAGCATCTATTACTTGAGGAGTCCACAAAAGTCTGTGTCTCATAAAAAATAGGGTTCCCTAGTTTCTTGGAGGCCATACCAACTGCCTAAAAACATTGACAGATTCCAGGCTAGAAAGTCATGGAATATGGGCTACATAATGGGCCATGGTTATTGCCTCACTGAGGTCAGAGAGACTCTTCCCCACAGGTTGGCTAGGAAGGCTTAGACAATGCATGCCATCCAGAAGGCAACACTACATGAGGACCCTAGTCTCTCATGCTATCCTCCATCCAGTTCTTCATGGTGGAGGTGCTAAGGAAAAGAGACTGCCTACAAATGCTACTTTAACTGTAAGTTCTCTATCTAAATGTCAGCATTTTGATTATTGGAGAAGTGAGTGAGTTAGAAACTCACCTAACTCTAACATCTCGTCGCAGATCACGTGTTCCGTTCCACCCAGGCATCCACCAGGACTTCAAGGCCCACACACTGTGGCCCTGTTGCCATTTGCCCTGGTGTCATTCATGTCAAACCTCTTTTTACCTCTCCCAGTCCCCTCCACCCCATATTTTGTTCTTGCTCTGGAAAAAAAAACCTCAAATAATTACTCTTATTGCTACCAAAGAAGGATTGGAAATCCACTGCCCTATGATTTCACTCCAATCCCTGTCACTACCTAGACCAAAAATGACTTCCCTGAACACTCCTCCTCTTTGACTGTTGAGACCTTCTATTAGAATGTAAATTCTTTGAGAGCAGGAATCAATGCCCATTTGTCCTTATACCTCTAGCATTCAGCATAGTGATGAACACGTAGTAGGTGTTTAATAAGTATTTCTTTGGGGTTAATTAATAATCAAGAAGTAGATATAGTAGTAGATGAATTGAACCATAGCTATATTGACATTCTCACTACTATTGATGGTGATGATGATGATGATGATGATGATGATAGCATTTAGATAGCACCTTAAGGCTCGTACAACACTTGACAAATATTGGATATTGGCAACAACCCTGGGAGATAGTTACTATTATTAGCAGCTGCTAAATGACACTTGGATAGACTTCTGAGCCTGTGTTCAAATCTCACCTTGGAAACTTATTAACAATGTGACCCTGGGTAAGTCACCTAACCCTTTTCCTCAATTATAAAATAGGGAAAATCATAATACCTACCTGCCAGGGTATTTGTGAGGATCAAGTAAGATAATATTTGTAAAGCACGTAGCACTGTGCTTGACACATGTTTAATAATTGTTTTCTGTTGTTCAGTCATATTTGACTTTTCATGACCCTGCATGGGGTTTTCTTGTCAAAGATACTGGAGTGTTTTGCCATTTCCTTCTCCAGTAGATCAAGTAAACAGAGGTCAAGTGACTTTCCCAAAGTCACACAGCTAGTGAGTGTCTGAGGCTGGATTTGAATTCAGGTCTTCCTGACTCCAGGCCCAGTGCTCTATCCACTGAAATAAATGGAAAAATGTTTCATGGTGAAATAAATAAATTAATTAGCAGCTTTGGTTTCATTGACATGGAAAGATAAGAAAAAACACCATCTTGTGAGACAATTGGTCATCTTGCCTTGCATGGTTCATGAAAAGTCTGAGCAAACAGAGACCGCTAGAAAGTCAATTTCAGCTATGCCCCCAAAAGATATTGTTGTTTTTGTTTGTTGGTTGTTTTCAGAGAGGACCAATGACATCATGGAGTGATGTCTTGACTCCTGTGTGAATTGAATTTAAATGAGGCAGAGTTGCATAAGTCAGCCTTACTCTCTCTTCCAGAGTTATTGAAATTCAGTGGCAAGATGTAATGGTAAAGGAATTTGAAGATCTTCCTTGCCCCTTAACAGGCCTAGGGAATTTGAAGATCTTCCCTGCCCTTTAATGGACCTCACTTGGAACCCAACAAGAGAAGCTTGCTTAGGGGAGACTTGTTTTTCAGGAAGGCCCACACATTGTTACTTTGTAATTAGGCAGTGGGTCATGAAAGAGGCTATGAGGTTCTCTTACCCTGGAGAAGGCTATATCTATATATATACCCCCCTAGGGTGAGGTTTTGCTTTGGGGTTCACTTATGGGAAGAGTTGGGTGATTTGGCCAGATGAGACTCTGGGAAGCTGTTGAGCCTCCCAGATTTGAAAACTCAGATGCTGGTGCTTCTCTCTCTGGTAACTAACACTATATGTATATAATGATCAGAAAGCTAGAAGCTCTGTCTGTTGGTCTGTTGAATTGTGTTATTTTTTCTGTCTGTATTTTTTGTCTGCTTGTAGGTTCTGTTTGTATTCTCTGAAGTTCAGCATGCTGACTTTTCCCCCTGAACTAAGTGAATTATATATATATATATATGTATGTATATAGTTAACCCTTTTTGAGTTGCTTTCCTTTAGAAAAGCAGATTAAAGAACCTGTGCTAGCAGCCATTCTGGGTGTGCTAGGGTGCTTGCTGCTACACCAGATAAAAGTCACAGTGACAGACTGTAGCCCTTGGATGTATCAGATGACCTTGGCATCTTCCATGTCTGACCAAACTTTAAGCACTCCACAGTATCTGCTTCAGCTAACTTTCATGGCCACTGGAACAAATCGCTATTATTGCCCATGCCAAGGGAGGAAATCTTCACATGCTTCACATCACCCCCTAACTCACCAATGGGTTTGAGACCTGTCATTTATGCTCAAACTGGTTTAGCCTGTCTGCCAAGAGGGTTTTGCCAGGGTGTGGCCACTGCGTATATGGTACAGCTTCTTGGAGCCACAGGTGAGAGTTGGATGACAGGTTGGACACCAAAGGTGGATGAGAAGCCCTCACATCAGAGATTCTTGCCCTACTGAACACCCCATACACCTCAACATCTTATAAAGGATGATGTAAAGATATTCTAGGAAGAATTGGACAGTGTTCCAAATCAAGTCAACATAAACCTTGACACTTGACTTCACTCATATGTCATGAATACTTTCTTCAAGAAAAAAGGTGGATGGTGGAAGGCACTGGATATAGCATAGATCAAAAAACATTATAAAACACAACTTATGATATCTTTTTTTTTCTTTTTGGAAGGGGAAAGCGGGCAATTGGGGTTAAGTGACTTGCCCAAGGTCACACAGCTAGTAAATGTTAAGTGTCTGAGGCTGGATTTGAACTCAGGTCCCGCTGACTCCAGGGCTAGTGCTCTATTCATTGCACCACCTAGCCACCCCTATATGATGATATCTTAATGGATGGAAATCCCTGGTTGCTAAAGGAATCATTTCAGAATAATCTGATTGCATGCAGGCAAATCATTGATCAGTTAGAACAAAGGTTGAAGTAAACACCAAGTTAGAAGAAAGGATCAAGATGAGAAGATAGTAAAGATAATTTTAATAGCTCTAAGTTGTCCTGTTCAGACAAGCTGCTGATTGAAAAAAGTGAGAAATGGATAATATTATCAATTCAGACTAAGACTATTTCTTAGAGAGGAATTAATGGAAAAACCACTGCAAAGAGGCAGTCCAAAGACTGCCTCAGCAAACATTTAATTTCTTTGCTAAAAATGTGTTTACTAAGCATTTTCTCTTTGCTAGGCACTGTGCTAAGCACTGGGGTTCCAGAGAAAGAGGAGGACATGGTGCCTGCTCTCAAGGAGGTTACATTCTAATGAGAGAGAAAATGTGCAAGCAATTATGTTCATACATGATAAATGCAGTGTAAATGGGAGGTCATCATAGAAGGAAGGCATTAGTAAGGGGAGCAGGAAAGGCCACTTCTGTAGCATGGGATTTGAACTAAGACTGACATCGAGCCAGGGAAGCCAGGAGGCAGAAGTGAGGAGTGAGAGGACTTCAGTCATGAGGGAAAGCCAGTGAAGACACAAGGAAGACGGAGTCTCTTGTGCTAGGAACAGCAAATGGGGCAGAGTAGCTGGGTTGCAGAGTGAATAGAAGGAATTAACATGTAAGAAGACTGGAAAGGTAGGATGGATCAGGTTGTGAATGGCTTTAAGTGATAAACAGAAGGTTTTATATATTTTCCTGGAGGTAATAGGAAGCAACTGGAGTTGACTGAGTGAAAGACATAGATCTGTTCTTTAAGAAGATGACTTTGGCAGCCAAGTAAAGGTTAGAATGGAATGGGGAGGGTCTTGAGGCAGCAAGACCAACTAGAAGGCAATTTCAGTAATCAAGGAGTGTCACTATGAAGTCCTGGACCATGGTGATGGCTATGTGAGAGAAGGGAAGGGGACTTATACAAGAGATATAAGAGCAATGCTCCTTACAAAATCATTTGTTAGAACATTACTGAGTTTGATCATGAAAGATTACAAGCAGTATTGCCATCTAAATTAGCAAAAAGTAGTGGAAGGAAAATGGCAGCTAGGTCACAGAGTGGACAGAATGCTGAACCTGGAGTGAGTTCAAATCTGGTCTCAGACATTTACCTTGGGCAAGTCACTTAACCTTGCTTGCTTTAGTTTCCTTTGCTGTAAAATGAGCTGGAGTAGGAAATGGCAAGCTGCTCCAGTATCTTTGCCAAAAAAGCCCCAAGTGGGGGTCACAGAGAGTCAGATACAGCTGAAACAACTGAGAAGTGGAAGGAAAAATGAGCACGTAAAATTTTTGGTATAAAACAAGTCATTCTGACAGCCTTTATAGATTAAACTCTTAGAAAGGAATACAATAAAATCAAATTTAAATCAAATAAAATAAAATTTACCAACCTTTTTATAGCCTTCTATCCTTATCATCAATGCCAATGAAATCATTCACCAGATTTTGATTGGCTACATCATACATGGCAGCTAGGTGGCACAGTGAATAGAGTGCTAAAGTTCAGGAAGAGCTGAGTTCAAATCCTGCATGAGACACTTACTAGCTGTGTAACCCTGCTCCAGTCACTTACCATTGTTTGCCTCAGTTTCCTCATCCATAAGGTGATCTGGGAAAGGAAATGGCAAACCACTCCAGTATCTTTGCCAAGAAAACCCCAAATGGTGTTACAAAGAGTTGGACATGACTAAAGTGACTGAACAACAACAAAAACAAACCTTAGTACACAATATAGTATATGAGAAAATTAGAAGAGATTAGAAATTGATAAATTAGAGACTGAAGGTAGGAAGAGCACTTGACAAGCATATAAAGAAGAAATTCATGCTGGAGGTAACACATTTTAAAAGTATCAAAGGACTGAAATCTCAAAGAAGAGAAGACTCCTTTTCAAATGGAAAAAATAGTGGACTATTTATTGCCTAAAAAGTTGATTTAAAAAGGCATCAGGGATGACCTAGCCTTCTGCCTACTTTCTTGTCTCTAGAAAATATTTGTGACTACATGTACTTCAAGTCTGTGTATTAAAAGGGGTTATGCCTGGTGACAACATGGAAGAGAAGATAATGCTTTTGTAGATGATTTTTCATAACTGACTATATCTCCAGTCACCATGACTGAGAGGTGAAGAGAATTCAGCATCTGCTGGGTTTATTTTTATTGATTATCAAAACCCCCCACATTTACTAGGCAGAACAAAATGTAGGTGTCTCCAAATGTAAAAAATCATATAGGATTCTTCAATAGATGCAATCATAGAGACAGCTTTGTTTAGTGTTCTCCTGAGTACTGACATCCAGCAAAGCATAAAACAGTAAGACATGTCTGTCAAAAGTGGTTGTTTTTTTTTTTTATTGTCACAGAGAATGTCTTGTAGGAAGCCCATTCATAGGAGATAAGTATAGATACTTCAGATTTTTTTTTTGTAGATGTGCTGATTATATATCGTACCCCTCAAAACTACAAAATCTCCTTGATGAGGTCCACAGCCACTCAAGAGTTAAGCCTAGCCATCCACACAGAAAAAGAAACAACACTTGAATGATGACTGTGTATTGCCCAGATGATAACATTCAATTATACAGGAAGTCCATTGACCTAGTCCAATATATCCTTGATAGTTGGTAAGCTGTACATGGTAGATTTGCAGTTTCATGGGCAATTTTATCCTTTTTTTATTGTACTGTATTATGGAAATGTTTGTTTTGTTCCCTGAATTGAAAATAAAATAAATTTAAACATTTTTTAAAAGTAAACTGGCCTCAGAATTGAATGAGTAGACATGATCTCCTTGCTAAACAATATGTTTATTAAGCATTTTCTGTGTGCCAGGCACTGTGCTAAATTGAGGTTGCAAAAATAGATGAAGATGTGGTTCCTGCCCTCAAGGAGTTTATATTCTAATGAGGGAGACCACAAGCAAAGAGCTATATTGTCATCCCCATAGTGATCACTATCTAAGCAGATGATTCCCAAGTCTACATATCCAGTCATCATCTGCTTTGTTGCTGTGCCCTAAGGATCATGGGACCTTTCCTCTGATTTACAGTTGAAATCTTCCAAATGTGTTGCTTTCCTCTATTAAGATATGATCTCCTGAAGACCAGGGATTGTCTTACTTTTCTATCTGCATCCCAGCACAGTGCTCTGCGTAGAGTAAGTGTCTGACAAACGCTTCATTCATTCATATATTTCATTTGCCTAATACGGTCTTGCATATAGTAAGCCTTTAATAAAAGTTTGTTGAATTAAATTGTTGGATATGTAGACTTGTTTTACAGGCTATATGACCCCAGGGGAAGTCGTGGTGCTTTAGGTAAATCTCTGGATCTAGAAAGATCAAAGCTATTGACATTAAGCACTTCGTTTTCCCAATTCTGTACCTCCAAACTTCTCAGCATCAGCAGCAATAGCAGTGACAACTGTCTCAGAAGATCTCAGAATCCTCTTCCTCCCTAAAGTGGATCTTTCTACCTGCCATTGGTCTGTCCCCTCCAACCTTCTCCAGGTCCTTGCTCAAGCAATCATCATATCTCTTAAGCATCTCCAAACCCTTCTTTTCCACCAGCCTTCCCTTCTGTTTACAAACACTCAGGATGCCACCATACAGAGATCTAAGGAATTAGGATTAAGGTCAGGGTTCTCTTGACATATCAATACCCATCTGTCTTATCTATCCCCTTTCATTGTGAAACCCTGTAAAAGTATTTTGTTCTTCCTTACTACCTGCCATCTCCTCAACCTCTTGTAAATTACCTCTTGTTCTCAAACTGAGTTTATTATCTTTCCCTCAAAACCTGTTCCCCTTTCTGATTTTTCCATTACTGTCAGTAGCACCATAATTCACTTACATTCCTAATCTCATTATTATATTTGTCTCTTACTTTCTCACCTCCTACATCTAATTGGATAACTTAATTCTGCCAGTTCTGCTTCTGCCATATTTCTTGAATCTATCCTCCTATTCATTATTTTCAATTCCACCCTTCAAATTGAGGCAGGTTCATGATGCAATGGATAGAGCAGTGGACCTGGAGCCAGGAAGATCTGAATTCAAATCTTGCCTCTGAAAATAACTAGCCATGTGACCCTGGGTAAGTTACTTAACCTCTCTGCCTCAGTTTCCTCATCCATAAAATGAGGATAATAATAGGACCTATCTCTTACAATTGTTGTGAGGATGAAATGTGATATTTGTTAAGTAATTTGTAAGCCTTTCAGCACTTTTTATTAGAGTACATCTTCTCAAGATCAGCTTAGATGACCATGAGTCTAAATGACCAACTGTAGAATTTTCCCCACAGCAATAGCTTCTGAACCAATCTTTCTTTATCCACTCCTTTCCCACTCCAATATGTCCTTTACACTCCTGCCAAACAGATCTGATCATGCTCACATCTGGTAATGTGACTCCTCAAAACCATTCTGTACCTGTCCAGTAATGGTCAGACTCCTTAGCGTGATCCTCCATAGTCTGATGTCATCCTGACTTTTTTTTTTAGCATTATCTTATACTTTTCCTATCCTTATACATCCACACTCTCGTCAGGATGACTCTGCTTACCCACATGCTTCATGATTTCTAACCTCTGCACTTTTATTTCCCCTACTTCCCAAGGTCTGTAATACCCTTCTCCACCACCCCCAACTGCACCAAATGCAATTTGGACCTAGGTCCTTTGCCTCCAAATCCAGTGATCTTCCCATATTACTCTAAAAATCATAGCTGGAAAAGAGTGCACCAAATGCCTCTTCTAACTCAAACCTGAGCAAAAATGCTTCCTCTGTCTTTGACAGGTGGTCATCTAGTCTGATCTTCAGCATCTCCATTGATGGAGAACTCAGTACTTCATGAGGCAACCCATTCTGGTGCAGCTATAACTATATAACAAGATCTTTCTGATGCTGAGCTGAAATCGACCTCACCATAACGTTTAGCCATTGGTCCTCATCTGGCCCTCTGGAATTTTTACAGGTCTAAAGTTTTTGCCACATATTTGTCAAATCAGAAATCCATTATCCTTCAGAAATCACTCTGGGAGGGAGGGGACATTTGGGGTGGGAATGGGACGGTGATGAATCAACAAACTAAGTTTTCTTCTTACAGCATCATAAAGTCCCGAAGTCTAGCTTCAGCAGTTTATTAAATTACCAGGACGCCAAGAAAAATAGATGGCTTTAATAACACGTTTTTGCCTATCTATTATTTTTTTATAACCTAGAGTGGAGAATTAAAAGGCTCCCTACCATTTAAAATTGCATTTTTAAAATTAAAATGAACATGTTGGATTTCTTTTTCTTAATTCAAAAGAGGAACCATTGATCCAGAGTGATTACTCTGGGTCAGAAAGCATGTATCTGAACCTTAGCATAGTATGAAGGAAGAAAAGGAGATGTTTGGGTTTGTTTTTTTTCTATGAATTTCTCATCAGTCTAACACAATTATTGGGGCAACTGTAGACTATCCCTTTAGTCACATCAGATGTGGGGTAGTGAGTAACATGGGAGTAAATCAAGTTTCCACCACTTCACTGCTCTACTGGCTTGAGGTTATCATTCAATTCAATTTAATAAACATTCATTAATCACCCTACTATATGCAAGGCCCTGCTCTAGGGTCTGGGGATACATATTTTAAAAAAGGCAATCTTGCCTTCCAGTAGGTTACATTATACTGAAAGGATAAAGTAGGTACATAGCTAAGAAAACACAAAACAAATGTAAAATAATACAAAAGTAATTTTGAGAGGGCAGGAATCCTAATGGATAAGAGAGGATGGAGGGAGAGGAAATCATAAAAGGCTTCATGTCACGAAAGAGGTGGCTGATTTGTGCTTTGAAAGAAGCTGGGGATTCTATATGATGAATATGAGGCAGGAGTATATTCCAGACATGAGAGACCAATCTCAAAGACATGAAAGTAGGAGATCGAATAACTAATACAGGGAACAGCCAGAAGGCTACCCTAGAACAGATAATGAGCAAAAAGGAGTAATATAAATTAAATAGGAATGGAAAGTGGGTGCCAGATTATGGAGGGCATCAAGTGTCAAGACAAGGGTTTTGTATTTTATTCTTTCTTTTCTTTTTTTCTTTTAATTTATTTATTTTTAGTTTTCAACATTCATTTCCACAAGACTTTGAGTTGCAAATTTTCACCCCATCTCTCCCCTCCCCCACCCCAAGATAGCATGCATTCTGATTACCCCTCTCCCCAGTCTGTCTTCCCTTTCATCACCCACCTCCCCTCTTATCCCCTTCCTTCCTCCTTTCTTGTAGGGCAAGATAGATTTCTATACCTCATTGCATTGTCTATCTTATTTCCCAGTTGCATGTAAATCGTTTTTTAACATTCATTCTTAAAACTTTGAATTCCAAATTCTCTCCCCTCTTCCCTCCCCACCCGCCCTCATTGAGAAGGTTAGCAATTTGATATAGGTTATACATGTATAATTATGCAAAACACTTACATAAGAGCCATGTTGTAAAAGACTGACTATATTTACTCTATTTTCTACCAATTTCTCATCAGACTAACAATTATAGTAGCAACTGTAGGCTATTCCTTTACTCACATCAGATGGAGTAGCAAGCAACATGGGAGTAAATCCAGTTTCCACCACTTCACTGCTCTACTGGCTTCAGGTTATCATTCAATTCAAGTTAATCCTAATCTATCCCCCCCCCATTTATTCTATTCTCTCCTTTGACCCTATCCCTTTTCAAAAATATTTGCTTCTGACTTCCTCCTCCCCAAGTCTGCCCTCCTTTATATCATCCCCTCTTATCCTCTTCCCCTCTACTTTCCTATAGAGTAAAGTAGATTCCCATGCCCAACTGAGTGTGTATGTTATTCCCTCCTCAAGCCAAATCTGAAGAGAGTAAGGTTCACTCATTCACTCTTACCTCCCCCCTCTTTCCCTCCAATGTGAAAGCTTTCCCTTTTCCTCTTTTATGTGAGACAATTTACCTCATTCTACCTCTCCCTTTCTCCTTCTCCCAGTATATTTCTCTCTCACCCATTAAGTTTATTTTTTTAGATATCATCCCTTCATGTTCAACTCATCCTATGTTCTCTGTGTATATATATATATACATATACATATACATATATATACACACACATACATATATATTCTATATATATATATATTCCCTCCAATTATCCTAATACTGAGAAATATCTCATGAATTGCAAATATCATCTTTCCATGTAGGAATGTAAATAGTTCAACTTTAATAAGTCCCTTATGAATTTTCTTTCATTGAATGTCCATTTTGCCCCTGAAGGATTATACTGTTTTGCTGGGTAGGTGATTCTTGGTTTTAATTCTAGCTCCTTTGATCTTTGGAATAGTATAGTCCAAGTCCTCTGGTTCCTTACTGTAGAAACTGCTAGATATTTTATTATTCTGATTGTGTTTCCATAATATTTGAATTGTTTCTTTCTGGATGCTTGCAATATTTTTTCCTTGACCTGCGAACTCAGGAATTTGGCTACAACATTTCTAGGAGTTTTCCTTTTGGTATCTCTTTCAGGATATGATCAGTGGATTCTTTCAGTTTCCATTTTACTCTCTGGTTCTAGAATGTCAGGGAAGTTTTACTTGACAATTTCTTGAAAAATGATGTCTAGGATCTTATTTTGATCATGGTTTTCAGGTAGTCCACTAATTTTGAAATTATTTCCCCTGGATCTAATTTTCACGTCAAATGTTTTTCCAATGAGATAGTTCACATTTTCTTCTATTTTTTTTCATTCTTTTGGTTCTGTTTTATAGTTTCTTGATTTCTCATAGATTCATTAGCTTCCATTTGCTCCATTCTTAAGGAATTTTCCATTTTTTCCCATTGTTTCCATTTTTTAAGAAATTATTTTCTTCAGTGAGCTTTTGGACCTCCTTTTCCATTTGGCCAGTTCTTCTTTTTAAGGAATTGTTTCCCAAGTTGGCTTTTTGGACCTTTTTTGCTATCTGGGTTAGGTTATTTTTTAAGATGTTATTTTCTTCAGCATTTTTTGAGTCTTCTTTAGCAAGCTGATGACTCACTTTTCATGATTTTCTTATATCATCCTAATTTTTCTTCCCATTTTCCCTCTATTTCTCTTAATTAATTTTCAAAATACTTTTTGAGCTCTTCCATGGCCTGCAACCAATTCATATGTTTTCTTGGAGGCTTTGGATGTAGGAGCTTTGACTTTGTTGTCTTCTTCTGGTTGTATATTTTGATCTTCTTTGTCACCAAAGTAAGATTCAATAGTCTAAGTTTTTTTTTATACTATTTCCTCATTTCCCCAGTCAAATACTTGACTTTCTAACTCTTTGTTAAGGTAGGACTCTGCTTCCAGTGCGGAGGGTGAACTTCAGGATTTTGTGCAGCTGTTTTCAGAGATACTTCTAAGGGCCTATAAGTTTTCAGTTCTTCCAAGGTGGTATGATCAAAGGAGAGGTGTTTACTCCTCTCCTGGCCTGTGTTTGGGTCTGTGGGTGACCACAAGCACTCTTTTCCGCCTTGAAACTGTGAGGAGGATGCCATCTCTACCTCAGCCACAAGCTCTGCCATGCCAGTGCTCCTCCTCACCCCAGGATCATGACCCAGGACTGTGACCCAGATCCAAGCATGGGCAAAGCAAGAGAATCCTGCCTCAGCACCAGCAAAGAGATCGCTGCACTCCCCCTCTGACCAGCTGCTCAATCCCCCCACCATCTGTGGGCTGAGAGCTCCAGAAGCGACCACTGTTGCTGCCACCTCTGCCACCCTGGGGCTAGAGCCAGATCATATTCCTCTCTCATGCAGGTCCAATAGACCTTTCCCAGTGACCTTCTAAGTTGTCTTTGGCATTTGTGGGTTGAGAAGAGACTGACACAGTTGCCAGTGATTCAGTCCCCTGAGGCTTGTTCTGTTCCCATCTGTGCTGGCGTGACCCATGCTGAACTATGCTCTTCCTTCAGATTGGTGTAACAGACCTTTCCTGTTGACCTTCCAGGTTGTCTTGGGCTGGAAATTTGTTTTACTCTGTCGTTTTGTTGGTTCTGCTGCTCTAGAATTCGTTTAGAGTCATTTTTATAGGAATTTGAAGGGGTTTGGGGGAGAGTTCAAGCAAATACCTGCTTTTACTCTGCCATCTTGGTTCTGCCCTTTGTATTTTATTCTTGATGTAATAGGGAGTAGTTGGATATTTTTGGAGTGTGTGCATGTGTCTGTCTGTATGTGTGTGTGTGTGTGTGTGTGACAGAAGGACAAGAGACACACAGAGAAGGATATGTGTGTATGTGTCTGTGTGTATGTTTTAAGAATAATAATTTGGCAATTGTGTGGAGAATGGATTGGAGGGGGGAGAAAGAAAATAGAGAGTTAGGGTAGAAATTAATTATATCTAGGCTCTTTTTTTATCATGGCTTTCAGATAGTCCAGTAATTTTTAAATTAAAAATTTTAAATTGAAAGATATTGTGATAGCTCAGTAGAAAGGTGATGAGGGTCAGCACTAGGGTAGAGAATAAGTGAATGCAAAGAGAAGGATGGAGGAGAGAGACTTTGTGCAGGTAATATTGACAAGACTTAGTAACTGATTAGATATGGGAAGTAAAAAAGAGAGAAGAATCTAGTAAGGCTTTGAGGTTATCAACTTGGGGGACTAGAAATATGGTGGGACCCTAACTAAGCAAGAATAAGGAAGACTGAAGGAGCGATGGGCTTTGGAGAAAATATCCATTCTGTTTTATTCCCATTGAATTTGAGATGTCTTTGGGACATCTATGCAGAGATGTACAGCAGGGAGTTGATGATGAAGGACCAGGGTTCAGGAGAGTGATTCTGGCGCTGATCTCCCTCCACATCAGTACAATGAGAAAAGTAACCATTACCCTTTATTAAAAAGTAAGGGCAATACAAACCTTATACTGGAACTGTTCAGAACAATGTTGTTGGCATATAAGGAGACATTCTTTTAATAATCTGGACTGAATTCAAAGCAGGGGGAAGTACCAGATGGCTTTGGCTAACTTCCCAGGTTGGTCCTTCTAGTGTTAGACACAGTGGGTCCTCAGAAACACTCTCAGATGTGGGTCTACAGAGTATTCTACAGTCAAAGCTTTGGTAGCAGCAGCTGACCCCCTAGTAAATTGATCTGACTAGGGCCCACTTCAATATCCCTTCCGCTCCATAAGGGTATAATACAGATGGACTAACACCCACAAGATAACTCCAGTCTCCAGGAGAAATGAAAGACCCATTCTCCAGGTCCTGAAAACAGCCTCCTGAAAGACTGGACAGTGGTTGTTTCTATAGAACCTACAGAAAGTTATTTGGTGTTGGATTTTATAGTTTCTATGACACAACTATTTCTGGATGTCAGGAATAGGGAAATATACACTAAGATGTGTCTATTAAGGAAATATTTAGAAACCAGTAAAATGTCCCCATTCCTATGCCCTTGAGGATTGCATCTTACCTTCGTTTCACAAGTCACCAAATCCACCGAAAAGGGATGAGATTGTGACCAGCATGATTGTCTACCAGCATTTAGGAGTTCCCTTTGCTACTTCTGGAACATGCTTTTTATCTTTGCCTCTGAATGCCACAATGTTTGGCAATTGCTTACAGCATTTTTTCACCCGGTCTGTCCGTCTTGGCAAGACTTCTCTAATTATAGGCTAGCACCTCTGCACCTGTCTTGTTGGGAAACCCACACTGCCAGGACCATGATAGTTCCACAATCACCACCTCTGCTACTATCACCAAGAAATATGCTTTGAGCAACTGTTAGGATGCTTTGAGGTAGCTTGAATGTCAATTGAATATTCAGAATTATTCTGAATACTTGTACTTGTGACAATTTCTAAAGAGAAAATTGGTGCAGTGGGGAAAATATGGCAGTCTGGAGTTCAAATACTGGCTTAGCAACTTGCTATATGTCTATGTGATCTTAGGCAAATTGCTTAACCTCTCCAGCCCTCCATTGGGAGGCTCTCTGTTGTCTTTTGTAATCGAAGAGGACCAAAATGGCCCCATGATGTAAGATCAGTAGACAGAGTGTCCACTTGTGACTGATCAAACCAGTAGTAGCTCAAAAGGCTCTACCACAGGTCGGGCACAGTCAGCATGAACATTTGGGAAGGTTAATCATTGTTCTTTGTAAGGTGACTGGACTAGGAGAAGTCTAAAGTTCCCTTCACACCTATAGTCCTAAAAGAGAAGACACTGGGTTCAGATTTCTTGGGACTTTTTTTTCTTTAAAGAAATCTGAACTATCCAAATAGTTCCCCCAAAGCCCTTTTAAATTCTAAGATGGGAAACAATTGTTACTTTAACACCTAATCAGCATTTATGATGGCAGGCATAGTTGTTTAAAAACATTAGCAATGCATGCCAAGGGTACATATGAATAACAGTTCAATTCAGTGCTTTATGACAAGCATTGCTTTATGACAAGCATGACTACAAGGTATCAGGAACTGGGACTACAAAGAAGAAATTAAGTGTTGTTTGTCCTTTGGCAAGAAGGGGTTACATTCTTTAGGGATAAATTCTACGTGCAAAAATAAGAAAATATATGCAGAGTGTATACAAAGTAATCTGAAGATGAGGAGAGCACACCAACAACCAGGGAGAAAATCCTCATATAAGGAACTGTGCTTAGACTGAAGCTTGGAATTCTCAAATGAGAAATGAAGGAGAGCCTTTTGTGGATGGAGAAAAACCTGTGCAAAGGTAGAGAGGTGATAGATGACATTATGAATAAGCCTGAGAAAGAGGGTCAGTATGTTGGGAAGGTAAAGTTTATGAGCTGGAGAAAGGTACATTAGATCCAGTTTGCAAATGACTTGAAATGACAGAAGGAAGAATTTGTACTTTTTCCTTCAAGCAAAAGGAGGATACCTAAACTTCTTGAGTAGGGGAGTGACGTGGTCAGACCTGTCCTTTAAGAACGTCCAAGGGAGAAGCTAATGGTAGGGAGACCAATTCGGAAGTTATTCTAATAGTCCAGGGGAGAGATGATGAGGGCCTGAACTTAAAAGGGCGGCTGAGTGAGTGAAGAGAAGATGACGACAAGAAACGGTGTGGAGGTAGACTTGAATGAATTTGGCAAATGAATGGTCATGGGTAGGTGAGAAAGAGAAGAATCAAGGCCAGTTCAGAGGTATTGAACTTGTATGCCTGAAAGGGTGGTGCTACTCACAAGGGAAGAAGAGAAGTCAGGGGTGGGGGGAGGGAGTGAAAATAAGTTTCGTTTTTGGACATGTTGAATTTGAGATGTCTCTGGGACATCCAGGCAGAGAAACTGATTACACAACTGCACACATAGGAATGGGACTCATGAGAGAGTTGAGGATGTCGTTGTTTAGTCATTTAATTGTGTCTGACTCTATATGACCCCACTGACTTTGTCTATGGGGGTTTCCTTGGCCAAAGATATTGGAGTGCTTTGCCATTTCCTTCTCAAGTGTGTCCCCATTTTACAGATGAGGATCTGAGGCAAATAGGGATTAAGTGACTTGCCCAGAGTCACACAGCTAGTAAGTGTTTAAGACTGAATTTGAACTCTGATCTTCCTGACTCCAAACCCAGCACTCTATACACTATACCACCTAGCTGCCAGAACTAAGGGCAAGTTATATAGAGTGGGAGAGTCAGTCGTATGTATATAAATAATGCCATTTTTAGTCTTTTTCAGTTGTGTCTGATTCTTTGTGACTCTATTTGGGTTTTTGTTTGTTTTTTTGGCAAAGATACTGGAGTAGTTTGCTGTTTCCTTCTCCAGCTCATTTTACAGCCAAGGATACAGGGGCAAACAAGGTTGAGTGACTTGCCCAGGGTCACATGGCTAGTAAGCATCTGAAGTCAGATTTGAACTCAGGAAGATGAGTTGTCTTGACTCCAGGTCCAGCACTTTGTCCATTGCACCACCTAGCTGCCCTCAAAATGGTGCCATATGTATTCTTTGCAATCTTTGCAAAGCACTTTACATACATTAAGGTTTATAAAATGTTTTATATCCGTTATCTTTCTTGACCCATGAGATAGATGCAAATAATGAAACTGAGATAGAGATGCTAGATGAAAAGGGCCAGAGGACTGGCTCTGGAGTCCAGGAAAACCTAGGTTGTAACCCCTCCTCACTCACTTAGTAACTGTGTCATGGTAAGCAAGTTCCACACCCTGAGTCTCTGGCATTTACTATATTAATCCATAAGCCATGTGGACCACACCAATGAAATTATAGGGGTTTGATGTATTGATATGTGTACACTTTAAATTGCGTTGAAACCCATTGTAAGATCAATGCGTATCCACCTGTTTTTGAGGATGTGAGCTCTAATGTTAAATGATTTGGGTGACTTATGGCCAGTGTGTTCCACCATAATGATACATCACTGGAAGCCTCTATGATTTATGTGGCTCTAAGCCCTTGGCCTGGAGTACACAGCTCAGTGATGATATTGTGCTTCTGAGGACAGTCATCTGCTTTATGATGTGGTTTCCTGAAATACAGAGTATTGAAAAATGGGGGATTCCCTGTCCCTGTGCTATAGACACCTCTCTCCATCATCTCTCTACCCATGTTTTTTTTTACCTGCTGTTGTCCTGCTCCTACTGTCTGGAAATTGAGCTTCTTGGAACTCCTGTAACACCTCATTTTTACCTCTTGTTTGGAAGTCATATTCTACCTTGACTATGGAATCTTACAGCAGGGACAGACCTCAGATGGCATCTAGTACAACCTCTACCAGAATTGGAAAATGCTTCTATGGCACAATAATTCCTGGTTAGAAAATTCCCAACAAATGATCGTTCAGCCTTCACTTGGACTCCTTCAGTGGTGGGAGCCCACTTCTTCCAGGGGCACCTTTTGAATTGTCCTAATTGTCCATAGGCTTTGTGTCATGCAGTGCCCATGTTGGTGTCTCTATGTCTCCCCTACTCTACCCCTCAGTCCATAGCTCCTGGTTATGCCCACTGGACTCAAATAGATCTACTCTAATCCAGCTTCAGCTATTTGGAGACCACTATTATGTCTGTCCACGTTGTTGTTTAGTCAATTAGCATCATCTGACTCTTTGTGACCCCATTTGGAGTTTTCTGGGTGAAGATATTGGAGCGGTTTACCATTTCCTTCTCACCTCATTTTACAGATGAAAAACTATAGCTACAGGAAAGTGAGGTAAACAAGGTTAAGTGACTTGTCCAGGGTTTAGTAAGTATCTGAGACTGGATTTGAATTCAGATCCTCCTGACTCCAGGGCCAGCACTCTGTCCCCTGAGCCACCTAGCATAGCCATCCTAAGTCTTCTCCACATTAAACATTCTTATTTTTTCAAATTATCCTTGTATGACATGACTGGGGTTTCCATCACATTGGCTATTCTTTTCTAGGCAAACTGCAATTTAACAATGTCCTTCCTAACATGTGGTGCCCAGAACCAACTATAACAGTCAATATTTGGTTTGTCCACGTCAGTGAATAATGTGCAGGTCATATTGTGTATATGTCTCTTTTAATATGGCCTAAGCTCAAATTCTCTTTGTGGTGGGCTACCATGTCACATTATTGACTCATGTGGAGCTTTCAGCCCACTAAAAGGGAGGAAATGTGGAGGAGCTAGCAAGCTGAACCCGGAGTGAGAAGGATCAAGCTTTGAACCTTGCCTCCAGTTCCTTTTAAATTAAATTAAATTTCTTCCTTTTCAATTAATAAGCATTTATTTTCTCTCTTGGATCTGTCCCCTCCCTAGGGGGAAAAAGAGAAAATCTTCCTAACAAATATGCATAGCCAAGCAAAACAAATTCCCACATTGGCCAGGGCCAATAATACATGTTCCATCCTGCTAATCCATGACCTCAGAGTATGTCAGAAGGTGGGTCCTCTGCAATCATAGCTGGGCCATTCACTCCACTTCACATCTGCTGTTCTGCCTGGTTTCGACTCCATGGAATGAAATACCCTTTGATGCACCACCACCCCTTCCCTGCCATCTTTTGTTGTGTTGTATCCCTCCATTCAGCTGTAAGCTCTTTGAGAACAGAGACTGTCTTTCTTTTTATTAACTGCATGCTCAGGGCTTAGCACAGTGCCTGGCACATAGGAGGTACTTGATAAATGTTTATTGGATTGCATTGCATTGCATCAATCAGAGTTCTTACAATTTTCTAAGTGTTCATTTTTACATTGATGTGCCATGAGAAAGGGCGAAGGAGACTATTTCAGGGAAACCTGGGAGGACTTGTGTGAACTGATGCAGAATGAAGTGAGCAGACCCTCAGACTCTTACTAGTTATGGGATCTTTGGTGAGTATTCACCCCTCTTCCAGTCCATTTCATCATCTGTAAAATGGGGACAAGAGTACCTACCTCTCAACCCTTAAATTGCTATAATAAACCAACCACTTAAACCTCCAGATTCTTTTTCAGATGAACTTCCATCAAAGCCACATCTTCCTTACCTTGTACTAGCATAGCTGATTCTTTGAACCTGCATGTAGGACTTGAATGCATACTTAAGTCTCTTCTTCCCTGTAAGACTGAGCTCCTAAAAGGCCGGGTCTTGTTGGTTTGGGTACCCTCCATGGTGCCCAAGGCCTCAATTCAGCAGAAGTGCACCATAAATATTGGTGAATAAATAATCCCATTAGACTCATGGCAGGTCAGAGAAAATGGGAGTAAAAATGCTTTAGTAATTTTTAAATCATCTATACCAGGCTTATATCTCTAAACTAGACTGTGAGGTGACCAGGAAAACTGTCTTTTCTCCAAACACTTCCCTTACTATCCCTGCCAAAGTGCCTGAAGTTCCCAACTTCCTTTGAGCTCAATTCCACAAGCATGTATTGAGTTGTGATAACTACATAAGCCATTGTCCCCACAGTGACCACTTTGGAACTAATGCATCTGTCGCATCAGCCATTGTCTAGTAGGATCTAAAGAGGGGAACAGATTTACTGGGGCAAGTGAATAGGGGAATATGGGTCCATGCCCAGGGTGGGAGCTGAAGTGGAAGGATGGACAGTTACTGTGAAGGATTTCCTTGAGTTTAAGGTGGGACATAACTCAAAGTGTGTCAAGGTCAAGCGAGGATTGTCAGGTAGTAGGGAAGGGAAGGGCTGCTCATTATACCTCATATTCCATGCATTTAATGGGATTTAATAAACATTTGTGGAATTGAACCAAATAAGGAGCTTTGTCTCGGGGTGAGAGGACACAGTGGTTCCCTCTGCAGGCAGAGGGCCTTGTGCCCAGATGGGGCAAATCTTGGCAGGGGGTTCCACAGCCACATCCCTTTCCTGTCTGTTTCTGACTTTTCCATCGCCTTCTGTCTGTCGCCTCAGCTGCCTCAGACAGGGCCATACATCTTCCTCTGGAACAGCTCATTTATTTATGTTGATAATTCAGGAGCCTGTTTCCCTTGTCTTTAATTCCTTCGGTCTCCGAAGCGGCTGTTTTTGCATTAACCTCCGCATGCTCCCCAATGCTATGTGAGCTGGCAGCAGTCAGCCCACATTGATGGACGGGTGCTGGGGGGGGAGACTGCCAGGAGGGGAGGGGTTTATCAATCTCGACATGTACCTGCTGCAAGGCCCCATGCACAGAAGGCTGCCTGAAATCCATCTCCCTGCCAGGAGCACCAGGTTGACTGTCACTGTGGATTAGTGAAGGGTAAGAAGAGAGGAAGCCATGGATGGGATTGATGTCACTTACTTAAGGAGGAAAGGCTTATATCTGCTGAGGCATTTCCTGCCCTTTCCCCAGCAGCTTCTCTGCAGCCACCAATCCTTTGCCCCTGGAATCATGGAACTAAGTGGCTAGTTTCATGGACCACTGTGCAGCCTGAGGAAGCAGTCATTATCCGTCCTCTCTGCCTTCTTTCTGTGTCTTCATACAATTATAGACCTGTAGAATTCCAGAGTTTAAAGAGACTTGTGAGGTCACCCATACAAATGGAGAAACTGAGGACCAGGAAAACTGAGCAATTTGCCTAAGGTCACATGGCTAGAAGCAAGAGAACAGAACTGAGCTCAGGGTCTCAGACACCAACCCCAGAGCCCTTTCCATTGACCAAGTCATCTCCCAAGTCTCTTCTTTCTGTGCCAGTTGGCTACCCTTCTTCCACCACTAAAAAGAAAGATGATGGAGATATCCCATCTTTTTTAAGCATGCGTTTGCTCCTCCTCCCAGTTTCTCCTGGAGGCAGCATGGCTCTCCCAGTCTCCAGATGTGCAGCCTGACCACAAAGGCATCCTCATTTCTTCCTCTTCCAGTGGTCCCCATATTGCACTAGTTACTGAATCAGCGGATCCTACTTCCCCAGTCTCTTTCATCTTTCCCTTCTCTCCATTTACACAACCAGCACCCTGGTTTAGGCCCTCATCACCTCCAATCTAGATGATTGTAAGTCTCATACTTAGGCTCCCTACTTCCAGCCTTTTCCATCTCTCTGATTCATTCTTCAGGTAGAAGCCAAATTAATCTTCCTAAAGAATAAAGAGCAACCATATCATTTCCCTGATCAAAAACCTTCAATGGCTTTTTATTACTTCAGAGATAAAATGCTAACTCCTTAGCTTGACTTTTAAGGCTCCCAACAAACTTATCAGTCTCATTTTATACCACTTCCCTTCATAATGCTAGTCCAGGCCATATGGACTTCGGACCATTCACCACACACAACACTCTTTCCACCTCTCAGCATTTACACAGGCTAGTCCCTATACCTAAAGTGCATTCCCTAAACCCTTGCCCTTTAACACTTGTCTTTCAAGGCTTACCTCATGGGCTACCTCTTCCATAAAGCCTCACAACCCAGTTAGTGCTCTTACTCCCCTCCCACTCTCCCTCCCTCTCTGTCTCTGTCTCCCTTCCCTCTCTTTTCTTTCTTCCTTTCTCTCTCCTTCTTCCCTCTCCCTTTCTTCTCCTCTCCCTCTCTGGCTCCATCATTCACTTCTCTCCCTTCTCTTTCTCTCCCTCTCTCCCTCCACTTCCCCCCACTTCCTCCCTCCCCCCCTCTCTTTCTCTCTCTCTCCCTTTCTCCCACTCTCTCTCACCCTCTCTCCCGCTGTCCTTCCCTCCCTCCCTCTCTCTGTCTCTCTCTCAGTGTCTTTTTATAATTCTCTCTGTCTCTCTCCCTTTCTCTCTTTTCTTCTCCCTTTCTCTTTCCCTTCCTCTCTCCCTCTCTCTCTGTCCCTCCCTTTCTCCTCCTTTCTCTCTCTGTCTCTCTTCTTTCTCCCTCCCTCTTCCTTCCCCTCTCTTTCTCCCTTCCTCTGACTCTCTCATCTCTCTCTGACTGTCATATGCATATATGTACACATACATGCATTTATAATATATACACATATGTATACTATACATATGCACACGCATATATACATATAACACACAATATGCCTCTGGATATAGGATGGTTGTATGAGACTGACCTACACACACACACAGAGCATCATTGTTTCAGGATGTCATAAATGTACAATATGAAAAAAAGATGGGCAGTCCTGTATTAGAAGGGAGGGATAATGGATGGCCAGGCTTGATGCTTCCATGGTTATCTCTGAAATGTCAAGAGAGCAGGAGGAATGTCCTCAGCACATTGCGTGGAGCCCCGACATGGGCAATAGCCACAAAGGATGGGCACGCATGGGTGGATTGTCATCTGTGTTGTACCTGCATCCCTGAGATCACAGATCCAGTGATCCACTAGACTATTATTCCAGGACGAGTTCCTCCCCTATAGTCACTTCCCCTCCCCCCACATACTTTCCTCAGCCCAAGGTGATCTAGCTTCCCCTAGGGATGGCTAATTCCCTACCCAGTCACTATCAAGGATCCCCTCCCCAAGGTTCATTTACATACCAGAAAAACCTCCAGGTGCCTAGATCTAATATCCCTTCATTTACAGGAGACAGTTGTCAGCTTATTCACTGATATGTAGCCCTAGTAAATGTCTCTCAGAAAGAACAATGGTCTCAGGGGAAGGATTAAAACAGCCTTTCTCCAACTCCAGTGCCCTCTGATGTTTTCAGGAGACCTTGTGAACCCTGCCACTGTTCCATCCAGGGTTAACAGCAATCAAAAATAAAGACAGCAAATGCATTCCTGACATCCCCTCTCTTTTTCTCCCTCCCATGACCATATTGTTTCCCCTCACTGGCACCAGGCTGGTCAATCTCTGGGGCTGTCTGCTTTCCACAGCTGGGTCCTCAGGGCAGAAGAGGCAGCTGTTAGAAACTCATCTGCTGAATAGCAAGTGAGCTTTTTATTGGGTTATGCCCAGCTCCCCTTGCATTTTGCTGCCTGAGGGATTGTGGTCATTGAGCCCACCAGTCCATCCATCCATGGTTCTGGCTTGTGCCCCCTCCTAGAGGATTCCAGAATGAACAGCTCCAGTAGTCACATGAGGAAGAAAATTTTATTTCCAGGACTGAGTTGGGAATCTTTTCAGACTGCATCTTGACAGGCTCAGTCCAGTTTTAGGCTAGAGAAGGCAAGCTGGTATAGGTAGTTAGGTGGTACAATGGATAGAACATTGGACCTGGAGTTATGAAGAACTGAGTTTGAATTCTGAGTCAGAAATTAACTAGCTATGTGATCTTGGTCAAGTCACTTAATGTCAGGTTTTTTTTTTTCTGCAAAATGGGTCTAATGATAACACCTCACAGGGTTGTTTTGAGGCTATACTACTACTAATAATAGTAATAACTAGCATTACCATACTGATTACTATGTGCCACTCACTGTGCAAATATTATCTCATTTGATCATATGAGATAACATACATTATACAAGATCAGTGACCCTGAAACTTAAAACTTCTCTGTACCTTCTTCCCCTAGGGCCTCTCCCTCCCTCTGATTGGAGAGGGTTAAGGGTAGACAAGTGAGCTCCTCCCAGCTTCTCCATTTAAGCAAGGTGTCCAGAGAAGCTATCTCATAAATTTCTATATGGCTGAAGTCCTGGGATTCATTAGAATCTCATTATATTGCAGGTTTGTACCAACCCCAACCCTTGTACCGCCTCAGTATCCCCTTCCTTCCCTTCCCTCCTTTTTAACTTCTTTTCATGTTTTGTCTCCTCCATTAGATCATAAGCTCCTTGAGAGAAGGGATTGTCTTTTGCTTTTCCTTGTATTTCCAGCACCTGATGAAGTGCCTGGCACATAGTAGGCTCTTAAAAATGTTTATTGATTGATTGACATATGTAATTTGCTTTGCAAACCCTAAAGATATAGATATAGATAGGTAGATGATAGATAGATAGATAGACAGACAGACAGAAAGATAGATAGATAGATAGACAGGCAGATAGATAGACAGACAGACAGATAGATAGAGAGATAGATATTATAGCCCAAAGTTACACAAAGTACATGGAATAACCCCAGGATTTGAACCCAGAACCTCTGACTTCAAATACAGCAGTCTTTTCACTACTACTTTTTCTGTGATCTGAGGGAACAAAAAAGGCTGTTTCAAGAATTAAGTGGCTAGTATATGTAAAGTTCTTTGCAAACCATAAAGCACTCTATAACTGTTACACCAGAAATAGAGTGATCTCTCTGCCGCCACACACTCATCCATCTGTCCACCACTTTGGACAGGCAGGTCCTGGGCATGGCATCGGAACTGAGCAAAGGATCTGTCAAACCCATGTTTACCCATTTGCTTATTTCATGTTGCAAGCCTCTGTTCTTTCCCTTTGGGGCAGATTCACAGTGGACCTCTTGGACTTCTCCCCAGGGTTTATCTTAGATGATGCTCATTAGATTCTCCCAACCTATACTCTTCCCTGTGATGCCACATGATGTGGTCCGAAGAGTCTATGAGTTATTGTTCCAGGATGTCAGAGAAATGTCTGACATGAAAAAGATGAGAAGTCCTATATCTGGAGTGAGGGATAGTTGATGTCCATGTCTTTCAGAATTACCTATGAAATGTTAAGAGAATATAAAGAGTGCCCTTAGTACGTTGGGTGGAACCCCCATACTAGATGGATGAAAGGGGCATCTGGTGAGATCTGATTCTGCCATTAAATCACCCTGGACACATCCCTTCTCTGTGTCTCATTTTCATTGCTGGCATCACAACAGTTTGAACTAGAAATTCTGAGGTTCCTTCCAATCCTGACATTTCTGATTGGCATTATCTGTTCTAAGAATCCTTCCAACTCCGATGTTCTATATTGGGCCTTCTATGTTCTATGTCCTGTTGTCTCTTCTAGCTTTGGCATTCTGTTCCAGGTTTTCTTCCAGCTCTGATATTTTATGTTTCAAGGGTCTTCTCTTCTCTGACATATGTTCTAATATCTCTCCCAGCTTTAGCAATACTTTTCTCTAAGGTGCCTCCAAGTTCTGGTATTCTAAGATACCTTACCTCTCTAATGCGCTACGTTCTAAGGGCATTCTAGGTCTTAAAATATAGCCTTCTATAGATCTCGCTACCTAGGTAATCTTGAGTGTGTCATATATTTCTGGTCCTCAGTTTCTTCATCTATAAAAGGGAGAAGTTGGAAGGAACTGGAGATTTTTAGCCTGGAGAACTGATCCCAGGTTCTGTCAAACCCACTTTTACCCATTTGCCTTTTCCAGCTTGCAAGCCCATGTTCCTTCTGCTGGGGAAGAGGGAAGGCAAAGGAGCTCATGTGATAATTGTCTTAATGTACTTAAAGGTCTGAGGGGTGGTTGAGGGATTAACACACTCTTTTTTATCTCTTTTATTTAGAAATAAAAACAGTGGGTAGAATATTCAATGAGGCAAATTTTGGTTTAATAGCAAGGTCCTGGCCTAATTCCTTAACCCACAGATGTACTAACAGGTAAGGTCTTAGAATGTGACTAGCTACACCTCCTTCTCAAAGTCTAGGGCTACCTCTGAGCTGTTGTGAGGTTCTTCTAATGCTGCTGGCTCAAGTTGCCATCCTGGGATGCTGTCCCAATGTTCATTATCACTGATGAGAGCCCTATATTTATAACACCAGTGAACACCAATGATCTTTTTCACAAGGGCATGTTTACTGAAAAGATACAGCAAGAATCAGAGTACAAGGGGCAGCTAGGTGGTGCAGTGAATAGAGCACCAGCCCTGGAGTCAGGAGGACCTGAGTTCAAATCTGGCCTCAGACACTTAACACAAAAACTAGACGTGTGACCTTGGGCAAGTCACTTAACTCCAACTGCCCTCCAAAAAGCAAAAAAAAAAAAAGAATCAGAATCCAAAAACATCCTCCAAAAGTGGGGTATACTGTCTCATCTACCACCTTGGTCCTGGGAAGGGTGGACTCCCACTTCAACTGATTGCTCCAAAGCATTTGTGCTCATTTCTGAATGTGGCACCCTGAGGAATAGCATTGCTCCCTTGCTTTTTAGCTGCCTGGTTGATGCACTGGAGAACAGGATGAGGCAGATCACTCCTCAGAGTCACACTGGCTTATAAGATTCAGCTACTGCCCAGTTTTGGTATGGTTCTAGGACTTCTGGGCTCACAGGATTATTCTGTGTTCCATACCCCATCACCTAAGAGCAGGAAAGAATGAACCACAACAGAGAATGGCACCCTATATTCTAGGCTTCATGATGACTGAGTGGGAGAGGGGCTGAGACCCCTCCCCACCCCAAGGACCATTGTAGCTCTTGCCTCTCTCAATTGTCACCAAGGAAAAGGGAAACAAATTTCTCCCTTGAAGCCTTTTGTGTGCATCTGTCTCCAAGGCTAGTTAAAAGGCTTCTCATTGCCATAAAATAAGTGGACAGAAAACAATTACAGAATATCTACACATGCTCTGAAGTGGTAGGTAGAGCTCACCATAATGTATGCCAAGATGCTGGCTCCTCAAGCAACTGCATGCGTTCCCAGTAGACAGAACAGATTGTTCATACTCCAATGACTGGGCTCTCATTGGCCACTCCCCTGTTACATAATAATTTCCTAAACACCCCCCCCCCCAAAAGGAGTGGGTTACCCAAGCAGGTAGTGAATTCTCACTCACTGTAGGTCTCTAAAAGAGGTTGGATGACCACTTATTAGTTATGTTGGAGTAGAGATTCTTTTGTGGATCTGGGTTGGTCTAAATGGTTTCTGAAGTCTCTTCCAGCTCTCAAATTTTGTGTCCTTTCCTCCTCTACTCCTAAACTAAGGTCCTTTCCTCCTTCAAACCCTCTGATCCTGTGAAATCAGGAAATTAGACCAGCAATTTGATAGTCCTTTCAACCTTGATCTAGGCCATATTTCTTGGAGGATGCAGGGAGGTATACCTTCCTTGATGTTCAGTCATTTTGGTAGTATCTATCTCTTCAAGATCCCATTTGGGGTTTTCTTGGCAAAGACACTGCAGCGGTTTGCCATTTCCTTCTCTAGTTCATTTTACCAATGAGGAAACTGAGACAAACTGGGTTAAGTGACTGGCCCAGCGTCACACAATTAGTAGGTGTCTGAAGCTGGATTTGAACTTCCTGACTCCAAGGCCAACATTCTATCCACTGTGCCACCTAGCTAACCCTTCCTTAAACACAAACAATTAAGTTGGAGTCAGCTAGTGCTTTTTACTAAAAGACAGCAGAACTGCACCAGAGATGCTCAAATTCCACACACAGGCTGAGAATAACCAGGGGAGAAATTCACCACAGGAGAAAGCAAAAGGGGAAAGGTGGGGATTACAAGGAAAACAGGGGCCACATAGTGAAAACTCCAACCATTGCAAGGAGTTTCAATGAGAAAGAAGGTGGGAAAGTTAAAGATAAGAGAGAGGGTCCAAAAGGCACCCACACTTTGCCACTAATTCATTGTGTACCTGTACAAATGTAAAGTCTGTTTCTCTGTAAATAAGAGAATTTGACCAGAAGAACTCTAAAGTCTCCTTAAACCCTAAATTCCATGACCCAATGATTCTTGTGGCTACTAATTAGTCCAGACAGATTTGCCTACTCTATCTGTGGAATTGGGAAGGACCCACTTTTCTCTCTCTCCATTAGACTCACCTGCCACTTTCACCTTTCCAAGCTAAAAGAACTTGAAACCTAGGAGATGGGAGGCAAGTGCTCTGCATCTACAGCCCCCCTTTCCCAGACTCAGCTCGTAATGAGGATGGAGCGAACAAATCACTTCACCTTTCTGCATTTCCTTTTGTAGATCACAACACTAGCTACTTCACAGAGCTGTTTTGAGGAAAGTGCTTTATATAAACTTTAAAGTGTCACATATATACATTTGCATGCGTTAAGTGCATATAAATTTGTATGTTTAAGACACAAACCTATAATATACTTTAATAGTGGTTCAAGCAAAGTGTTTTGAGAGGCTAGAGGAGGAAGGTCCTTCCTGGCAGGGGAAGCTAGGAAGGCTTGAATCTAGGCTCCGTGGAGGTGGCATTTGAGTGGAGCTTTAAAATGCAGTTAGGATTTTTGTATAAATAAAACCTATTCGGCCAAAAATAGAAGGGATGCAGAAAACTCGGGGGGGGGGGGAGACTTTCATAGACAATCTCTCAGATAGAATGGGATTGGACTGGAATATTGCTGTGGTGTAGGAAATGATGAACTGGTTGATTTAGAAAAAAATGGAAAAATTTGGGCTTATGAAGGAAGATGCTATCTACCTTCAGAGAAATCGATGACAAGTAGAAATAAGCATAGTATGGTCTTACATATATGTGTATGAGTGTATATGTGTGTATATATGTATGTTTATAGATAGCTATGTATATGTATTACATATGTGTATATGTGTGTATCTATCTATCTATCTATCATCTATCTATCTATCTATCTACAGCTAGCTATCTCCACACTTAACTGTAACCTTCTTGAGGGGGATAAAGTAAAAAGTGAACAGCAGAGAATTATCTGTGGCTGGAAGAGGGGGGAGGAAGAATCATGGAAGGAACATGAGCTGGGGCAAGGCAAGACTTGCAGAACTGTAGGTAGCCTCAGATAGTGCCTTCTTAGAGCACAATGGAAGAGCACGGGCAAGTCAAGCCCTGTAGAGTCGTAGGTCTGCACAAAGGGCAGCCACCTGAAGCATGATGGGAGGGCACAGGCAAAGTGGGCCCTACAAGATCTCTTACAAAACTCCTCCTGGTACTCTATGTTCCAGTTAAACTGAACTACCCTCTGGCTTCTGAATCTCCCCCTCCCCACTTCCCAACTTCTGGTTCTCCCTATTTCCAGTGCCTGGATTTAGAGGCAGAGGACCTTGGTTTGAACCTTGGCTCTACCCTTTCCTTATGAGCTGGAGCAAGCCACTTCATTTCTCTGGGGCTAAGTTCTCTCACCCCTAAAATGAGGTGGTTGAACTAGATGACCTCTGCAGTCCCTTTCACCTTCAAATCTATAATCCTGTGATCTCTCTTTCTCCCCTCTTACCCTGCTGAATTCCTAACTGTATTTTATTTTTTAACCTTTTACATTTATTTTAAACTTAAATACAAAATAAGAAAAATTTAAAAGGCTACATACACAGCAGAACATGAAAGAATTCAATATGAAACAATAAATTTCCATTTCAAGAAAACCTATAAGATAAATACTACACATTGCTTTCAAAGCTGTTCAGCTTTTCTTTGTTTTCTTGCAGGTTTTCTTTTGTTCTCTGCTGTGCACTTTTTACTTTATTTCCTTCCCTTCCCTCCACCAAAGAAGACTATAGTTAAGCATGGAGATAGCTCTCTCTCTCTCTCTCTCTCTCTCTCTCTCTCTCTCTCTATATATATATATATATATATATATATATATACGTATACACTTATTTATATTTATATATATACATGCTCACACACATATATACATATATGTGTATATACACATGCCCACAAATATGATGTGGTCTACCTTTCTAGCCTTCATACACCTTTCTCCCTTCCATGTCCTCTGTAATCTAGTGACATTAGCCTCCCTGCTGCTGCATACACATGACATCCCATCTCCCAACTCCAAGTGTTTTCACTGGTTGTCCCTCATTCCTTTCACTCTCTCCCTCCTAACCTTTCCCTCCCGACTTCCCTGTCTTCCTTTAAGTCTCAGCTAGTCTCACCTTGTGGAAGAAGCTTTTTCCACCCCTGCTTGATCTTTGTCCCTTCTGAGATTAGCCCCCAATTTGTCCTGTCTCCATTATGTTCGTATGTCGTTATTTGCATAATGGACTTCTTGACTGTGGACTTCTTGAGGGCAGGGACTATTTTTAGGGTTTTTGTGCCTTTTGTTTTATCCCAAGGACTAAGCATGACGTCAGACACTTAGTAGCACTTAATAAATACTAGTCAATGGTCTGATTGACTGACTAAGTTAAGGCCTCAAGGGCCATATAAGTAAAAATCCTGATGATGATTTATAGAAAATGAGGTTCAACAATATTTAATATTAATTATGTTCTGGGAACTGGAAAAGAATCAAAGTTTAGATAAAAGCCCATCCTTTCCCTCACTAGCCTTTTACAGTCGTCTCTCCTTCCTTGTTTCTCCTCACTCTTCTCCCCAGCCTTGGTGACACTCTCTTTTTCTGCTTCTTCTGGTCACTGAGAAAGCAACATCCTATAATGAACTGCCCACCCCCAACATCCCTCTAACCCTGCCAGCTGTGTCCACTTTATCCACACCTGCAGCCTCAACCCTGACCCAGACCAAAGGACCAGTCCTGGCCTTGCCTCCAGTCTTCTTTCTGTAATTCATCCTTCATGCTGTTGTCAAGCTGATTTTGCTCAAAAATGTCCAGTTGTTCCTTAATGCCAATAGGAAAAAACACAAATTCCTCAAGCCAGCCATTTGAGTGCTCCCTCAATCTGACTCCAGTTCATTTTTCTTCCCATTTTTATCATTACTTTCCTTAAGACACTCTGCATTTCCACCCAACTGGACTAGTAGCTGCTCTACAAACATGAAATTTCATTTCCCAATTCTATGCATTAGCCCAAGTGGTCTTCCATGACTAGAAATGCATTCCCTTCACATCTTTGCTGTTCAGAACCATTAACTTCCTTTGGAACTGAGATCGGATGCCACCCACTCCCTCAATCCTTCCCAATCCTCCTAGCTAATCCTGCCGAGCTGGCACGTAGTAGCTAAAAGCGTTCTCTTCTTCATATTTTTCCCATGTGTTTTGTCTGGATCTTTCTTTTGCTCCAACACACTCTACCTTGCATTATAATTACCTGGTTACAGTAAGATGGAACCAAGACAGAGACCATTGCACTTACCTACCATCCCCATCACAGCTGCTCCCATCTGTGGCTAATCTATTTGGACTCTTCCCCTAAGACTGGCAAAGGCACAGTTTCTCTTACTCTCCCATTCCCATGCATCTGAATGCTCGGCTGCCCGGGGTAAATCTGTGGCCTAGAGAAGGCTAAGAAGGGATGTTATACATTAAATATTTGAAGGTGTCTCATGCATAAAAGGGATTAGTCTTGACTCTTGGTAGAGGGCAGAATGAGAAGGAATAGGTAAGGGCTATAGAGAAACAGCAGAGATGGTCTGATGGTCAGAAAAACTTCCCTCCAATTAGATCAGTCTGCAAGTGGAATGGGCCGCCTTGGAAAGTTGCCATTTCCCCCTTATTGCAGATCTTCAAGCCTGAGGAGGAGTACATTGAATAGAGGAGACTTGTGATTAAAAATCTGGGTTCAAATCTTGGCTCTGACATCGGGCACCTATTCAGTCCACTGGGCCTTAGTCTCCTTATGCATAAAACGAGGCTCTTAAATTAGACAACCTCTCAGGTAACTTCCAGAGCTAAGTCCATACTCCTATGTTCTTAAGACCAGATGACCATTTTAGTATATCAAAAAGAAGATTCATATCCAAGTATAAATTGGATTATCAGGGATGGGGAACATGCAGCCTTGAAACCACATGTGGCCATCTAGGTCCTTGGGTGTGGTCTTTTGACTGAGTCCAAGTTTTACAGAACAAATCCTTTTATTAAGGGAATTTGTTCTGTGAAGTTTGGATTCAGTCAAAGGGCTGCACTCAAGGACCTAGAGGGTTCACATGTGGCCTTGAGGCCACAGGTTCCCACCCCTGAATTAGATGATCTCTCAAGTCAGAAGAACATAGATGTAGGGATAGGAGGTACCTGATAGTCTAGTCCAAAGTATTTAATTTACACATGAGGAAACCGAGGCCCAGGAGATTTACCCAAGGCCACCTGGGTACTAAGCATCCTAGGAATGAACCTTGATTCTCTGACTCCAATGCTAGTCTTCTTTCCACTGCACTGCTCCCATCCAGCTCTGAGACCGTCAATTCTAAAATCAAGAATTGTCAATTATCAGGCAGACAAAGGTGAGTTCTCAGTTTATTCACAACAAATTAAATTCATTCAGCATTCTGGCCCAAATTTATGAATATCAATGAAGCCCATTACATATTTCTATACTGATCAGTAAATTGTCACACTGAGAGGTCAAGTACTTTACAAAAAGGCACACAACACATCGCTGTCCAGACTAGAAAGGATATCAGACTTCACTTGCCCTTTGCTCTGGCTTCCCTGCCTCCCAGTGTCTGCTGAAGCAAGCTATCCAGTGCTTCCTGGCCTTTTCTGGTCAGTAATATACGTGAGTACTTACCCTTCTTTCTAACTATTTGGTAGTGTATGAATTCTATCTTGTGACTTGACCTTCCTCCATACTCTACCCCAACCATATCATATCTATAACACAAATCACACTCATACAAATTTATACTGATATTTATATATGCATGCATACAGGTATGAATGCTCAGATACCACATGATGGGCCATGTGCCATAGATTTAGTATCAGGGGACCCACATTTAGAACAGTTGTTGCCTCAGATACTTGCTAGCCATATAATCATGGACAAGGGCCTCAATTTCCTCATCTGTAAAATGGGCATAATAGTATTCCTCACAACAGAATCATGAGGAAAGTTCTGTGCAAACTTCAAAGCACCATAGAAAAGGAAGTTCTGGTGTACATTTACTATGACATTTAATTAATCTGAGTTGATCTATGTGGGCATTCCCTACACTCTCATCCATACCCCTTCATCTTGTTTGACACTTGTTCGTATCATCCTGTAAATCCTCTAGCAGCTAAGTGGTGCAGTGGACAGAGTCATAGAGACCTGAGTTCAAATCAGGCTTTAGACACTCACTAGCAGTGTGAACCCAAGCAAGCCACATAACCTCTGTTTACTTCAGTCTCCTCTTCTGTAAAATGGGGATCATAACAGCACCTGCCTCCCAGGATTGTTGTAAGGATCAAACAAGATAATATCTGTAAAGTGCTTAGCAGGGTGCCTGACATATAAATGCTTGTTTTCCCTTCCTCCCCCCCCCCAAAGCAGAAGGGCCCAACTAACATTCTGAATATCCTCCTCAAGATAGCTTGATCAATTGCTTGCCAATCAAGTAGGCAGCCTTTCCATCAATTATGCCTCACTTTCATGGTCCATCTTCCAATTAGAGATTTCTCTAATGACAGGCATCCTTTACACCATTTCTCTTATTATGTAATTCTTCACTGGTAATGAGTAGCATTCTACTCATGCCAGCCATACACCCTTAAAGTGACCTGAACCTTTTACATTTTTGGAGCCTGCATCCCATTTTTGGAGCATCCCATACCTTGAAACCATAAAATGTCACCAGAAGCATACTATTTTTAGAAAGATAGGGCATTCTCCAGGTTTTCTTATCTGAGGGTGACACTGTGCTCATTGCAACCCCTCCAAGAACATTACAGAGCCTCCTAAAGGAGGTCCATCCATAGTCATTATAAAGAGTTTGACCTAACTAGCTACACAGGGAAAACTAAGTGGATAAACCAATGCCTGTGGTCCAGGCTACCATAAGCAGCTGGATAGATGACCTGATAGAATTCATATATCAGTACTTGTACAGACCCTGCAAATGGACAATGAACTCAGTCAAAAATTGCAGATAGGGGAAAAATGATCCAATATTTTAATGACTTTCTCTCTTAAACAGAGGTCAATATTTTACATAGACTATACAAAATACAAACACATAAGCTTAGGTTCTAAGGTGAACTTCATCACATCAAAAATTATGTAAGGTGTGTTCCATCAGATCAAATGCACTAAGTATTTTATTAAGTACCTACTATGTTCTAGGAGGGCAGCTAGGTGGTACAATAGATAGACCACTGACTGTTCTGGAGTCAGGAAGACCTGAGTTCAAATTTGGCCTCATACACTAGCCATGTGACCCTGGACAAGTCACTTAACCCTATTTGTATCAGCTTCCTCATCTGTAAAATGAGCTGAAGAAGGAAATGACAAATCTCTCTGTGATGGTAATGGGAATTTAAAGATCTTCCCTGCTTTAAAAATATACTCTGTCCCCTAATAGGCTGAATGTAATCACATGGAGCCTGTGGTGGGAGGAGTTTGCTGAAGGGTGGAGCAGAGCCCACAGGAAGCTGGGAGTCAGGGCAAGCTAGATGGTTGGGAGGAGAGGATGCTTCCAACGGAGACAGATGGACATGTGAGTAAATATTGGTCTTGTGTTGGTTTGTGGGAAGGCTAAAGGATGCTGTGACTCTCTGTGCTGTTGTGGATTATTAACTTCTTTGCTACTATGATGGAATTGGCTTACTGATTTTGGGATTTGATTTTCTGGTGTCTGAATAAATGTTTTGTTTCTGTCTTATATATGGAGAGTCTGTTATATTTTGCAATTGACCACTATGCAGGTATATTTATTGTGACTGCTGGCGCTGTGAATATTGCATTGGCACTATACCCTCCAAGTTTTCTTTGCCAAGAAAACTCCAAATGGGATCATGAAGTTGGACATGACTGAACAACAACAAAATGTGCCAGGCACTGTGCTAAGGACCAAGCATATTAAGGCAATCACAAATCATAAATAGAGAGTTGGATGAGATGTTAGAGGTCATCTAGTCCAACCTCATTTTGTAGCTAAGTGACTTGTCCAAGGTCATATAGTCAGTGGCACAGCTGGGATTTGAACTTGAATCTTGTGATTCCACATCCAACATTCTTTCCATCAAACAAAAAAGTCTCTGCCTTGAGGGACTTACATTCTGCTAGGGGGAAACAATGTGACACATATAAGTAAATACAGAATTTATGCCAAGTGAGTTCAAAGTAATTAAGAAGAGGACATTAACAACTAGGAGAATTACACTTTCTTTCCCTCACATTACCATCACCCTCCCACATTCCCAATCATCTTTCATTCTAGTGCCTTCCCTCTGATACTGTTTCCAGTTTATCCCATAGATAGCTTGTTTGTACATAACTGTTTGTATGCTATATTCCCCATTAACTAGACTGTGAGCTCTTTGAAAGCTGGGACTGCCTTTTACCTTTATATCCCAAGGGGTTATCATAGTATTTCGCACATACTAGGTGGTTAACAAATGTTGACTTTTAAACACATAAAAGCTTAATAAATGTTTGTTTGTGTGCATAATAGGTGCTTAAGAAAGATTTATTTCCTGTGCATAAGTGTTTGGTGTTGTTCAGTCACGTCTGACTCCAATTGGGGTCATTTTACAGATGAAGAAACAGAGGCAAACAGGATTAAGTGATTTCCCATAGGTCAAATAACTAGTAAGTGTCTGAGGCCAGATTTGAACTCAGGTCTTCCTGACTCCAAGTCCAGCACTCTATCCATTGCACCACCTAGCTGCTCCAGGAAGTGTTTAATAAGTCTGCATTAAGAGAAATATTTAATAAGACTTGTTTTATTCCGGATTCCCACTGCCACCAAGTACCATCAACCACAACAGAAGCATGTTTATTGAGGACCTTCTTTGTGCAAAGACATTGCTAGACCTAAGGCTACAGAGATAGGTAAGATCTAAGACACAGAATATCTTCAGTAGAATTGAGTTCATCACACTATTTTCCTTCTCTGTTTTAAGTGCGGGTGACACCAAATAACACAGACATTAATAATGATTATTGATATCTTCAGTCTTCAGATCTCTGTCTCATCTGCTGAACTCCCTCTCTCCTGTCAATGCTCAAGCTCAGGGAAACCTGTGAAGAAATCAGTGGGATGATCTCTAGTGGCCTCTGCATTTGAAGGTCAAGCGTCCCTCACCAGGCTGCCCTGTAACAAATACTGGCAGAGCAAGAAGGCCTGATTATGAGCATCAGGCAATTTCCAATCAATGGAAGAGGTCAGAAAACACTAATTGTCTGTGATTTGACCAACATCACATAGGTCCTTAGCCTTTCCCTGCTCTGATACTCATTAGTAATGTCTTTGAGAACACTTAGGGAGTGTGAAACGCCAGATACAAAATCAACAAAGCAACCTTTTATTCCTGCCCTATCTGAATCATCTTCAAAAAGAAAAGAGCTCCCATTAAAAAAAATTTTTTTTCATTTATTTATTTAGTTTACATCATTCATTTCTACAGGATTTTGAGTAACAATTTCCCCCCCTATTTTCCCCTACCCACCACCACAAAACAGCAATCCCACTGAATATCCCCTCCCCCAATCTGCTCTTTCCCATATCTTCCCCCATATCCCCTCCAACTTTCCAGTAGGGCATGGTGGATCTCTATGCCCCCAGTGCCTGCATATCTTATTTCCCAGTTACATGTAAAATAATAATAATAATATATTTTAAACATTTTATTTTAAACCTTTTAATTTCAGATTCTTTCCCTACCTCCCTCATCACCAACCCTCACTGGGAAGACAAGCAATTCAATATAGGTTGTACATATGTAGCTATGCAAAACATTTCCATAGTGGATATATTGTGAAAGTCTGACTATTTTTCCCTCCATCCTATCCCACCCCCACTTGTTCTATTCTCTACTTTGATCCTGTTCCTTTTCAAAAGTGGGTGCTTCCAACTTCCCTCCACCCCAGCCTGCCCTCCCTTCCATCATCCCCCCTCTCATCCTCTTCCCCCCTACTCTCCTGTAGGGTGAGATACCCTATTTAGTGTGTATGTCATTCCTCCCCTAAGCCAAATTCATTGAGAATAAGGTTGACTTATTCCTTTTTGCCTTCCTGTTCTTCCCCTCCATTGTAACAGTTTTCTCTTGCCTCTTCTGTATGAGATAATTTACCCCATTCTATTTCTTCCCATTTCCTCTCATTATATTCCTCTCTCACCTCTTAATTTCACCATTTAAGTATCATGCCTTCCTATTCAAAAGGGTCCTGTACCCTCTGTCTATGTATACCTGTACACATAGATATGCACACTCACATATGTATTCATACACCCATATACCCTTCTATATAGACATATATATGTATGTGTGACTATATATATATATATATATATACATATATATACACATATATATTCCCTTCAACTATTCTTATACTGAGAAAAGTTTCATAAGTTACAATAATCATTTTTCCATGTAGGAATGTAGATGGTTCAACTTTGATAAGTTCCTTATGATTTCTTTTCCCTGTTTACATTCTCATGCTTCTCTTGCTTCTTGTATCTAAATGTCAAATTTTCTATTCAACTCTGTTTTTTTTCATCAAGAATGCTTGAAAGTCCTCTATTCCACTGAATGACCATATTTTCCCCTGAAACATTTCCCTGAAAACATACTTAGTTTTGCTGGGTAAGTGATTGTTGGTTTTATTCCCAGCTCCTTTGACCTCTGGAATATCATATTCCAAATTCTTCGATCCCTCAGTGTAGAAGCTGCCAGATCCTGTATTATCCTCATTGTGTTTCCACAATATTCAAATTGTTTCTTCCTGGCTGCTTATAATATTCTCTCCTTGATCTGGGAACTCTGGAACCTGGCCATAATATTCCTAGGAGATTTGTTTTTGGGATCTTTTTCAGCAGGTGATCAGTGGATTCTTTCAACCTCTATTTTGCCCTCTGGTTCTAAAATATCAGGGCAATTTTCCTTGAGAATTTCTAGATCTAGATTTGAGATGATTCCTGGGTTCTTTTTTTGATCATGGTTTTCAGGTAGTCCAATAATTTTTAAATTATCTTTCCTGGATCTATTTTCCAGGTCAGTGGTTTTTCCAGTGAGATATTTCACATTGCCTTCTATTCTTTCATTTGTTTGTATCTGTTTAATAGTATCCTGATTTCTCATAAAGTCACTAGCTTCCATTTGCTGCAATCTAATTCTGAAGGAATGATTCTCTTCCGTGAGCTTTTGAGATTCTTTTTCCATCTGGCAAATTAGGCTTTTTAAGGCATTCTTCTCCTCATTGGCTTTTTGATCCTCTTCTGCCATTTGAGTTAGTCTATTTTTAAGGTGTTATTTTCTTCAGTCAGGTTGTTGACTCTCATTTCATAATTTTCTTGCATCGTTCTCATTTCTCTTCCCAATTTTTCCTTTACTGCTCTTATTTGGTTTTCAAAATCCTTCTTAAGGTTCTCTATGGCCTGTAACCAGCTCATGTTTTTCTTGGAAGCTTTTGGTGCAGGAGTTCTGACTTGGCTGTCTTCCTCCTATTCCGTGCTTTGATCCTTTTTGTCCCCAAAATAGGTCTGTAAAGTTGGGTTGTTCTGCTTGCTTTGCTTCCTTTGCCTGCTCATGCTGCCACTCAATTACTTGACTTTTGGGCTTTTTGCCATAGTAGGACTCTGCCACCAGACAGGGGAGCTTCATCCCAAATGCTAGGGTTTTCTCAGCTGCTGAAAGTATTAGTTGGGTTCCCTCTCTGAAGCCTCCACATGTTCTGGCAAGCTGGTCACACACCCTAGGATCTCCACCCTAGACCGCAATCCAGATCCAAGCAGGTTAAAGCAAGAGCGATTACCCCTCAGACTGGTCGCTTGGTCCCCTACAATCTGCAGGCCAGGAGCTGAAGCTGCTATGTGACAGGTGGCTGCACAGCCATGGTGCCTCAGCAGCTTCTCACCCTGGGGGCAAAGGCTGACCGCACTCCCAAACCATTGGATCCCAAAGTCCATACTGCACTGACCTCTCGCTTTGTCCTTAGCATCTATGGGTTGATAATTCTGGAAACCACCACAGCTGCTGGTGATCTGAAGTCCTTCCAGCAGGCAGCTGGTTGTGGCTGCCCTGAGGCTTAAACCTTGGGCTCATGGGGGGCTGGGCTCGGCTTCCAACATGCTGTGCTGGCCACTTACTGTCGGCTTGCCAGGCTGTCCTCAGCAGGAGGTTAGCTTCTCTGTGTCATTTTGTGGGTTCTATAGCTGCAAAGTTTGTTTAGAGTCAATTTTTACATGAATTGGAGGAGGTATCCCATTAAGGTTTAGTGACATGTGATGCTGTGCTAGTCCTAGTACAAAACATTACGTAGATGGGGTCCCTGGACTCAGGAAGCTTCTAGTCTACCACACCTCATACATTTGGGATATGCAACCACTCTTTGGGCCTATCTTCACTGGCTTGGATGGCATGTGTATGTTTGTGTGTGTGTGTGTGTGTGTGTGTGTGTGTGTGTGTGTGTGTGCTGAGTCTTCTTTATGTTGAAAAGGCTCAAAGAATCACAGGATGATGGAATTCTAGAGGTTTAAATGAATCTTTTCTCCCTCTTGAAAATGTATTGTTCAGAACTGAACACAGTCCCCCAGATGCGGTCTTAGCAGCTCAGAAGACAGCAGGATAATCACCTCCTTTTTCCTCTGGACAGTATTTCTCTTAATGCAGACTCAGATTACACTTGCTTTTCAAGTTGAACCTATAGGCAGCTAAGAGACCCAGGTCTTCCTTTCAGAGAGCCACAGAATTCCACAGTTAAAAGGGGTCCCATAAGTTATCTGTTCCAACTTAACACGGGAACAGAAATCCTTTCTACAATGTCCTAAACAATTGATCTTCAGCCTGCACTTGAATATCTTTAGCGATAGAGCTTTCAAGGCAGCCTACTCCATTGTTGAACAGCACTAATTGTTGGGAAATGGTGCCTTCTATCACACCAATGTCTGCTTCTCTGGAACTTCTGCCAGGTGTTCCTAGTTCTGCCCTCCAGGTCAAATTGAACAAGGCTAATCACTCTTCCACAAGCCTTTAGAATACTTGAGCATAGATATCACACCCCTGTTAAGTCTTTTCTTTAACTGATACTTCTAAGGCATAGATTTTCCTTCCCTCACTATTCTGCCTGCTCTCCTTTGTACACCCTCCAGCTTTCTGATTTCCTTCCTAAAATGTAATACCCTCAATGGAACACAATACTCCAGATATAGACTGATCAGGGCAAAGGAGAATTGGATTATCGTTTGTCTTATTCCAGATACTAGATTTCTATTATTGCAACGTAAAATTTCATTAGCTCTTCTGGTGGTCATGTTGTGCTATTGACTCATATTGAGCTTGCAACCCATTCAATCACTATATCTTTTACATGACATGTTGTTCAGTCATGTCTTGCACATCCTGTATTTGTGAATTTTGATTCCAGTATTTTTATTTAAAAAAAACCCAAGTAGGGGACTTTACATGCCCTAGGAAGCTGGGTTTTTTTTGTCTCCCATCATGTCCTTATAAACAAGGTGGAGAAATGCAAGCTAGATGTATTTGAAAGTGGTTGAACAATCAGACCCAAAGGATATGGATTAATTGATCAATTTCAAACTAAAGGGAGGTCCCTGATAACAGCTGCAGGGGTCTATTCTGTTCTGTTCAATATTTTTGCCAATACTTTTGATTGCACGACTGCCATGATTATCAAATTTGTTGATGACATGAAGTAGGGAGGAATAGCTAACATGGGAGACAAAAGAATCTCAACAGATTAGAGTGAATTGAATTGGGATAAATATTATTAATCAAGGGGATATAGTTTTCAGGTTCAAGCTAAACTTTAGATCACTGTTTCTTAATTGGGAAGGAAGATTTCAGATTTTATGTCCAAGGCTTGACTCCCTTCCCACTAAATTCCAGTTCCATGATGAACACACATAGGAGGCAGCAAAGTTCCAGGTCCTCAAAAATTATCCACCTAATGAGCAATTTTGGGATTTTGAGCTGGAACAGATTCAGAGGCCATCAAGTCTAATTCCTTTACATAATAGATGAGGAAGTAGAAGCAGAGAAAGGTTACATAACTTTCCCAGGGGCATTGAGCTAGTAAGTGCCCAAGAAAGGATTTGAACTCAAGTCTTCCTGATTCCAAGTACAATACCCTTTCTAATATTCAGTCATGCCTCAAATGCTAGGATGGAGCTTATCTTGACTTGGTGACTGGAACTCATTAAGGGATGTTTTGTCACTTGCCTTGGGTCTCCTTTATCTTTTAACCACAATTCTTGGCAATTTGAATTCTCCTTGATTTAAAATGCACATATATACACACAACAACAATAGAGAAGGAATTGAGAACCTTGACTTTCTGTAATTCTTGATCTTTGTTCCATCTACCAGAAGAAATGACCAAAGCTATTCCTATTCTTCCAATTGTTAGTTCTAGATGTCTCTTAAAATTACTTTTGTGAGTACTTTATAGCAGCAGCATGGCATGGTGGATAAATGTAGAGCTCTGGAGTCAAGCAGCCTGGGTTCAGTTGCTACCTGGATACCTGCTAATTATATGACCATAAGGCTGTGACAGAGGAGTAGCTGAGTCTGCATCAGTGAGAGGATGTTTCCACAATGGGAGCTTAAAGACATGGATGAAATCACAGGTCTAGTACCACACCCTCACCTCAGAGAGTAAAAAAGTATATTCTGTATCCACTTCTGTCCCAGAAGAATGTAAACTCCCTGAGGGAAAAGATTACTTTATTTTTCGTATCCCTAGCATCTAGTATAGTGTCTTGTACTAGAAAGCATTTAATAAATATGCATGGTATTTAATTAAGAATAAATTAAATGAAAAAAAATACTAAGAGCTTCCTATGTGTCAAGCCCTGTGCTAAGTATTTGGGCTACAAATACAAAAGTAGAGAGTCCGTGCCCGCACAAAGGGATGATAGTGGCCAGGGAGAACAGAACTTTGCGAAAATTAAAGGGATAATGAGTGGGGCTATAGAAGAATATATTAACACACTCATCCAGGAATAATGGCAAAGATGATCTGATTATGGCTCATCGTTCCATTGGAGAACTGGGGTGTGTATGTGTGAGTGTGTGAGTGTGTGTGAATGTGTGTGAAAGTGTATGTGAGTATGTGTGGAGAGTGTGTGTGTGTGAGAAAGTATGTGTGTGTGTGTGTGTGTGTTTGTGTGCCAGTGTTGGGGGTGGTGCATGAGTGGGGACAGGGCATCAAGGCCATGGAAGAGATTGCTAAAAATTTGGCAGTAAAATGGATTCAGGCTGGGTTATTTTTTTCAAATGCTTTATTAACTTCTGTTTTACATCATTAATTTCTGCCAGATTTTGAGTTACAAATTTTCTCCCTGTTTTTCCCCTACCCACCACTCCAAAATAGCAGTCCCACAGGATATCCCCTCCTGCAATCTGCTCTCTCCCAAATCTTCTCCCATACCCCCTTCGATTTTTCCAATAGGGCATGGTGGATCTCTACGCCCTAGTACCTGTTTAGCTTCTTTCCCAATTACATGTAAAATAGTATTAATAATAGTGTATATATATATTAACATTTGATTTTAAAACTTTGAATTCCATATTCATTCCCTTCCTTCCTTGTCACCCGCCCTTACTGGAAAGATAAGCAATTCAGTATAGGTTGTACATGTACAGCTAATGCAAAACATTACCATAATAGATATATTGTAAAAGACTGACTATATTTCTCTCCCTCCTATCTCACCTCCCACTTCTTCTATTCTCTACTTTGATCCCATCCCTTTTCAAAAGAGGGTGCTTCCAACTTCCCTCCCCCTCAGCCTGCCCTCCCTTCTATCATCCCCCCTCTCATCCCCTTCCCCCCTACTCTCCTGTAGGGTGAGATACCCTATTTAGTGCGTATGTCATTCCCTCCCTGAGCCAAATTCAATGAGAATAAGGTTGACCCATTCCCTTTTGCCTTCCTATTCTTCCCCTCCATTGTAACCATTTTCCCTTGCCTATTCTATATGAGATAGTTTACCCCATTCTGTCTCTCCCCATCTCCTCTCCTTATATTCCTCTCTCACCTCTTAATTTCACCTTTTAAGTATCATCCCTTCCTATTAAATTGGTCCTGTGCCCGCTATCTATGTATACCTGTAGACACCTATATACACATCCACATATTTATTCATATGCCCATATACCCTCCATTATACACATATATGTATATATATATTTCTATTTCCTTCAACTATTTTCATATTGATAAAAGTTTCATCAGTTACAATTATTCTTTTTCTATGTAGGAATGTTAATAGTTCAACTTTGATAAGTTCCTTATGATTTCTTTTTCCTGTTTACCTTCTCATGCTTCTCTTGCTTCTTGTATCTGAATGTCAAATTTTCTATTAAACTCTGGTTTTTTCAGCAAGAATGCTTGAAAAGTCCTCTGTTCCACTGAATGACCATATTTTCCCCTGAAACATGACATTCAGTTTTGCTGGGTAGGTGATTCTTGGTTTTAATCCCAGCTCCTTTGACCTCCAGAATATCATACTCCAAGCCCTTCAATCCCTCAATGTAGAAGCTGCCAGATCTTGAGTTATCCTGATTGCATTTCCACAATATTCAAATTGTTTCTTCCTTGCTGCTTGTAATATTCTCTCCTTGATCTGGGAATTCCAGAACCTGGCTATAATATTCCTAGGAGTTTTCTTTTTGGGATTTTTTTCAGGAGGTGATCAGTGGATTCTTTCAACCTCTATTTTGCCCTCTGGTTCTAAAACATCAGGGAAGTTTTCCTTGAGAATTTCTTGGAGGATGATTTCTAGGTTCTTTCTTTGATCATGGCTTTCAGGTAGTCCAATAATTTTTTAAATTATCTCTCCTGGATCTATTTTCCAGGTCAGTGGTTTTTCCAGTGAGATATTTCACATTGCCTTCTATTCTTTCATTTGTTGGATCTGTTTAACAGCATCTTGATTTCTCATGAAGTCACTAGCTTCCATTTGCTCCAATCTAATTCTGAGGGAATGATTCTCTTCCGTGAGCTTTTGAGGTTCTTTTTCCATCTGGCAAATTTGGCTTTTTAAGGCATTCTTCTCCTCATTGGCTTTTTGAGCCTGTTTTGCCATTTGAGTTAGTCTGTTTTTTAAGGTATTTTCCTCTGTCAGGCTGTTGACTCTCATTTCATAATTTTCTTGCATCGTTCTCATTTCTCTTTCCAATTTTTCCTCCACTTCCCTTATCTGTTTCTTAAGATCCTCTATGGCCTGTAACCAGCTCACGTTTTTCTTGGAAGCTTTTGGTGCAGGAGTTCTGACTTGGCTGTCTTCCTCCTATTCCATGCTTTGATCCTTTTTGTCCCCAAAATAGGAGTGTAAAGTTGGGTTGCTCTGCTTGGTTTGCTTCCTTTGCCTGCTCATGTTGCCACTCAATTACTTGACTTTTGGGCTTTTTGCCATAGTAGGACTCTGCCACCAGACAAGGGAGCTTCATCCCAAATGCTAGGGTTTTCTCAGCTGCTGAAAATATTAGTTGGGTTCCCTCTCTGAAGCCTCCACATTCTCTGGCAAGCTGGTCACACACCCCAGGATCTCCACCCTAGACCGCAATCCAGATCCAAGCAGGTTAAAGCAAGAGCGATTACCCCTCAGACTGGTCACTTGGTCCCCCTACAATCTGCACGCCAGGAGCTGAAGTTGCCCCATGGCAGGCGGCTGCACAGCCATGGTGCCTCAGCAGCTTCTCACCCTGGGGGCAAAGGCTGACCGCACTCCCAAACCATTGGATCCCAAAGTCCATACTGCACTGACCTTTGTCCTTAGCATCTATGGGTTGATAATTCTGGAAACCACCACAGCTGCTGGTGATCTGAAGTCCTTCCAGCAGGCAGCTGGTTGTGGCTGCCCTGGGGCTAAAACCTTGGGCTCATGGGGGGCTGGGCTCGGCTTCCAACATGCTGTGCTGGCCACTTACTGTCGGCCTGCCAGGCTGTCCTCAGCAGGAGGTTAGCTTCTCTGTGTCATTTTGTGGGTTCTGTAGCTGCAAAGTTTGTTCAGAGTCCCCTTTTACATGAATTATAGGTGGTGGGAGCTGGAGCTGCCCGGAGGTCCTGTTTCTACTTCGTCCCCCAAGGCTGCATTTTTTCAGTCACCAACCAGGACATTAGGACCATGTGCCCATCGATTTGAGGCAACAATAATAACTTATCTAGATCTTTGTTTGCAAAGTACTTTACAAATGTTATCTCATCTCATCCTCATATAACCCTGGAAAATAGTTGCTACTAATAGCTCCATTTTGTAGCTGAGGAAACTGAGGCAGGAAGAAATTAATGACTTGCCCAGGGTCACACAACTAAATAAAATCCAGAAGCCAGATTAGGACTGGGTTCTTCCTGATTTACAGACCAGCATTCTATCCCCTGCACCACTTAGATAGCTCCAGCTTTAGGGGACTTTAAATTCATTCATTTAGTCCAAATGCCTCATTTAACAAATAAGGAAATTGAGACCCAGAAAGGTTAATGGTTTGCCCCAGGTCACACAGGTAGTAGTAAGTGGATGCATCAGGATTCAAACCCAGATCCTGACTTCAAAGCCAGCATTCCTTCCACTGTACCACTACTAGCACTCCTCCTCCTTGATTCTAACAGCTTTGAAGAATCCTGGTTGTTCGGGGCTTTCATCAAGTCTCTGCTAATTTTAGGTTTTTGCCTTCCTTGACACTGTTCTTTCAGGTCCATGCATTTGAATTTGTCTTGTTTTGCAGGTGGGCAGGGCTCATGAGTTAACTTTTAATGCACAAAGGTGATGGACCAGAGGGGGGTGCTGCCAATGATATTCCTAGTAGAAGAAATGAATGAGCATGCGCCCATGGGCCCAGGAGGGAGCTTCCCAGCTATTCTGGGGGAGGCAGTGATGGCCAATTTCCTGGCTGAAATGGCTGTCAGGCTGTAGGATCCATGTTTTCAAGAAAGAAATGAAGTCAAAGGGTGGACAGCAGCAATTCCAGGATGTCCCAACCCTGATTCCAATCACACCCAGGGGCAGAGAATGTAATTCATCATTCATTCTGAACTTCATCATCTTTGTTCTGTCTACTTCATCATGAGCAAACCTATCCCTTCCTCATATTTCCCATTGTTAGTTTTAATTATTTCTTAAAATTACTTTGTATCATGTTGAATACACTTTGTCAAGGCATCTTTGTATGGTGGATGAAGTCAGTCCTGGAGTCAGGATGATCTGGGTTCAAATTCTATCTCTGACACTTTTGGGATCCTTAAGGTAGAACATAACTAGACATTTGTGTAGCCTGGGTTAGTGACATGAAATGTACTCTTAATTCAGTCACTGGGGGAAAGAAATGGAGATTTCCTCTATGCCCTATTCCTGAACTCTTTTCACACACCTTGAGATCATGGTTAGAGAGACTATAGTCTGGGGAGAAAAGAGAATGCCAGAGCCAGGCTGGGGAAGAGTTTACATGAAATACAGGCCCCCTCGAGTGAGGAAAGAAGACACAGGTGGATGACTGGGAAGAAGCCATCTGGTAACTTCCTATTTTAACTAATTAGTCTTAACAGATACAAGGCTCAGTAGTTCTCTGTTACTAAAGAAGTAGAAGTGGTAAGTTTCAGTGCACTGGGACAAAGCCCCATTTGCCTCACCCTAGTGATCTTGCCCAGAATGAGAGATTCTGTTTGGGAATCTCATGCCTAAAACAGCCACTCTCTGGGGAAGTTAATTTGGGAGGCCTGCCCATCTGTGAGGTAGATACCATCTGCCTGACCAACTATAGAGCTAGAAATAGATGACTTTCTAGAGGGAAAGGAGAGAGGATCACCAGGTAATGAATTGAATATGGTGTGAAAAGGTCAAAGATGACCACCTTCCCATTGAGCCATCTGATCTATTTGAAATTTGATTTGAAAAGTCACCTGGAACTCAGACATATTTCAAAACTTTTTTTAAGGATTCCTTTTTGTTCTATCTTTTTCTGTGATCAGGGAAAGGAATATTGTCAGTTGTTATCCCCCCCCCCCCCCCCCCCCCCCGTCATCACAGTCACACAACAGGGGAAAGGAAAAACGAAGCTGAGACATTAAAATGCTCTGCTTCAATGAAACCATTAGAGAATGAGAAACCCCAGCTGGGCTCAGCTCAAGCACTCTTACTCAGGTTCAAAGACAGAGTCCTCACGACACAGAATGAGGAACCACAGGGAGAGACGTGGATGGCTTTGGAGCAATGAAGGACTTTTTCCACCCTCTCTTCCCCCCCCTCCCATCAACCCACGGCCTCTAAGGGGCTGCAATCAAAAGGCAAAGAGGTGTTTGGCAACGCAGTTGTCCTGCAGGGACTGAGCAGCCAGCATGTCCTGGGGAGAACAAATTCTGCCCCAAGAGGGAAATTAACCCTTTGGGAGCCCTGCTACAGCACTTAAAATTCTAGCCCATGTAATTGACTCAGCATGGGTTTTTCAGAAGGCTCGCTGAGGAGATAGAAAGATATTGGACAACTTGCCCATAAGTGCAAGGCTCTATTTATAAAGCCAAGGAACAGTTTTTTTCTCCTTATAAACAATCTGTTTTCTGTTCTAAATATTCAACATCTTCTTCCTCAGGAAAAGTATTCCTTCCAGATATTCCTGTGCCTTTGCCCACCTATGCACATGCACTTGAGCTGTAACCATTATCTTGAAAGTTCCAAACCTTCCTTTTTACCCATTGGTGTAGTTAGGTTTGAGATACCAAGAAACAAAGGCTGTCCTACTCATCCTCAACTAACTATCAGGTTTATTGAATCATATCTAAACCCTGCAGACATATAGAGAGGTTAAAAAAAAGACATGCACACCTACGCTCCATTGCGAATCACAGGGTTCCCATATTTGGGCTTGGGAAATGAAGTTCCAAGTGTAATGATGCCCAGAAGGTAGCATATCCAGATGTAGCCCAATTAGCAACTGACACACAGAGCCTAGAGGCTGTATAGTTTTATACTGAAAGAGAAAGGGGGAGCTGGAGGAAGGGGCTGTTGTAACCAGCTTGCATCATCTTGAGTTACAGGTTTCCCATTTCTGCAAGACCTCAATAGCATCATAAGCCCCAACAGGGTGGTAGAATATATTGGGATATCCCAGATTTCCTGAATTTCTCTACTTTTCTTTGCTATTGTTTAGCCATTAGAAGGAAGATGGAAAGTGGAAGGTGAAGGGTGAAAAGTGGGTATTAAGTGGGTTCATGGATGGAAGCAGGGGTGTGTATGGACAGGAGGATGGATGCGTGAGTAGATGCTGGGGAAATTGAGCTATGGCAAGCTCATTGATTTAAATGATGATGATGACAAATGATAACCATGATGTAACAGATGAGATTTATATAATGCTTTAAATAATAATGATGGTAATAAAAATAATAATAGCATTTATATAGCACTTTAAGGATTACAAAGCACTTTGCTCATTTTAGTCTCAGTTAGTGTTCATAAAACCCTGTCGTATAGGTACTGTTATTATCCCCATTCTACAGAAGAGGACACTGAGGGAGGCAGAAGTTAATTGAGTTAAGTGCCCTCACTTGGGTTACATAGCTAGTAAGTGTCTGAAGTTGGATTTGATCTCAAATCTTCATTCCAGGTCCAATGCTCTAGCCAAAGCATACAAGTTCTTTATATAAATCACCTTATTTGATCTCATAACTTTGTAAGGTAAATGCTACAGGGATTGTTATCCCCATTTTTTGGTTCAGAAAAGTTCAGGCTCAAAGGTAAATTGTCTGTGGTCACATGACTAGTAACTCCTGGGGATGGGTTTTGAACCCAGGTATCACATGATTCTAAGTCCTACCTCTGAAAAAATTCAAATTGTAATATTAAAAATATATATTTCAATAATATTTTAAGTTAAATTTAATGTAAATAAATGATATTAAAAGTTTTAAATAAAATATTTAAAAATAAAAATCTAAAGTATCATTCCTGGCTCATGGCTAGTGGTTAAACAGGATTTAGGGCTTGAGTTAATTTCGTTTGTTTTTAATCAGTGCTCAAAACAAAAGAATTAAAGGCTCCAGGATGTTTAGGACCAGCAAGAAGCAAACAAATTCATGTGTGTCTGGATAAAGATGCAGTCATTATTCAGTTCTAGTTAGCAAAGTCAAAGGGCAAAGGCTGAAAGGAGGTGAGGACAGAGATATATGACAAGGAGAGGACAGCCATGTAGGCTTGGGGCAATATTCTCATCAGCAGTGACTTCTGCTTGAGGCTGTTAGCCTTCTACCAGTTTTAAGGCCTCCTCCCATTCCAATTATCTGCCCACCCCCTTCCTCAGCTTGCTGAGAGATATCATTACCTGGGAAGAAGAGTGAGGAAGAAGCTAGGCATTTACTATACATACCATCTTCATAGTGATGTATTTGATACATGGCATGTCTTCATCTGTGAGATTGATACAGACAGAGGCAAGAACTGAATGAAGGACAGAGCCCCGTGGCACTCCACTAGACTTTATCCCAAACTGACATCCATATATTTATCATGGCTCGTTGGATCTACCATTCTAAATCTACCTCCCTTTGCTATTGTCCAGCCTCTATCTCTCCATCTTGTTTACGAGGGTGCATGAGAGATTTCACCAAATCCCTTGCCAAAATCTAAGCTTCAGGGAGGCTAGGTGGCACAGTGAATATAGCACCGGCCCTGGAGTCAGGAGGACCTGAGTTCAAATCTGGCCTCAGACACTTAACACTTACTAGCCGTGTGACCTTGGGCAAGTCACTTAAACCCAACTGCCCAACCCTCCAAAAAAAAGTAAAATCGAAACTTCTATGCCTACAGTATTCCTCTGAAATGATAGTCTTGTGAACCTGTCAAAAAAAAAAGATAAATCTGGAACTGATCCTTACCCCCATGCTGGCAGATAATTACTAGTTACTTAACCTTGACCAACACACTTAGCTTCTTAATTTACAATTTTAAAAAAATGTCCGTTGCTTTTTTTTTTCTTTTTCTTCTTCAGTATAATGAAAATTGTGAGATTTCCTCAAACTACCTCACAGTATTGTTGTGAGAAAAGTGCTTTAGAAACTCTAATGTAGTATACAAGGGTACTATAGAAATATAAATGCAAGTTATTATTACTCAGAAGGAAAAAAAAAGGGTTTAATGCTTTAAGAAACTAGTTAGCAAAATGGAGAAATTATTTGTCCAAATGACTGCCTGAGTGAGTTAGAAGATATGTGTTGCTATATTGAGAAGGGCGGGTACGAGTCACCTGGAAAAGAGATAGCGAGGAGCTTGGATCTCCAGATGATAGGGTGAAGGCTTCAATATGTATAAAAAATAGAGTTACTCATGCTCATGGACTGACAGGGATGTATTAAGGATGCAATTAACAACCTTGCTTTGACAAAAAGTTGAAAAAAAATCCTGGTGGACCATAGATAACAGAATGATAACAGCCTTCCTCTAGGTAACAAGAGAAGCCAATGTTTAAATCAGCCAGAGAGCATAAAATATAATTAATAAGAGAGGTACTCAGAAGCTGCTTAGAAGAAGAAAGTATTTTATATTTATATACACACATGCACGCACAAACACATATATAAATATACATGTATATATGAAACATTTTCTGTTTTTCCACAGCCAAGAATATTTTTATCTTAATTTGGAATAAAATTAATGCCTATTGTGGAAAATGAAATGACTTTTCTTTCTAAAAATTTTTATCAATACCTTTTGTTCTTACATCACTTTCAATTCTAAATATACTTCTCCCCTCCTCCTCCCCTACCCAGAGAGCTATCCCTGGTGACAAAGAACAAAATAAAGAGGAAATATAAGCAATTCAACAAAACCAACCAACCTATAAACCAAGTCTGACAGTATATGCAATGTTCCATACCCATCATCCCCCACCTCTCCAATAAAGGGAGGAAGGTATGTTTTCTTATCTCTTTGGGGGAAAATAAGCTTGGTCATTATAAGTACACAGTATTCAGTTTCATTATATCCTCTCTTCTTAACAAATAATAATTTTTTTATAGGAAAAATACAGCTAAGTAGGTTGAATATTCATTCCGAATGTGGTAGAATGAGATCATGGTATCTGGAGTCAGAGTCCCTGGGCACCATTCCTGCCTATGATGCTCACCAGCTCTAAGACTAGGCACAAGTGACTTCGTCCTTCTGAGTCTGATTTTTATCTCCTGTAAAATTGGGATAATTATATTTGCTTTTAAATCATTTTTCAGTCACGTCCCATTCTTTGTGACCCCATTTGGGGTTTTCTTGGTAGAGATACTGGGATGGCTTGCCATTTCCTCTTCCAGCTCACTTTACAGATGAGGAAACTGAGGTAAACAGAGTTAAGTGACTTGCCAAGGGTCACACAGCTAGTAAGTGTCTGAGGCTGGCTTTGAACTCAGGAAGATGAGTCTTCCTGACTTCAGGCCAGGTACTTTATGCACTACTGTCCCATACTAGGGAAAGAAGCTTAGGAAGACTTGGTGATTTGCCCAAGATAATTGTTGTTTTTATTGTTGATGGTGGTGGTGGTCCTTCATTCAAGAAGAGAACCAATGACATCACAAGGGTGATATCTTGATTTGTTCATGAATTGGATTTAAGCGAGGCAGAGAATCATGGGAAGACTTGTATAAACTGATGCACAGTAAGTAAAGCAGAATTAGGAAAATAGTATGTTCAATGATGGCAATAATATGAACAAAAAGATTACAAAGTAAAGATTAATGATGAGAAATCATGAGGACTACTCTTGCCCTATTCCCCTGAAGCAGCAGGCACCCCAAGCGTCCTCAGGGTTTGCTGCCAACACACGTTCTTAGATCTGCTTTGATAAAGGAAAGCAACTCAAAATGGGTTAACAAGCTTACTTTAATCAGTCAGATGTGTATCGTTTACCTATTGGGGGGGGGGAAGGTCAGCACTCCGAACTTCAAAGTATACAGGCAGAATTATCAAGACAGAAACAGATCAAGTAGACAGCTTTCCAAACTGTCCAACCATTACATCCATACCAAATCAACATCTGGGTTTCAACATCTGGGTTTTTCAAAGCCGGGGGGCTTTGGACAATGGCTTCCCAGAATCCAGATCAAATCACAGAACACTTCTCAAAGTGAGCCCCAAAACAAAGCTACACATCAGGTCTTATATAGCCTTCTCCTAGCTCAGAGAATGTAACAACCTTGTTGACTCACTGGCCAATCAAGAAGTATCTACTGAAAAACAAGTCTCCCGCCCCAGGCTCCAGGTGCACTTTAGCCTAGGGGCAGGGAAGATCTTAAAAATTTACATTCCCATTACATCCCCCTAAGAAAAAATGAAAAGCACCTTCATCTTTTCATTGGAGAGGTGGGAGACTATTGGTGAATAATGTGGCATACGCTGTAATATGAAGTGGCTGACTCTTACTAGTTTTGCTTAAACTGCTTTCATTGTTACAAGGGAAGAATCCTTCTGGGATGATTCTGGGTATGTCCAAAAAATAATGTCATATAAATACAAAAGTCATCAATAAAACATTTTAAGCCTACAAACCTACCTATTTACTATAGTAACAAACACATCAGTGGGATTCTTAAAGGTTTGTACAATAACTTCAAGGTGGCATCACTAGTCATACTCCTTAAAATTCAGTTCAACAGATAATACAATTCAATGAAGCTTGTATTATTTGCCTCTTATGCTCAAGGCTTTGAGCTAGGTGTCAAGGATACAAAGATGAAAAACAACACAGTCCCTGTCCTCAAGAGCTTCTGGGGTATCTGTGTGGTAATAATTGTAGTAGTAGTAGCAGTAGCAGTAGCAGCAGCAGCAGTAGTAGTAGTAGTAGTAGTAGTAGTAGTAGTAGTAGTAATACTAGTAATAGTAATTTAATTTATATAGCACTTAATGTTTGCAAAGTTCTTTATTATATATAACTAGATATTACTGTATTAGTTAATTAATAAACATTTCTTAGATGCCTGTTATGTGCCAGACCCTGTGTCAATCTCTGGGAAAATAAAGTCAGAAGACAGCCCTTGCTCTCAAGGAATTCTCAGAATAATGAAGGGGATGACAAGCAAACAGCTATGTATAAACAAAAGACTGATTGGAAATGGCCATCAGAGAGAAGGCACTAGAGTCAAGGGGGAACCAGGAAAGATTTCTTGCCAAATATTATCTCATTTAATCCTAACAACAACCCCAGGAGGCTTATAGGTGCTATTATTATTATTCCAATTTTACATATGGAAAAACTGAGGCATATGGAGGTTAAATGACATACCCAGGCTCATACAGCTGTTGTCTGTGGCTAGACTTGAACTCAGGTTTTCCTGAATCTAGGCCTTGTACTCCATTCACTGTACTACCTAACTGCCTAGAATGAGTATTCCACCTAGCATCACAGATCCTGGGTTTGAATCCCAGCTCTGCCAGTTACTATGTGTGTGACCTTGGGCAAGTCACTTCTCCACTCTTGGTTTCATTTTCCTGATCTATAAAACCCTCCCAACTCAAAATCTATGCTCCTATGATTGTGAAGAATCTTACATCTATGAGTCTGAATTTTAACATGGGGCAATAAGGAGCCATGGAAGGTTTTTAAATAGTGGAATGCTCCACAATTGGACCTGTATATTCAGAAGATTACTTTGACATCTACAAGAAGAATGGGTTGGAGTAGAGACAGCTAAAGGTGGAAAAATTAGTTATGGGGTCATTACAATAGTCTAGGTAAGAGATAATGAGGTCCTAGCTTCTAGGGATGGCTTTTTGAGTGGCAAAGAGGAGATAGATGCAAGAAAGCTGGCATCTGAGCTGTCCCAAATGTCACATTCTTAGGTGTCTATATATCCCATACCTGAGGAAGAGCTGGATGTACATAGGCACATCCTTAGTTTGGGTCATATGTCCCAATAGGAACTGGGGAAGAGACAGATCTATACAGGCACATTCCTAAATGGCCATGTGTGCCTACAGGACCAGGGGAAGAGCCAGATCTATATGGGCAAAGGAAATGAAGTGGGGACCAGAAGTAGTCTAGAGCTACAACATATTCCTGTTGCTTCAGCCCTTTTCCTGACCAGTCACCTGATAGCCAAAGCTTCCTGCCACAAGTCCACATTTGCATGAATGGTCTGGTTTATTCAGGTCTCTCTGAGGAGCACCAGTAATTCCTTTATCCAGCTGCTCCAAGAGGTGGACGATGGAGTATACAATTTCCCATGAAGTCTTTAAATCCCAGAAGAGGAAAGAAACTTTCTGATGCTCTCAAGTCCATCTGGTGGAGCACAAGATGACAGAGTGGGTAGGGGTTAGGGTAAGTAATAAGCCAGGAAATGCAAACAGAGTAGAAAGCCAGTCTACCTAAATTGCTCAGGATGAAAAAGCTTTCCCCACGCTCCCAGAGTGAAGCTCACCTGTTGCTCAATTATCCAGGTAATCTGGGGGACTAAGAAGAACATTTGTTGCCAGGTGTTATCCACATAATTGCAGCCAAGCAGACGTGATGCGGGGGTTGGATGGGGGTGGTGGTGGCGTGGATTAATTTGGTCCCCTTCACCCAAGGCCAAAAGTGGTTTTTGATCAGGCTGATCTGACAGGTAAGAGTAATCATTCAGACTTAGTGTAACCAGTTTTTGACTCAACACAGATTGATTAAAGCACCTAACCAGTGCAAAGCTTTGTACAGAGTACTAGAGGCAGTGAAGGTGGGAAACACTTCACATTTATATGACATTTTAAAAGCACCTTAAACTTATTTTCTCCTTTTAATTTTACGACAATCTTACAAGGGTTTTGCCCTGCAGTCCCCGGCTGGGTACACCAGGGTTACCCATGTACTCTGAGATCCAGTGACATTGTCTTGTAAGAAGTGGAGGTGAGGCAGGAACATATTCCATATATGGAGTGCCTCCCACACAAAGGATTAAAAGCAGGAGACAGAGTGTGGCATACAAAGACAAAAACCAACCCATCAATAAGCATTGATCAGACACCTATGAGGTATCAGTCACCCTGCTGGGGGCACAAAGATAAAACATTCCCTGCCCTCAAGTGCTTCTATTCTAATGTAGAAGACCATGTGCACATCAAACAAGTACAGAGTATGCACAAGAAAACTTTGGTAAGGGAGGCACCAGTGGCTGGGGGGACTAGGAAAGGCCACATGCAGAAGGTGGTGCCTGAGCTGAGTCTTGAAGCAAAGCATATTCCAAGGCAGAGGTAAGGAGGGAAAGCATTGCCAATATGGGGGACAGCCAGCGCGAAGGCAAAGAGAGGGAAGATGGCATGTCTTGTTGGAGGAGCAGTGAGAAGGCCAGAGGGCAGCTAGGTGACACCATAGTGCACAGAGCGCTGGGCCTGGAATCAAGAAGACCCATCTTCCTGAGTTCAAATCAGGCCTCAGACACTTCCTAGCTTTGTGAACCTGGGTGAGTCCCTCAACCCTCTTTGCTTCATTTCCTCATCTGTAAAATGAGCTGGAGAAGGAAATGGCAAACCACTCCAGTATTTTTAGCAAGAATACCCCAAATGGCAAAAAAAAAAAGAGTTAAACATGACTGAAACAAGCTGAACAGCAACAAGAGAAGACTGGAATGGTAAAGTGTGCGGAAGGGATTGATGTGTAATAAAGCAGAAAGATAGAATGGGACCGGGCTATAAACAACTTTTTTTTTTTGGAGGGGGGAAGGCAGGGCAGTTGGAGTTAAATGACTTGCCCAAGGTCACAAGGCTAGTAAATGTTAAGTGTCTGAGGCTGGATTTGAACCCAGGTCCTCCTGACTCCAGGACCGGTGCTCTATTCACTGTGCCACCTAGCTACCCTATGAACAACTTTCAATGGCAAATGAAAGAGTAAAAATTTTATCCTAAAGGTAATAGGGGGAGCCACTGGAGCTTATCTGTGGTGGTAGGGAATAGCCATTGTAATACCTGCTCTTTACGAAAATCATGTTTGTGGCAAGGATGTCAAATAAGAGGTTACTGTGATGGTCCACAGAAGAGGTGATCAGGGCTTGAATCAGGGTCTTAGCTGTACGAGTGAGGAAGAGACACGTATGAGAGATGTTGAGACAGAAGCAAAAAAATTTGGATGTTTGGAGTAAATGGCAGTGAGAAGCAGAGGGTGACTTGGAGGTTGGGGAATATGGATGACTAGGGCAACAATGGCACCCTCAACAGAGACAAGGCAGTGTGGACAAAGAGGTAGGCCCCTGGGACTTACACAGGGTGCTGATTTGGAAAGAGGATTGGATTTATAGTCAGAGGTTTTTTTATTCAGTTGTACTTTGTCTGTGTCTCTCTTCATGACCCTGTTTGGGGTTTTCTTAAAGAAACTGGAGTGGTTTGCCATTTCCTTCTCATTTCACAGATGAGGAAACTGAGGCAAACAGGGTGAAGTGACTTGCCCAGGTCATACAGCTAGTAGTCAGAGGACCTGAGTTTCAATCTTTTCTCTGCCACTTAGTGTAATGGTAACTGTTCTTGGATAAGTTGCTTAGCCCTATCCATCTCAGTCCCTTTTCTGTAAAATGAGAGTGGGTTATGTGAACCAGAAGACCTATAAGTTCCCTCCCAGGCCTAAATCAACGATCCAGTGAATTCTGTGTTTTCCCTGTATTACAACATGATGCTAATAAGGCTGCAGTTGCTAGTTCAGTTCTCCCAGGGGAACAAGGTAACTTCCTAAAGAGATAAATGTCCCCAGATCACAGAGTCAGAGGATTTAGATCTGGGAGGGACCATAGAGATCACTTAGGTCAACCCTTTCATTTCAGAGATGAGGAATCCCAGGTTGAATGACTTTCTCAAAGTCACACAGGTAGCACATGCAGGAGATGGGACTTGAATCCATGCCTCCTGGCACCAAAATGAATGTTCATAACATTGCACTGTGCTGTGTCCAATTCCAACCAGCCCATCAGTACCACAGGAAGTCAGGTAAGAAAGAGTGGATGCTTCAATGCAAACCATCCCAGGAGTGACTGAAGACAAAAGTCAGAGAACATGCCCCACTGATCAGTTATGTTATCTTCCAGGAAGAGGACTAGAACCATTACAATAGTTTCATGCTTTTCAAAGAATTTGTCTGAAAATTGGAAGCACCTCAGAGGCTGTGGAGTCCCATATGTATCTGATCAAGGATCCATCCTCCCTGGCCCCACCTCCATAGCCAAATCCCCCTTTGGAAAGCACTTAATTGTTAGCATGGGGTTGGTGTAGTGTTAGATCTACTGATTTCTGCTGCCCCCACCCCAATTTGATGTAATTGAAGAAATCAAAGGGCAGATAAAAGAGTTAATAAGATATTAATATGTGAATGGGGCACAAAAATAATAATAAAGAATTATGTAGCCTATGTATCCTTATGAAATATCCAAATGTTTCTATGATGGAATTAGAAGCAGAGCCTGGGATTGGTTGGTTGAAAATGAATCATGCCCTGATTAGACTTCACATAGCTAAGCCTGCCAGTCTGGGAGTCGGTCTATGGTAGTTCATCTGTTGGAATCCATTTAGGTTGGAAGGAGCTTTGGGGAGTGAGACTGAGTTCACAGGAAAAAAGGATCTTAGGAAGAGGAGATTTTCTCTCCCACCCAGCTGACTTAAGCTATAGCATCTTAAAAGGGCAGCTCATTCAGCAATTCCAGGATTGGTTCGGTTGGGAGAATCCAGGCAGCAGTGAAAAAGATGCATCTCCTGGACAGACCCAGACCCAAAGAGTCTTCAGCCCAAGCACTGAAGCCCTTTCAAGGAGTATGACACAGAGAACAGGTGAATGCCATCGATTCAAGGGGGAATTATTGTTAGTGGAAGAGCAGGTAAAGGGAGCCCCACGGAGCCACCCAGTGAAGATGTGGGGCCCTGGGAGAGGGGCACAGAGTCTTCACATGGGGTGTAACTGTTTTAGCTACATGTGTTTCTTACAAGGCATCTTTCACTCCCATTCTACTTTATGTATGTGCCCTAGATCAGGAACCAGGAAGACCTGAGATCAAACGTGAGCCTGGGCAAGTCACTTTAACTTGTTTGTCTCAGTTTCCTCATCTATAAAATGGGAATAACCTTTTTTCCAAAGTAGGATCACAAGAGATAATATTGGTAAAGCATTTTGCAAAACCTTGAAACAGTCTATCCAATCCAATAAACATTTATAAAGTGCCTACTATGGGCTAATTCCTGGGGGTACAATTAGGAAAAGAAACAGTCCTTTCCCTCAAGGAATTTACAGTCTAAAGGGGGAGACAACACACAAAAGAGCAGAAAGGGGGGATGGGACAGTAGGAGAGTACCCTGCACAGGGGCTGGGGGCTGCATCTTGCTCCCTCCAGTTGAAGCCAGCCAGGACAGCAGAATGCAAAGTAGACTGTCCTCCAGCCCTCCACACAGATAGGGGCTAAAGATGGAGATGTCAGTCAAGGCTTGAATTAGCTGCATGGTAGTAAGTTTAGAAGTGATGAACTTATCCTTCGAGGGGCGTCTTGTTTCTAGGACTTAAAACCAGGCGAGGTAGCAGAAGAAAGGTAGAGTGCATATAAACATATGAATAAATGCTGGTGGTGGTTGTTGTTGCTTTTTAAAATAGACCTTCATATGGAATATTCTCCCAGGCTATATTGAGAGGTATCAGACCAAGGGCTATTATATTTCCACAATCATTTTAGCTGCCATTTTGCACTTTTGACTACTATTGAGCTTGTGGTCCCCTAAAGCCCCAAGATCTTTTTCACATGAACTCACATCTAGTCACAATGTTGTAAAGTTGATGTTTTAAACCCAAATGTAGTAATTCCCCTTCTCTTTTCCCCTACATATGAAGGACTGAATTGATGTTAAGGCAAGTCACAGATTTCCCAGCTACTCTTCTTTTAGCTGAGAGACCACTACTGCAGATGTCGGGATGGGTACATTTCCCCAACTGATACTGGCCAGAATTGCGCTTTGTCACTTTAAATCCTTTCCCTTCCTCATTTTCTCCTTGAAAGATCCCCTCCCCCTTTCTTTCAAGAAATACTTCATTTTTTTTCTGAATACCTGGAAAGCAAAAATAAAAAAAAAAAAAGAAACGCAGCATTTCTTAAGGTCTTTTACCTTCTCCTTACTGATGAAGACCCACTCTCACTTTGTGCATACTCGATGTTGGCAGAAACACAAACAGAATGTTTTGTGTAGGTTAATGAACATTCCCTGCCTTTTTGAAACCCAGATGTTGGGTCTTTTGTATCCTTTTTTGATTGTTGATTTAGCTAACACTCGCTAACTCATGACTTCTGTTGGGGTTAACTGCCTGTTGGCCTGATGTAAGATCTATTGAATCCTATATATCTGCCCTTTTCTGACATTGTCTTCTCCACTGGAAACTTGGTCACTGGGAGCTCCTGCAAAGAAGCTTAATATATTACGGTGGGCTTATTTTACCTTTTCTGGAAATTTGACAATACAATCTACTCAGCTGCCTTTAATTAGCAGTTAGTATATTCCTGCCAAGCCCTAAGGGAGACAGAAGCAAAAAGATGCCAATTCAGAGGCAGAAATCTGATCATCTAATTAGACCTAACCAACTTGTTTCTCCTTGCCGCTGATCTCCACATTTCTCCTTCACTTCCTTGGCCACAGGGATCTTTAATTTTAAAATTCAAGACACTTCTTAACTCTCAGCATCAGTATCACCACCATGACCATCATTCATAGACATGCATGAAGCACTCACTATATGAAGGGTACCTTAAAAGATGCTAGGGATAGGAAGATGTGACCTATCTCTGCTAATAAGGGTCTTACAATCTTGGTTGGGGAAGCAGGATACAAGCATGGCAAAATAACTTAGTGACAATTTGTTACATTCTAAATACAAGACCATTGGAACAAGCAATAGATGGTACAGGAGTTCTGAGGAATGAGAGATTGTTGAGGGCAGGGTTGATCATGGTAGACTTCATAAAGGAAGTGTATCTTAACCTAGATTAACAGTACAGGAGGGGAATTCCCTTGGTGAGTCACAGGCATCAGACAATTTGGATTTTTTAGAAATGCCTGTAGAAGATGGAGGGCAGCTGTGGCAATAACGCCAAGCCTAGAATCAGGAAGACCTGAGTTCAAATCCAGCCTCAGACTCTTAATATCCATGTGACCCTGAACAACTCATTTAATCTTGTTTGCCTTAGTTTCCACATCTGTAAAATGATCTAGAGAAGGAAATGGAAAACTACATGGAAACATGGGGAGGTAACAGTGTATGGACATGGAGCAGTGCAGTCCTGTGTAGTATTGGTATCTGTAAGTGATAAACTTCATAAAGAGTTGAAGCTGGTGATGAGTACTAAGGATGATGAAAAATGGTTGTTTTGACTATGATGGAGAAAGATCAAAGAAGGGATAAGATGTTGCATCAGGGAAGATGGAATGGTGATAATGGCCCGAAGAGCCAAGGGAAAGATACATAATTTTTCTTTTGCTTCTATTTTCCATATGAAGTAGATAACTCTCCCCTGGATATTCTCCAGTTCATCAATACCTTTCCTAACATGTGGCAGTCACATATTAAGACAATGTGCCACAATTAGTACAATGTTCCTGATGTGGTCTGACTTGGTCAAAGAACATCTTCCTAACACTGGATATCATGTCTCTCCTAATGAAGCCTAGGTGCTTATTAGCTTTTTTTTGAGACATACTAAATCTGAAATCTCCTGATCTTTTCTGAAGGTAAATTAATTGCTTTCTATCTAGTTTCTCTATTTTGTCCTCCTTATGGAATTGAATTTTGGAGCCTGTGTAAGATTTTACATTGGCCTCTACTAGATTTCGTTTTTTTCAATTTCACCCCAAATTCAAAGCTACTGGGATCTTTAGAGATCCTGACTCTGTCATCAAACATACTAATGATCATTCCAACTTTTATGTCACCTGTAGTTTGGAGAAGGGCATGTTTTCAATGGGAAGGAGGATGGTGAGATATTGGTACACAAAGTGAACCATGGCTGGGACTGGCAAGATATAGGGGGACAACCCAAACTGTGGCAACATTTCCCCCTCCCCAATCTTTCAGGACCCCTTTGGTTCTCTGTGATCTTTTTTTAATTATTATTTTCTATGATTTTTATAGATTCATTTTGTTTTTATCATATTCATTTAATAGTTAGCAATTAATATTTATGTAGAACTTTGAGGTTTTCAAAGTCATTTATAATTGTTATCTCATTTGATCCTCACAACCAACTGGGAGGCAGGTGCTATTATTATCCCCATTTTTCAGATGAGGAAACTGAGGCAAAGATTTAATGACCTGTCCATTGCCACACATCTAGTAAATGTCAGAAGCAGGATTTGAAGACATCTTCATGACTTCAGGTCCAGCCCTGCATCACCTAGCTACCTCTTCAATAAAGTGAGGGAAGGATATTTTCTCAACTCTTCTCCAGGGCCAAGTTTTATCATTTTAATTTCTCAGCATTCAGTCTTGTTTTATAGTTATTTCTGTCTACATTACTGTAATCCTGAGTATTATTCTCCTGGTTCTGTTTGTATCACTCAGCATCAGTTCATGTACATCTTTCCATGTTTGTCTGAATTCTTCATATTCCTTGTTGCTTTCAATGCAATGACATTCCACTAGAGTTGCATGCCTTGATATCTTTAGCCATTCTCCAAATTGGCGGGCACCTACTTTCTTTATACTTCTTTGATACCACAAAAAAAATCCTGCTATGAAATGTTGACATATGTGGGACCTTTCCTTCTGTCTTTGAGCTCCTTGATGTAGACTTTCATTCCTTTTCCATGATCATCAATGGTGACTCAGCAAACCCATCCCTGAGGACATCATGCATCCAAGCCTGGCGATTTGAATTCATCAGGGGCATTTGGGTCCTCTCTTCCTCTCTCCCTATCTCCCTGCTTAACTTGTTTATCAACTAACTATTAGCCATTTTTATTCTTTTCTCTCCAGGCCAGAGATCATCCATTCTTGGCAGAGCAAATGAAGAAAATGAGGGTTGGACTGCTCTGCTTTCTTTCCATTGCCTGTTATTTTCCCATCCACCTGCAGCAGCAATTTTATTCATTCTTGGATCCTACTCTTTCCCCAATATAGCTTTAAAAAATAAACCTGAAGCAGCCCTTGTTGTCTTTAGCTTCCCTCACCAGCTTCAGCTCATTCTGAGCCTTAACACTCCTGACACTTTTCTTACAGGACCATGCCATGCTTTTAAATTCATCCTCTGTTTCCTGCTCTTGCTTCCAACTTCTGCACATGTCTTTTAAAAATCTAAGCTAGTTGATGAGTTTTCTCTCCACAGGCATCCATCCACATCAGCCTCTTTAGACAACTCCCCACTTTTCTTCCTTGGTGAAAATGTTTTTCTTTGAGTCTTCTGAATCATTCTTGAGAGCTTCCCACCCCCTCCCACAGCTAACTTCTCCTATAAAATGTTAGTCCCTTGGATCCTGCCTATCCTTCATATTGCCCCTATATTGTGCAGAAGGTAGAGGTTATCTGCTGAGGCTTATCCCATTCCCCTGGGGGTGGATTGGGGTGAATAGGAAGAACAAGATTCCTCAACACCAGCCCTGTTGACTGGATGTGACATAAATGCTGAGCCTGGTACATTCTCTTTAATAGAGAAGCCCCTTTGGTATTTGGCTTCTGAGTATCCTAATGGGTATAAGATACAGTTTCTCTTCATGGGAAACTGCCTTCTTATCATAACCAGTGATCATTCCTAGAGATTCACCTGCATTCCAGGATCTGCACACAGATCAGGAATAGTGTCTGGACATTTTTTCCTCCAGTTTATAAAAGACAGCTAGGTGGTCTAGTGGGCTAGGAGTCAGGAAGATCTGAGTTCAAGTCCTGCCTCTGACACTTACTAGATGTGTGACCCTCAGCAAGTTACTAAACCTGTTTGCCTCAATTTCCTCATATGTAAAATGACGATAATAACAGCACCTTCCTCACAGGGGTATTGTGAAAAACACTCTAGAAAAATGTTAGTGTCACTATTATCTTCCTAATTCCAAACCTCCCTTTCATCTTGATGACATCCTTATCCCCTTAGCCACCTAGACTCTGAACTGTAAGTCTTCCTCAACTCTTCTTTCCCCTTCACTTCCCACATTCATTTAGTTGCCAAATCCTAACAATCTTACCTCTGCAGTATCCATCCCCTTCTCTCCACTCCCATGGCCACTAAGTGATTCAGGCCCCTGTTCTCACTGGCCTCAATTGTTACAAATAACCTCTTCAATGATTTACTCCTTCCATTTTCTCCCCTTTCTCAAACCCTGTCTCTCCTACCAGTGCTTCCTAATGCACAGATCTGACCATATCACTGATGCCTTCCTCAGAATCCTTCAGTAACTACCATTAATGCCTATAGGGAAAAATGCAAAATTCCCCCATATGAGGCCCTTTCCAATATCTCTGATATACTTTTCGAGACCTTACTTCATACAATTCTTTACATTCCTTGTTTTAGTTAAACTGGACCACGGGCTAGTCTCTGGACTTATTCTGTCCCTGCTGCTTTCTGTGGATCCCCACAGTCCACTTCTCATGTCAAGGACCTAGTGGTATCATATCACCCATGTAAAGCCACTAATGAGCAGCTTTACAGAGAACTGCTGCTGTGAACAGCTTCAAGATTCTGATTACATAGTAGAGTGAACACTCTATTTATTCAGTAACAAATTAAGGCAAAACATTCACAGAAATCAAAATACAGCATTCACAATGTTATAATTTATCACCAAAATAGCCACATAATTTCCACCAAAGTAGTCACATAGTTTTGAACAAACTACATTCATATAGTTTTGAACAAACTACATTCATTTATTCACTCAATCACAAAGTCCTTAATTCAATCACTCAATCACTTAGTAACTCAATCACCCTTAAGGAGGTTGCCTCCTTAGGGGACACAAAGTACAATAGTCAAGGTTCTCCACCCATGGGGTGAAATTAAATTACATTATCATCATCAGTCACTATTCAGTACCCTCTAAAGGGGTAATGTAAAATACAGAGGCCATCCACCCCTCAGTCACAAGAGAGTTACAATTTTATCAGTCATTTTTCAGTATCCACAGAGAGATCTTTTCATCTTGACCAAGGTAGGCTCTCAGCTTCCCTGGTTCCCCTTCCATGGTCCCAGCTCCTACCTAGATTCACTAAACTGTCACCTGGGTTCAAAGGCAGACAGCTCCTAGTTCCCTGTCCAGCCTCCATGCAGTTCTTGTTCCACACTGAGGCTCACAGTGTCCAGTCCACCTTAAATCCTTCACAGTCTCTGTTCCTGGGAAGTCAAGGCTTAACAAAGCCACAAACAAAGTACTGATATCACCCCATTATGCTTCCTCTGGCAGCCCTGGCTGGCCCTCGGAAGTCTTCAGCAGAAGTTTCAGCTGGTTCCCAGAATCAAAATCACTTCATCCAGGTTCTCAAAATAAAAACCATTCTCTGCAGCCTGGTCCTCTCTTCCTCAGCCTCCAGAGCCTGGCTCTAAGAAGATGTGAAATTACAGCTAGGGCTTCTCCTTATATACCTATTAGCTCCTCCCTGTTCTGCCCCTTTCTGTTATATCAGCAACAGGGGTTCATACCTTTTGTTTCTTAACAGAGGCTTGATCTAATTAATTTCAAACTAGGTGCTAAGTACCTGTTAGCTTGTCAATACAAAGGGATCGAATTACATTACTATTACAAACCACTGAAATCTTTTTCTTCCTTCGGGGTCCAGATTAGATACAACTTCTTGAGAGTCATAGTTGTGTAGTGGTTAGAGAACTGGACTGGGATTCAGGAAGATCTGCTTTCAAAGCCTGCTTCAGATGGGTATTAGTGTCCCATCCTATGGATGAGGAAACTGAGGCTCAGAAAGTTTATGAAAGTTGTCCAGGATCACAGAACTAATAGGTGTCTGAGATGGGATTTGACCCTATATCTTCTTGACTTCAGGTTCAGCACTTTGGCTATTGAATTATGCTGTCCTTTATGGAAGATGATTGGATCATAGATTTAGAGCTACAATGTCATGGAGCATCTTAGAACTAGTCAACTACTACTTATGAAATGCCTACTATATGCCAGGAACTGTGATGAATGCTGTGGCTACAAAGAAAGGCAAAAGACAAACAGTGTTTGTTCCAGGACCTCATACTCTAATGGCTTTTTAAAAAATTGATGTATTTTTAACATTCATTTCTTCTTATATTTTGAGTTTGAAATTCTCTCCTTCCCTCCCAACTGTCCCCCACCCACTGATAAGGCAAGCAAAATGATATCAATTATACATGTGAAATCATGCAAAGCATGTTTACATACCAGGAATATAGCAAAAAAGACAGAATATAAAGAAAATGAGAAAATTATACTTCAATTTGCACTGAGTTCATCGATTCTCTCTCTGGAGGTAGATAGCATTTTTTCATCATGAGTCCTTCAGAATTATCTTAGATAATTATATTGATCAGAGTAGCCAAGTCTTCTAGAGTTGATCATTATTACAATAGTGCTATTACTGTGCACAATGATGTCCCAGTTCCCACCTCACTTTACATCAGTTCATAAAGGCCTTGCCATTTTTTTCTGAAAATAACCCCCATGTCATTTCCCATAACACAAGAGTACTCCATCATAACCATATAACCATACACAGCTTGTTCAGTCATTCCCCAGTTTATGGATATCCCCTCAATTTCCTGTTCTTTGCCACCACAAAAAGAGCTGCTATAAATATTTTTGTTCATATAGGTCCTTTTCCTCTTTCTTTAATCTCTTTGAGGTACAGATCCAGTTGCAGTATTGCTGGGTCAAATGGTATACAAGTTTTATAACACTTTGGGCATAGTTCCAAGTTGTTCTCCAGAAAGACAGAACCAGTTCACAACTCTACCAATAGTCCATTAGTTACCTATTTTTCCTCATCACCTCCAGCATTTGTCATTTCTGATGAGTGTCAAGTGGTACCTCAGACTTGCTTAAATTTGTACTTCTCTAATCAACAGTGATTTAGAGTATTCTGCCATATGATTATAAATATTTCTGATTTCTTTTTCTGAAAACTGTTCCTTAATATTCCATGACAATTTATCAATTGGGGAATGGCTCTTATCTTTCCAAATTTGACTCAGTTCCCTGTATATTTGAGAAATGAGACCTTAATCAGAGAAAACTGTTGCAAAAATTTTTATATCACTTCACTCTTTATGATATCTTTTAGCAAGATAGTTTCCCTGACTCTCTTTTAACTAGGTAAGTTTTTGAATTTGCCTCATCTGAAATCATGATTGCTACCCCTGCCTTTTTTCACTTCATGTGATGCATATTAATTGTCATTCAGCCCCTCCCAAAGATGTGCCTTTTAACTCTGTGTGTGTCTTTCTGTTTTAGGTGTGCCTTATAAATAACATATTGTTTCATTCTGGTTTCTAATTCATTTTGTGATCTGCTTTCATTTTATGGGTTAGCTTGTCCAATTCACATTCACAGATATTACTATCTGTCTTTCCATCCATCCTATTTTTTTCTGCTTATCCTTCTCTGGATTTTTCTATTCTGTCTCTCTCTGAAAGTCTGTTTTGCTTCTGGCCACTGCCTTGGTTAATATGTCCTCCCTTTTATCAACCTCTTCCATATCTCTTACCCTCTTTCTGTTATTTCCCTATTGAGTAAGGTAGATTTCTAAACCCAACTGAGTGTGTATATATATTCTTCCCTCTTTGAACCAATTCCAATGAGAGTGAGGTTCAAGCATCATTCTCCTTATTTTCCACTTCACTATAAAAGCTCTTCCTTGTGCATCTCTTTTATGTGAGAAAATTTTCCCCATTCTACCTCTCCCTTCCCTCTTTTCCCAGTGCATTCCTCTTTTTCACCCTTTCATTTTTTCAGATTGTCCCAACATAATCAACTCACACTCATGTCAAGTTCTTAAGATACATGTGTTTATTTGTGTGTGTGTATCACCTTCCAATAAAGGAACGTAAACAGTTTAACTCCATTGAGTACTTATGGTTTCTCTGATGTGTTTACTTTTTTATACTTCTCTTGAGTCTTATGTTTGAATATCAAATTTTGTATTCATCTCTGGTCTTTTAATCAGGAATGCTGATAAGTCTTCTATTAAATTAATTATCCATTTTGCCCTGAAAGATTATACTCAGTTTTGTTGGGTAGGTGATTCTTGGTTGTAATCGCAGATCCTTTGCCCTCTAGAATATCATATTCCAAACCCTCTGCTTCTTTAATGTGGAAGCTGCTAAAACTTAGTAATTCTGATTGTGGTTTCATGATATTTGAATCATTTCTTTCTGGTTGTTTGAAATATTTTTCTTTGACCTTGGATTTCTGAAATTTGGCTGCAGTATTCCTGGGAGTTTTCATTTTGGGATCTCTTTAGGGAGGGGATCAGTAGATTCTTTCTCTTTTCTATTTTTAATGTCTATTTTACCCTCTGGATCTAAGATGTCAAGGTAGTTTTCCTTTATACTTTCTTGAAATATGATGTTTATGCTCTTTTTTGATCATAGCTTTTATGTAGTCCAATAAGTCTTAAATTGTTTCTCCTTGATCTATTTTCCATGTCAGTTTTTTTTCCCAATGAGATATTTCACATTTTCTTATATTTTTCCACTCTTTTTATTTTGTTCCAATGTTTCTTTGTCCTGATGAATATCTGACCACTGGACTCATATGGCTCTGGAGGAGAAAGTGAGACTGGTGACTATAGTCCTCCCTCATTCAAATCAAAATCAACTGCAAGTCATGTCATCATCTCCCTGATGTCATAGTCCTCTTCGAGAGTGAAGGACAAACACAATAATGTTACTTGATGTATCATGGAGTTATTAACTTCCATTTTCCCAATTTTGCTTTTAAAGGAGTTTTTTTGTTAAGTGAGATTTTGCACTCTTTTTTCCATTTGGCCAATTCTGCTTTTTAAAGTGTTATGTTCTTTAGTGTTTCTTTTGTCCCTTTTGTCAAGCTGTTAATTCTCTTTTAATTATTTTCTTGTTTCACTCTCATTTCTTTTCCAAATTTTTCTTCTACCACTCTTATCTCTTTAATTCTTCCAGAAATTCTTAATGGACTTGGGTCCAATGACCATTTTTCTTTGATGCTTTGTTTGTAGCTGTTTTCACATTGTTATCTTCTTCTGATATTGTGTCTTGGCCTTTTCTGCCACCATAGTAGTTTTTTATGGTCAGGACCCCCTTTTTTGTTTGCCTGTTTTCCTAGCCTATTTCTTGACTTTGAACTTTATGTTAAAGTTGAGCTCTGCTCACTTGGGGGTAAGGAGGCACTGCCCCAAGCTTCGGGCTTTTTCATGCAGCTGTTTTTAGAGCTAGTTCTAGGGATCTGCAAGTTTTGGGTGCTTCCAAGATTGTGATCCAGGAAGAGGTGTGGTCAATGATTTTTCTGGCCTGCACTCTGATCTTTACTGAGGAAGTGCTGTGTTCATCTCTGATGTGTTTACTTTTGAAACTACACTGTGATCAAGTTTCAAATTAGCCCCAAGTACATTCAATTCTTACAAAGGGTCTTCTGTAATCTCTTTTTGGCCAGTTGTTCAACCCCCTTCCTGTTGCTAGGCTGAGGGCTACAACTGTTGCTGCAGCTGCTGTGGCAATTACCTCCAAAGCCCACTGTTGGTGTTGAGTCATGTACAATCTGGGTCAGTCACCTCTCCAGTGTCACAGACCTTTTCTACTTAACTCCTAAGTTTTCTTAGGCTGTAAAAATGTCTCACTCTGACCTTTTGTTGGCTCTGCCATTCCAAAGTGAGGAGTTATTTTAAAGATATTTAAAGGGGAATGTTGGAAGAATTAACTAGGTTGTCACCGGTACTCCACCATCTTGACTCCTCCTCGTCTACTGTACTTTGAGACCACAAAATCCAACCTTCTCATTTTACAGATGAAGAAAATTGAGGCACAGAGAGGTTGAGCAACTTGACCAAGGTCAACTTAATAATTTTGATTCGACAAACATTTGTGAAGTGACAATATGTGCAAAGCACTATGCTAGGTTTTAGGAATCAGAAAAAAAATCAAAAAAGATTTTTAAAGGTCCCAGTATTTTCCTATCAAGAGCTTCCCAGAAGAATACAAAATACACCCAAGGAATTCCCAGATCAAGGAGAGAATATTACAAGCAGCCAGGAAGAAACAATTTGAATATTGTGGAAACACAATCAGGATAACACAGGATCTGGCAGCTTCTACACTGAGGGATCGAAGGGCCTAGAATATGATATTCTGTAGGTCAAAGGAGCTGGGATTGAAACCAAGAATGACCTACCCAGCAAAACTGAGCATCATGTTTCAGGAGAAAATATGGTCATTCAGTGGAATAGATGACTCTCAAGTATTCTTAAAGAAAAAACCAGAGTTGAATAGAAAATTTGACATTTAGTTACAAGAAGCAAGAGAAGCATGAGAAGGTAAACAGGGAAAAGAAATCATAAAGAACTTATCAAAGTTGAACTATTTACATTCCGACATGGAATAACGATCATTGTAACTGAGGAAACTTTTCTCAATATGAAAATAGTTGAAGGGAATAGAAAAAAAAAAAATATATATATATATATATATATATATATATATAGTCTTTATTGGAGGGTATATAGGCATATGATTACATAAGTGAATGTGTGTGTGTGTGTGTGTATATATATATATATATGTTTACAGGTATACATAGATAGAGGGCATAGGACCAATTTAATAGGAAGGGATGAAACTTAAAAGTTGAAATTAAGAGGTGAGAGAGGAATATAATGAGAGGAGATGGGGAGAGACAGAATGGGGTAAACTATCTCATATAGAAGAGGCAAGAGAAAATGGTTACAATGGAGGAGAAGAATAGGAAGGCAAAAGGGAATGGGTCAACATTATTCTCATTGAATTTGGCTCAGCGAGGGAATGACATAAACACTAAATAGGGTATCTCACCCTACAGGAGAGTAGGGGGGAAGGGGATGAGAGAGGGGATGATAGAAGGGAGGGCAGGCTGGGGGGAGGGAAGTTGGAAGCACCCTCTTTTGCAAAGGGACAGGACCAAAGTAGAGAATAGATCAAGTGGGAAATGGGATAGGAGGGAGGGAAATATAATCAGTCTTCTACAATATATCTACTATGGTAATGTTTTGCATTAGCTACACATGTACAACCTATATTGAATTGCTCATTTTCCCAGTAAGGGTGGGTGACAAGGGAGGAAGGGAATGAATCTGGAATTCAAAGTTTTAAAACCAAATGTTAAATTATATATAATGCTATTTTACATGTAATTGGGAAATAAGAGGAAGGGATATCCTGGGGGACCTCTATTTTGGGGAGGTGGGTAGGGGAAAAACGGGGAGAAATTTTGCAACCCAAATCTGGCGGAAATGAATGAAGTAAACCCAAAGTTAATTTAAAAAAAATGAGATATGCACATTAAAACAACTCTGATATTTCATGAAACATTCAAAAATTGGCAAAAATAACAAAGACAGAAATAAGTGATCTTAAAGAAATATTGATATTAGAGAACCTGTGTTAGTAGAGGTTCAACAATTCTCAAAAATAATTTGAAACTATGCTAGAAAAATGACTGCATCTTGATCCAGGAAAAAACCACTACTGGGCATTTACTCCAAAGAGAAGGGGAAAGATCTCATTTTTACCAGAATATTTAGAGCAGCATTTTTTTATATTAGCAAGAAACTGGAAATAAAATAGGCATCCACTGATTGGGGAATAATTAACCTGTGGCATATGGGTATAATGGAATATTATCGCCCAGGAAGAAATTAAGAATATGAAAAATTCATAGAAACTGGGAAGGTTTATATTTACTGATAAAAAAAGTAAAGAAAGAATAGCCAAGAGAACCATGTGTACAATAACCTAAAGAAAGCAACACTAAAAGGATAGAATTCAGATCAATTCAATGATGAATATCATCTCCTAGGCCAAAGGACCATTTATCCCTCTTCTCATGGAAATGTGACTGTGGTTGTATTATGAAGAGTGTGGTATCATTCATGGTCTATGTCAGTTGGGTTGTTTTACAGTACTTCTTTGTGGGTCCACTAGGTGGCGCCATAGTGCACACAGCATCAGGCCTGGGGTCAGGAAAACTCTACTTCAGTTCAAATCTGACCTCCGACACTTACTAGTTGTGTGACCCTGTGCAAGTCAATTAGCCTTGTTGCTCTGTTTCCTATTTGTAAAATGAGCTGGAGAAGGAAATAATAAACTACTCCAGTATCTTTGCCAAGAAAACCCCAAATGGGGTCATGAAGAATCAGACATTACTGAATAACGAAAACTGATTTGTTACTAGGGGGGATAGTGTTTAAGAAAGCAAAAAAGTGTTAAACTTAAAAAAATAAAGAGCAGAATAAGTAAGTGGTAGATGAGTAGAGAGCTTAGGAGAACTAGATCAAAGAAGAAGGAGAAGAGGAAAGAGAGTAAAGGTAGAATTGACAGGATGTAACAACTGATTGGATGTCAGGTAAGAGCAAGAAAGACAAAGATGGCCCCAAGGTTATGGTCCCCAGAGACTGAGTAGATGGCAGTGACAATAGAAATAGTAAGTTGGGAAGAGGGGTCACCTTGAAGAGAAGAGGATGAGTTCAGCCTCAGACATGTTGAGTCTGAATCAGTAGAACATCCACAGAGGTATGTCCACCAGAAAGTCAACTACATGGGATTTGAGCTGTGGTATAAGTTTCAGAAATGGGGTGATAAAGATAAACATTTGAGGGTCTTTCTTCTACATAGAGGCAATAGTTGAAGCCATAGCATTGGAGGAAGGAGGTGAGAACATGAAGAGAGTAGAGATGAAAATGAGGACACTAGCATTTAAAGGACAGGAAGAGGAGAAGCTAGCAAAGAACACAGAAGAGTGGTAAGAGAGGTCAAAGGGCAAGCAGGAATGTTCCATGTTATGGAAGCCAAGAGAGGTGAGGCTGTCAAAAGGAGGGAGTTTTGTAACACTGTCAAAAGCTGAAGAGAGGTCTAAGAAGATGAGTGCTGAGGAAAGACCATCATATTTAGTAGTAATTTAGCCACACAAAAAAATCATTGGCCATGGGCAAAAGGGCAAAGTTGGAAGTTTGGGAAAACATGGAAGTGTTGATGTAGAGAATGTGGTCATCAGTGAGAAGAATAAAACAACTGTCATGGAGAAGTGTGGTCCCAGTTGAGATTAATTGATTTGAATGAATAGTGGAGCCAGTCAACATACAGACCAGTGGGCAGTCAGCATCGAGGAAATCCTGCATTGTAGAAGAACTATACGTACCTCAGTAGGTAAAAAGAGCATGGAAGCAAATGAGCCCTGAATTAGGTCATCATTAAGAGAAGGGATTCGATCACTGAGAGAGAGTCAAGGGCAAGACTCCTTCCTTTTTGTCTAGGCTCTGGCAGGAGGGGAGAAGACAAATCAAATTTCACCAAACTTTCTCCACTGCTATATTTGTCTTTGCTTTCAACCAAAGATAGTCTCTCATCTCTTGGCTCCCTCTGGCCATTCAAAGACTTACACTGGAATGCCCCTACAAGTTCTACCTTCTTTCCAGTCCCACCATTTTCCCAAATTAAGCCTATCTAGCCCTATCCCTAACACAACCAAAAACTATGTCATGTCAGTTAACCATACAGTTTGTGATTCTTCTGTGTAATCATGAAAACCAGGTGTCAGGGTGTCAGACTTGTTAGAAGAGTCCTGGGATCAAATCGTGGTTCTAAAACTTACTAGTCATACAACTCTAAGCAAGTCATTTGACCTTTCAGAGACTCAATTTCCTCTCTAAAATGGGAACAATAATATTTGCATTCTCTAGCTCTCAGAGTTGTCATGCAGAAAGGACTTAGAGAAGCTTAAAGCCTTATAGAAATGAGAACTGATTCTCCTTTTCATCATCACCAACTTCCTTGGTTATATGCTTCTAGTCCCTATTCATTTTATTCACAGATCCATTCTTTTCTCTAAATCACACTTTGTCTATGTATGTACTGGGATGGAAAAATCATTGACCTGTGAGTTACAATACCCAGCCCTACAATGGACTTTCTATGAAACCTTAGATGAATTATGTCCCCTCTTGGGGCCTCAATTCTCTCCTCTGTAAGATAAAATGCCTCATCTCTCTCCCCCTTTTCAGCTTCCTTTTGTGTCTAGTGTTTCCCCATTAGATGGTAAGCTCCTTGAAGACAGGGACTGTCTTTTTTCTTTGTATTACTTAGCACTCAGCACAGTGCCTAGCACATAGTAGATACTTAATAAACATTTATTGACTGATTGACTCTAAGGTCCCTTCCTGCACTATGGTACTCTATGGCCAAATGTCACCTCTTCTACGAAAGTTTCCTTGAGTTTTACCTTCCCATCCCAGGGCAACAACGATCCTACCCTTCCTCTCTAGTGCCACTTCAGGTAGCACTTGGCTTATACCTCTCTTTAGCATTATATCTTTTATCACCTTAGTCACAGTGGATAGAGGACTGTCCTTGCCATTAGCAAGACCTGAATTCATGTTCTACCCTCAAGCACATGTTGGCTATGTGACTTTAACCTCCCAGTTAGTAAGTACATTACTTAAACGGTTAGGGCGTCAAGCAAATCTCTAAGACTAATTTCCAGAAAAATTGCAGATATGTATCCATAAGGGAAATTTTTATCAGGAGATCAAATCACAGGTCTATATTTTTGGGTGGAGGGGCAGGGCAATTGGGGTTAAATGACTTGCCCAAGGTCACACTGTTAGTAAGTGTTAAGTGTCTGAGGTCGAATTTGAACTCAGGTCTTCCTGACTCTAGAGCCAGTGCCCAGGGATTCACTGCATCACCTAGCCACCTCTCTAGATTTTATTTTTAAAGCCATTCCTCCTGATGCTAGATTGCAGGTGGTGGCCATTTTTATATCTGAGTTCTCTCTCCCCAGCACCTGATGCAGTTTTCTGCACACAGTAGGTACTAAACAAACAATTATTGAGGTCAGCCATCTCTTTTTGTCTTTGGTGTGGGACTGCATTAAAAAAAGTCATAGCTTCCAAGAACAAGAAGGAGATAGTCCCTCTGTACTCAGCCCTCATCATATTTCATCTAGAGTACTACACTCAATTCTGGACCCACATTAAAGAAAAATGTTGATAAGCTGGAGGGTTTATCCAGAGGAGAGTAGCCAGCATGGTGAAAGGACTTGAGTCTATGTCATGAAAGGGTCTACTGAAGGAATGTTTAGTCTGAGAAAGAGAATATTCTTGTGAGGGAGGTTGGTAAATGCTTCAAGCATTTAGAAGGCTGTCATATGGAAAAGGGACTGGGCTTTTATTTTTTGTCCCATAGTGTAGATTGAGAATTGATGAGTGGAAGTAGCAAAGAGATAAAGTTAAACTTGTTATCAGGGAAAACTTCTTACCAATTGGAGCTGTCCAAAAGTGGACTGAGTCCTCCCTCCGGAGTGGTGGCGGGTTCCTCAGCCATGGAGGTCTTCAGACAGAAACAAGATGACCGTTTGTTAGATATGTGACAGGGGAGATTCCTTTTTACCTATAAATTGGATTAGGTGACTGCTGAGATTTCTCTCCATTCTCAAATTCTGTGATTCTGTCATCTGATTCAATCAATTCTTTTCCCTACTCTCCACTGAATGACATAGTCTTTTTTTAACTCTTCATTTAGAATCTTTGTTTCTAGTTCCCCCTCCTAACTCACTTCCACCAATATCTACTTCTTGGAGGAAGAATTTTCAAAGGTAGTCAGTCCCCCTGAGACTCCAAGGGTATGATTCTGATCCGACTGGGTTAAGAAGCTACCAGAAGCCTATGTAGTTGACATGAATAACCATTCCATCGAAGAGAGGGTTTTTTCCCCCTCTGACTGATGACAGCTAAATTACTGCTAAATATAGGCCTGGAATTTGCATGAATCCTCAGCCTGCCACAGCCCCTTTGGGGGATCTGATTGACAGCCGAAACACAGGAGCCAGGCGGGCACCTGCCGACAGTGCAACCTCTTGGAGGGGGAACAGCTCACACACATAGAGTCAGGTGAAGTCAGCCTGACAGTTCCAACAGCCTCTCCTGTCTCCTCCTGCTTTTTTTTTCTAAAGAGGCCATCTTCCCATCAAACATCAGACCCTGTTGCTCACTATAACCTCCCACTCCTCCAAAAACCCCAATAACACCCCACTATACAAGTATTATTTGCAGAAATCTGAACTGTGCATTGTAATAGTGAGCATAGGAAACAGAAACTATGTCCACTGAGGTCCCTACTCTCCCAGGGTACACAGTCTACTTGGGGATATAGCTCTGGGATCAGAGACACTCATGATGCAAAGGATCAAGAAACATTTTTCTTAATATAATTCACATTAATTCAGTCATTTTTCAGTAGTGTCCTACTCTTTCTGACCCCATTTAGGGTTTTCTTGTCAGAGATACTGGAGTGATTTACTTTTTCTTCTCCAGCTCATTTTACAGATGAGGAAACTGAGGCAAATACAGTTAAGTGACTTGCCCAGGGTCACACAGCTAGCAAGTGTCTGAGACCAGATTTGAACTCAGGAAGATGAATCTTCCTGCCTTCAGGTCTGGGACTCTATCCACTGTGCCATCTTGTTGCTTTATAATTCAAATAGTAATTACAATGACCAAGATGGGTCCCCCCAAAGAGATGAGAAAATGCACTTCTCTCCCTTCTTTTCAGAGGTGGGAGTCTATGAGCATAGGACATTGCCTATGGCACCAGAATTGGATGAAGTTTTGGTTAGTTTTGCTTTTTTGTAACCTTTTCCTTTTATTCTTTGGTATAAAGGATGGCTCACTGGGTAGGAGGTCAATGGAGCAAGATATATTCAGAAATGAAGGTGATGTAAAAATAAAAGATATTCATACAATTAAAACCACACTTTTTTTACTTAACCTATTAAAGCAATATGTGAAAACAAAACATCAAGATAGGTCTCTTCAGTGACAAGTCTTTATGCCCCCACCTTAGCAAACAGGGAGGGTACGTTTACTTCTCATCACAGGAGGTATAGTAAGGTGTTTCAACTTGGTATGAAATAAATATTCATAGCAGCTCACTGGATGTTTTGTTAAGCCCAACTCAGCCTATATTCTTTGGGTTGCCCCTGATTTTATTGGCAGTTTTCACAAGAATATCCTAAGGAATGAGAGTTTTGCTTCAGCTTCCTAGCAATGAACCCTCTGCCCTTTTCCCTCCTTATTCTCCTTTTGCATCTCTCCCTCCCCTTCTTTCTCCTCTATTCCCAGTCTCCATATCTCCTGCTTCTCACTCTGCTTCTCATTAATACTTCTCTCTCCACTCCTCCTTCTCACCTTTTCTCAACCCTTGCCCTCTTTCCCTTTCCTCCTTCTTATTCTCTTTTTTCTCTCTCCCCCTCTCTCTTCTTCCCCTCTATCTCTTTTCCTTCCACTCCTCATGACTCCAGAGTATAGCCATGACATCAGTTTCTCAAACTAAGTTAAGTGAGAAGACTGTAAAAGAGTCCATCAACCTTTTAACACCATCTCAGTGATTGAAGCTGAAGGCAAACTTGAACTTCTGGGTACTTCTTCAATCTCTTTTCCAACTGCCAGCATTTTCTTCTGTTGGAAAAGGAGAGCACCAGGATGGTAAAGGGTTCTGAATTCATACAATATTGAAGACTAGTTAAAGGAACAGGGATAGTAAACCTAGGAAAGAGAAGACTCACAGGGGAAACAGTATTTGTGCTTAAGTATTTGGAGGTTTGTCTTGTGGGAGAGAGATTACATACATTTATATGTATAAACACATACACACACACACACTTGGGTTTTTTTTTTCATATATGCTTTGGATTAGATGGCTATAAACTCCCTCCAGACTCTGACATTGTATGAATCTTCCCAGAGCCCCTCTCCCTGGACTCTTCAGTCTCTGAGGTATTAGTCCCACCAAGGGGTCTCAAATAGGGGAAAAAATGGAGAGGGGGGAGAAGGACTTTACCAACTTTCCTTTTGTAATGGCAAGCAAAGAAGTACTTAGGGCCTTGTTTCAGCTACTTAAGTTTTTAGCACCTTGTTTGAGCCCTTGTGATTTGAAGGTGGGAGGAACTTGCTGATGCAACAGGAAGGGGAGGAACAGGAAGGAGAACCACTATATATAAGGAGAAGCACAGCTGGGACAGAGCAGAACTGAGAAGGGCAATGGTTATGGAGGCCAGGTACTCTGTTTGTCTGTTCTGTTGTGTTTGTGATACTTTGTACAGAAGCCCTGGGACCTTACTGGAAGCACTGAAAGAAGATTTTCTTGTTGTCTGTTTACAGAAGTCCTGGAGGAGGGTTTCAGAGGTCCTGGGACTATACTGACGATTTATGTTGAGTTCTCAGACGTTTTTGTGGGTCTGTGTTGATTTCATAGGCAGAGAGTGAATTGATGATGGTGCTGGCAACATGTATGAATGTTGTTTTGGCTCTGTTAAGCTTTGTCTTCCTAGAAACAGGAACAGCGAAGGACTTGAGGTGGACTGGACACTGTGAGTTTCAATATGGAATGGGAACTGGATGAGGAACTGGATGAGGAGCTGAGAGCTGCACGCCTATGAATACAGGCAGCTGGATCCATGGAAAAAGAGCCATGGAATTCAGGAGCCACCCTCAAGTCAAGATGAAAAGACCTCTCCTTGGATACTTAGTGCTGACTGACAGGATCATGATTTACTGTGATCTAGGGGTGGGAGAACTTTATACTCTGTACCTTGTACTCCTTAAGGATGATTGAGTTATGGATGATTGGAAACTAATCTCCAATCAAGAAGAAAGAAGACTTTTTGACTGAGAGATTAAGACAATATGATATAGGGATGGGAAAACTTAGACCTTTGTACTTTTTCCCTTAAGGAGGATTGCTCCTTAAGGATGATTGGGTTAAGGACTTACTGAATGATATCTTTTGTTTAAAACTATGTGGCCATTGGGGCAGCGAGGTAGCACAGCGAGTAAGAGCACCGGCTCCAGTGTTGAGAAGACCTGGAGATCGAATCCCGGGCTCAGACACTTAGCACCCACCCAGAAACACCTGGCGGTGTAACCTTGAGCAAGTTACTTAACCCCAATTGCTTAGGGGCGGCCAGGTGGCTCAGCAAGTAAGAGCACTGGTTCCAGTGTCGGGATGACCTGGATCAAATCCGGGCTCAGATACTCAGCACCACACCCAGAAATAACTGGCCGTGTAACCTTGAGCAAGTGACTTAACCCCGATTGCTTAAAAAAAAAAACAACTATGTGGCCACTTTAGTGATAACTTGTTATGTTATATCATTGTGAATGCTGTACTTTGGTTTCTTTGAATGTTTTGCTTTAGTTTACTGCTGAATAAATAGAGGGTTCACTATATTATGTGATCAGAACCTTAGAGCTATTCACAGCAGCAGTCCTCTGAAAAGCTGCTCATGATTGGCTTTACATGTTTCAAGAAAGTAAGTTGCATACACAGGAAACAGGCAGCTTACTAGAGCAGAAAGAAAATTGGGTCTGAAGTAAGAAGACCTAGGTTCAAATCAAGGCCTTACCATATATGCCATTAACAAGTCAACCCTCTCCTGGGCCTCCATTTCGTCTATAAAACAAGGAGGTTAGATTTCATCTCCAAAGCCTCTTCCAGACTTACAATCTTATGGATCCAGACCAATTTTGACAGGCTGGAATAATGGACAAAATTTAATAAGATGAAATTTGAGAGGAAAAATGCATTCCTACACTTGGGCTAAAAAGGATTCAACTGCTTAAGTACAAAATGGGAAGGCCTGGTTAGACACTAGTTCATTTTTAAAAGCCCTGGGGGTACGAGTAGACTTGCAGGCTCAAAATGAGTCAGCAGTGTTACAGGGAAGCCAAAAAAAGCCAATGCAATTAATAAAATATGGTGTTTGGACACTATGCCCTATGAAGACAGGGCTGCATCTTATCTAATCTTTGAATTACCCCCAGCACCTCACCGCCATTTGCACTTAATAGTCAATAAATATTTATAAAGCAGTATTATGTGCCAGGCACTGTGGGTGCTTATTGAATTTAATTGAAATTCTTGCTGTCCTCTTCCCTCTTTCCGGAGATGATATGATGAAAAGGGCACTGGATTTGGATAAGAAAGTCCTGGGTTCAAGTGCTCACTCTACTATGTGTGACCTGAGTTGTCTTGGGTGAGTCTCCAATGTTCTCCTTTGTCAAATGACAACGTTCAACCTGATTTCCCTTCCAGCTCTAAATCCTAGGTTCCTCTGAGCCCAGTTCTGCATCTTTGAAGAGGATACTTGTAAGCTGGGGCACATTCAGTCGGGAAACAGGCAAGGGAACTTGAAAATGTGGATCACTTGGGAAAAAGTGGAAATATTTAGCTATGAGAAGAGGAGGCTGGAGAGAAAGAGAGACATAGGGAGGAGAAGGAGTAGTCATACTATCTGTCTTCAAATATTTGGAAGGCTGTCATGGAGAAGATGGACTGGACTTCTTTTGGTTGGTGCCAAAGGATAAAACTAGAAACAACATGTGGTGGATACAAAAATTTCAAATCTATGTAAGGAAGAACTTACTAACAATTAGGGCTATAACAAATTGAATCGTCTGTCTTGGAAGGTACTGAGTTTTCAATCAATGGATGTGTTCAGAGAAGCTGGATGGTGGCAGGCTAGAATTATGGACCTGTTTGGATAGGGATTGATCTAAATGACCTCTGCGATACCTTCCAACTTGAAAATTCTTTTTTTTAATTTTATTTTATTTACTTTTAATTTACAACATTCAGTTCCTCAGTCCCTTGAGTTTCAAATTTTCTCCCACTCATCCCCTCCCCCTTCCCCTCATGGTGGCATGCAGTCAAATATAGGATCTACAAATACCTTCACATTAAACATTAGTCAGGTTGTAAAGAGGAATTATAACCAATGGAGTAAACAATGAGAATGAAGAAATAAAACAAAACAAAAAAAAAAGAGAGAGAGAGAAAGTGGTTTGCTTCAATCTGCATTCAGACTCTGTAGTTCTTTCTCTGGATGTGGGTATATATCTCTTTCTATCATGAGTCTTTTGGAGTTGTCTTATAACCTTGCATTGCTGAGAGGAGCCCAGTCTATCAAAGTTAGTAGTCACACATATGTAGTGTCTGTAATTATGTACAAAGTTCTCCTGGTTTTGCTCTCCTCACTCAGCATGAGTTTATGTATGTCTCTCCAGGTTATTATGAAGTCCTTCTGCTCCTCATTTCTTATAGAACAATAGTATTCCATTACATTCATATACCACAACTTGTTTAGCCATTCCCCAATTGATGGTCATCCCTTTGATTTCCAATTCTTTGCCACCACAAAAAGTGCTGCTATAAATATTTTTGTACATATGGGTCTTTTCCCCACTCTTTGGGATAAAGTCCTAGAAGTGGTGTTGCTGGGTCAAAGGTTATATACTTATTTTTTTTTCTTTTTGGAGGGCAATTGGGGTTAAGTAACTTGCCCAAAGTTACACGGCTAGTATTTTTGTGTGAGTGTTAAGTGTCTGAGGCCAGAACCGAACTCGGGTCTTCCTGACTGCGGGGCCAACGCTCTACTTGCTGTGCCACCTAGCCACCCTGGTATGTACTTATTTGTAGCCCTTTAAGCATAGTTGCAGATTGCTCTCCAGAATGGTTGGATCAGTCCACAACTCTACCAACAATGCATTAGTATTCCAATTTTTCCACATCCTCTACAGCATTTATCATTTTTCTATTTTGTCATCTTAGCCAATCTGACTGGTGAGATGTGGTACCTCAGAATTGTTTTGATTTGCATTTCTCTAACCAATAGGGATTTAGAGCTTTTTTTTTGCTTTTTGCTTTTTGGAGGGGGGAAGGCTGAGCAATTGGGGTTAAGTGACTTGACTTGCCCCAAGTCACATGGCTAGTAAGTATTAAGTGTCTGAGGCCAGATTTGAACTCAGATGCTCCTGACTCCAGGCCTGGTGTTCTATTCACTGAGCCACCTAACCATCCCTAGAGCATTTTTTCAAATGCTTATCAATATCTTTAATTTTTTCCCCTGAAAACTTCTTGTTCATATCTTTGACCATTTATCTTTTGGGGAATTACTTGTATTCTTATAGATTTGACTTAGTTCTCTATATATTTTAGAAATGCCAACTCGATAATTCTGTAAATCAAAGGAGAATAGATGTAGAATTTGAAGGGACCTTAGATGTCATCTAGATAAATGAAGAAACTGAGGTCCATAGTGGCTAAATGACCTGCTCAAGGTCATACATGTAGCAAGTTTCATAGCCAGCAGTTGAATCTCAGGACATCCTGATCTCAATCCACCATCAGTTTGTGAGTTCCTCAAGGGCAGAGACTACCTTTTTCCTTTCTTTGTATATCTAGTACTTAGCAAAATGTCTGGCACATAGTAAAGTGCTTACTATGTGTTTATTAACTCACTGTTCTTTACAGGATGGCAGCTAGGTGGCACCACAGTGCACAGAGTACCAGGATTGGAATCAGGAAGATCTGACATCCTGAGTTCAAATGTGACCTCAGATACTTATTAGCTGTATGGCCTTGGGTAAGTGACTTAACCCTGCTTGCCTCAGTTTTCTCATATGTTTCAAAAAATGAGCTGGAGAAGGAAATGACAAACCACTCCAGTATTTTTGCTAAGAAAACTCCAAATAGGATCATGATGAATTGTTCATGACTGAAAAATGACTCAACAGCAACAACATTCTTTAGGCCATACTATACTATTGACTCCTATTGAGAAAATAGTCCATAAACCTCTCCTGATTTTTTTTTTCAGATGAACAATTATCTCACCATATCTCCTCCATCTCATACTTGTAGACTTGAACCCAAGTGTAAGACTTTACCTTGATCTCTATTAAATTTCACCTTATTATATTCCACCCCCATGTGATTTGCCCAAGGTCACATGAATAGTAAGTGGCAGAGATGGGATTCAAACCCATGTCCTTTGACTCAAAATCCAGCATTCTTTTCTGTCCACCTTATTACCTCTCAGGCAAGCCTTATTTCCTTATTCTTGGTTCTATTACACCTTCTGTCAGATCCCCCTAATTCTGACCCCTCAGCACCTGCCCTGGGATGGCCTCCCTCTTAAACTCTGTTTGGACCTCCCTGCCTTCATAGTACTAGATTCCTACTCATTCTACAGGTCCTTTCCCCCAGCTGTGGTCCTGCTTTCCAGACCCACATCCCCAAGCTGTTCAATCAGAGAATAGCTGACTCTTGGCTATGCTTCCCCTATTAGACCTTTTCTTCTGGGAAATCTGCCTGAACTGCCAGGCCTGCCCATCCCAGGATGACCCTGAGCTCTGCCTGTGGCAGAGTTTTAACTAAAGGGCTTTCACCCATGGCCCAGACAATGCCTTAGGGGAAGTAAATCAACAGGGAATGAAAATGCCAACCTCCCTTGCAACAGCCCCATCTCTCTACATTATCAACCCAGGATGCAGCTCTGGGGACCCAGACACTAGAGTCAGAAACCAGCAATCTCTTGTTCTCTCTTTCTCTACTGTAGCAGCCACAGAGATTTAATTCCTGTGTCCTGGGGCTGACACAGAATGTAAGGAAGGGAGCGTCGACGGAAAATGGAATTTAGCTACTGAACCATCAACTTGTCTCCTTAAGACAGAAGCTGGGAGGGTAGATTCTTGTGACAATCTCTCCTCATGGGCAAGAGATTGCAAGTCCCAAAAGACCTTCCCCAGTTATTGTTGTTATTGTTGTTTTCCTGCCGATTGCCTAGTTTTTCTCCATGAGAGTTGTGATGAGAAATAGCCCCCAAAGGTCCCTCTTGTGTATTCTTTACATCTGGGGTAATTTGGTTGTTTCTTATGCAGAAATAGAAACACCTCCTTGACTGGCAGCAGCAGCAAGGCTTAGGAGAGAGAGAGACAGAGAGAGAGACAGAGACAGAGAGAGAGGACCTATTTGTACAAAAATATTTATAGCAGCTCTTTTTGTGGTGGCCAAGAATTAGAAATTGAGGAGATGTCCACCAATGGAGAATGACTAAACATGCTGTGGTATATGATTATAATGGAATACTATTGTGCTATAAGAAATGATGAACAGGACGATTTCAGAAAGACCTGAACTTACATGAACTGACACATAGTGAAGTGAGCAGAACCATGTGAACATTGTACAGAGTAACAGCAGTATTGTACAATGAACAACTGTGAATGACTTAGTTATTCTCAGCAATAATAAGCCAATCCCAAAAGACTCATGATGAAAAATGCTATCCGCCTCCAGACAAAGAACTTCTGGAATCTGAAGACCGAAGCATACTATTTTTTACTTTCTTTTCTTCTTTCACTTCTTTTTTTGGTTCAAGTTTTCTTCTACAAAATGACTAATATGGAAATGTGTTTTATATGATTTCACATGTATAACCTGTATCAGATTGCTTACCATCTCAGGGATGGGGTAGGAAAGGATAGAATTTAGAACTCAAAACTTATAAAACAAAAATCCACATGTTAAAAATTGTTTTTATGTCTAATTGGTGAAAAAATAATATTTTTTTAAAATTCCAAGCAGTATGTAATAGTTATAGTTTCTGTTCTTTTTTTTTTGCGTTTTGAACAGCAGTTGGGGTTAAGTAACTTGCCCAAGGTTACATGGCTAGTCTTTTTTGTGTAGGTGTTAAGTGTCTGAGGGAGGAACCGAACTCAGGGCCTCCTGACTCCGGGCCGGCGCTTTACTCACTGTGCCACCTAGCCACCCCTGGTTTCTGTTCTTTATATATGTAAATATACATGTTCATTGTTTTTGTCAAGTTTATAATTAAAAAAGGTAAAGAGAGAAGTATACGAGGTGAAGGAGAGCTCAAACCACTCATTGGCTACAGTTGGCTCCTTCCTTTACCATCTAACAGCCGCCTCTACTCTTCACTTACACAAGCAGCACTTTAAAGCCAAAAGAATCCTGAACTTGGAGACTTGGTTCTAGCTGTGTTACTTTGGGCATGTCACTTTACTTCTTTAACCCCACTCTTCATTTGAACCTGAACACAGAAGAATTTTTTTTTATTGCATTAGTATAAGAGATCTCCCTATATGGAAACTCAGTCTACAACTGCAGATTACAATCCATCTATGATCAATAAATCATAGATTTTTGAGCTAGAAGGGACATTAGAGGTCAAAAGTCTTTCTGATTGTGAACACTTTGCTTTTCTTCCTTCCCTGGGAAGCCCCTCTCTAACACTAATTTCAACAAACATTTATTAAGAATCTACTGTATGCCAGACCCTACAGGATTGGTGCCAGGGTGCAAAGATAGATATAACTCAGACTCTAATCTCAAGTAAATTACACTCTAATCAGGAGATGGATAAGTACACAAATGACTCAAATAAAAGGGAGAGTGAGAATAGAAGAAAAAGAAATTCAGGCATTGGTGTTATGAGAAATTGGGAGAGGGAAAGTCAGATTGATGAGGATGGAGGCAGTGGTAGGGTTGGGTCAGAGAAGTCTTTATAGAAGAGATGACACTTGAATTGGATCTTGAAGGAAGAAAGAACATCGCCATGTGGAGATAAGTATGTGGGTGTTTGCATGGGGGCTGATGTGAGGAAAAGCATGGATCCAGGAGAGGGAAGAATGAAAATATGATCAGCATGAGAGTAGTAGGAGCCAAAGTTGGACAGAAAGGTTGTTGCCACATTACAGGGGACCTTGAACAGCAAAATCAAACGAGATGCCTACTGCCAACAGAACAAGGTTTAATCTCTGTTAAACAAAGTTTAATCTTTGTTCTGTTGGCAATGGGGAACCACGGAAGGTCTTTGAGGAGAGCTGGTGTGCAAAGAGTGATACCTTCAGAAGATTATTCAGACAGTATTTGAAGGATGGGCCAAACAGGAAGACTAGGAGATTACCACACTAGACTCTAGGTTCATAGGTCTAGATGTACTGGGGAGAAGAAATGAGGACCTAAGCTAGGGTGGTTGCCATGGGAATGGAGAGGAGGGGCTGAATGTGAAAGATATTGCAGACAGGAATTATGGAACTTGGCAGGGAAAAGCCATCGTCATCAAAAGGATTTGCTAATTACTGAGCCATGGGATGGGTTATCCTGGGCACGGTACAAAGCAAATTAAGCAGGCACAGCCTGTTTAATCCCTCTGGGGGATTACTATTTTAAAACAGACCAATGCCTTGTCTGTGTTCCAAAAATGGATTGTCTGCAGTATATCAGGCCATAGAATGTTAGAACAGAGAATGAAAACTGTCAGAGCAAGAAGGGACCCCAGAAAGAGAATATAAGTTGTTGGAGAAAGAAGGGACCCTAGAACAGAGAATTTAAACTTTCAGAGATGAAGACACCCTAGAAAAGAGAACACAGAATCAGAATCGGAAGGCACTTTATAATATCAAACATGAAACAGCTGCTTCTTAGGATCTTTGTTTTCTTCAAGGCTCAACTAAGGTGTCGCCTTCTATGGATAGCTTATCCTGATTCCGCTCATTGTTAATTTTCTCTCCTGCTCAGATTATCTTGTGTTTACTTCTCTGTTCATGTCATATTTCCCAGGAGAATGTAAGTTCTTTCTGGGCAGGGATTACTTTTTATTGTTTTTGCACCTGCAATACCTGGTATGGTGCCTTGCATGTATTTAGCTCTTAGAAAGTCCTCTAGGATACTGAACATGTCAAGAAAGTTTCTGGGTGGACACGGTGATGAGCATTTGGGGAAAATGCTGCCCTGATTCCTCCTCCTTTTTTTCCTTTTCCTTCTCCTCCTCCTTCTACATTACCATCATCATCCTTATCATCACCATCATCACCATCACCATCATCATCATCATCATCATCATCACTAACATTTTGCACTTTTAAGTTCATTGTCAGGGCCCATGCAAGGACCAGAGATTAAAATACACACCTCTGGCTTTCAGATTCTAATCTACAAGAAGAGCCATAGACTCCAGGCCCAATCTCCTTTAAAACAAAAGATTCAAAGATTCAGAACTGGTCATGAGAGGTTAGGTGATTTTTTTAATTGCATGGGTGAGTGACAGAGAAGAATTTGAACCATTGTTCCCCAAATTCACTGCTCTTTTCATTGTATCAGAATGTTCCTTTTCCCCAATTCTTGAAAGTGAACTAGCACATCTTTCTTCTATTCAAGGCACCCTTGGGGGTAGAATTCGAAATCAAAAAGTATTATCTCCTCATCCTATGATTAAAAAACTCCCCTGATCTCAGTGATACAGAATCCTCATGTATCCAAAAAAAAATCACCCTTCTCCTCTGCTACCCATTGCTGATTCCCTCTTTCCTATCTACCTCCTCTTACTTATCATTCCCCCTCTTAAATGTGCTTCTAGCTAGGTCCTCCCTTTCCAATGCACCCTCTGGCCTTTTATTAGCAAATTTCCCTTATCTTTTTTTCTCCACACATCTTCCACCTTCTGGAACTCATGGAGACCTAGAACACCCCAACACACACATACACACACATGCACACAGCCCTCTCTCCACCACCACAACCATCACCAGAAGACATTGCCTTCCAGACCACCAGACCACCTTCTTCAGTACTGGACACACAAAGACGTGAAGTTTTCATTCTAAATCATTGAGGAATTTCAATTATCAGTGCCAATTACTAACAGCCATCATGGGATAGGTAAAGTTTAGAACCTCGGAAACAGCAGTAGCCTCCCTCCTCCAGACTGTCAACCCTTCCTGGAGCCTGGCTCCTTTTAGAGGAGAGTAACCCACAAAGGCATTAACCTTGGCAATTGCCTCTCCAGGTATAGTCCCTACTTCCTCAGCAGTCATGGTTACTGATGACCTGGTAAGGAGAATTCTTATCACCCAGGTCACTCTTTTCACCCAGATCATTGGCACTTTCAGATGCTTCAATAGATAATGTCTTTTCAATGGAAGCAACACTAAAGAAGATGCATCATCATGCAATTTGCTGCTGTATCTTATGGAACACTGAGCCTTTGCATTATATGAAACTGAAATGCTACACACACATATGCAAATATATACATGTGTATCTGTGTGTACATATATATACATATGTATAACTATAACTGTAACTCTATATGTATGTGTGTATGTATATATAGTTTCCCTCATTAGAATGTGAGCTCCTTGAGAGCAGGGACTGTCTTGCTTTTCTTTTAGCATTCTCAGTGTTTAGCATAATATTTTGCACACAGGAAGTACTTTTTCATTCATTCAATCCAGCCTCAGACACTGACTAGCTGTGTGACCCTGGACAAGTCACTTAATGTCTGTCTCAATTTCCTCAATTCTAAAATGGGGATAATAATAGCATCTACCTCTCAGGGCTGTTAAGATAAAATAACATTTGTATAGCACTTAGTATAGTTCCTGGAACATAGAAAGCACTTTATAAATGCTAGGTGTTTTATCACCATCATGATGATCATGATGATCTTTGTATTCATTCTTATGCTTTCTTTCATGTTATCTCCCTTCCTCTCCCCCTCTCCCCTTCCCCTCAGTTCAGGATGAAAATTAAGCATTTTCTTTGCTTCTCACTGCCCCTTTAGGCTCTCTGCCTTCCACCTGCACACAGTGTGGATACATCACCCTATTCAGATCTTGGCCCCCAAGTCATTCTCTCTCTTTCTCAATGAGGTTAGTACTTGTTCCTTTTATCCAACCCAACTTATGCCCTATTTTTGAAGGTTTCAATATAGAATGATGTCTCCTCAAACATCCTGGCCTCCCAGTCCATCTCCTTTATTAACTTCCATGATGTGCATTTTTGTTCTTCCTCAGGTGTACACAGAGGAAGCCATCCTTGATCTTATCCCCCATAATGATGCCACTTTTTTAATTAAGGACTCCCAAACTCCTTTCATTCAATCATAACCTCTTTTCTCTACATGTCTCCCTATGTCACACTCCCCCTAAACCCACTCTTCCTCCTCCCTGTGACGATGAGTCGCTCTCCAAGGTCTTCCAGGCCACCACCCATTCTCTGGCTTCATTTTCTTCCCTTCCCAGTCTTGACCTGATAGTTCACCAGCCCAACGATATATTGATCTCTACTTGTAGATCCCTTGCCCCTTTGTCCTGCCATTGCTTGTGCCTTGCCAGACTTAAATCCTTTGTTGCCCTCATCATTTGACTGCTCTTCTCCTCAGGTGCTTCTCTCAGGAACTGTTTAACACCGATGGAAACAATCCCATGATATTGCAAGCTTGGGACCACTGCCAGTTGATGTTATCTAAGAATGACTTTACTTTTACTACAAAAAACTAATACTTTTATTTTTCCCTAATGGATTGTCTATTACCCTCCTCACAGTGTGCTTCCAAACCTTTTCTTCTATCTGCAATCATCCCATGCCACCCTTTCCCTTCCCTCTTAGCAGACAACATTGCTTCCTTCTTTACTGAGAAGATAGAGGCCATTTCTCCAATACAATCCTCCCTCTCCTTTACCATACTTCTCAAAGTCCCCTGACATCATTCCCCAACCTCTCCTTTGCTCTCCTATGACAGCAAGGTGGACCTTCTCATCGCAGCCAGTGCCTCTACTTGTATCCTTAATTCTTTTTTTTTATAAGCAATTGGGGTTAAGTAACTTGCCCAAGGTTACATGGCCAGTTTTTTTGTGTGGGTGTTAAGTATCTGAGGCCAGAACCGATCCCGGGTCCTCCCGACTCCGGGGCTGGTGCTTTACTCACTGCGCCACCTGGCCACCCCTTATGTCCTTAATTCTACACCTTCTCATCCTTTCCTTTAATTTACCTCTGCAGTCATCACCCTATCCTCTCTAATTTTTCAAATTCTTTTAATCTTGTGGCCTATAAACATGCTTGTCTTTTCCATCCTAGAAATTGCATTTGGCCCTATCATTCCCTCAAGCTACCAATATATCTCTCCTCTCTTTCACAGTCAAACTCCCAGGAAAAGTTCTTGAGATTAGTTGCCTGTACTTCCTCTCCTCTCACTCACTTCTTGGCCCCTTGCAATCAGGTTTCCAAATGCATCATTCCACAGAAATAGCTCTATCCAAGGTTAGTGATACTATGTTAACTGCCAAATCCAATGGCCATTTCTCAGTCTTCGTCCATCATGATACCTCTGAAACACTTCGTAACCATTGACTACATGTTCCACATCAAGACTCTTTCCCCCCTGATTTTCACAATATTAGTCTCTCTTGATTCTTTTCCTATCTGCCTGGCCTGTCCTCAGTCTTCTCTCATCATCCATGATCCACCCTCTATGCTTAGGTAGACCCCAGGAAGAGGTGAGCTGCCTCAGGAAAGCCAATTGTTAAATTTTCAGTGTGAATATTTATATCTCAGAAATTGGGAAAAGATACAAATTGAGGCTTAATTGATTGTTCTGTTGATTTCTAGACTTTAAAAAGTGATAAAGAAAATGTATGATGGGTACATTACTTTGCCCCCAGCCCCAGAAACCAGTTGTTAAACATTTTAGCAGCACACCCATGACCCCAGGCTGTCCTGGACCTTGTTATCACCTTTTCCTATACTTTCTCATTGTTCTAAATAATAATTAGTATTAATATAACTCTATGTATGTAGTGGGTATCTGGGTGGTACAATGGATAGAGTACTGGGCCTAGAGTCAGGAAGACCTGAATTCAAATCTGACCTCAGACACTAGCTGTGGGACCCTGGGCAAGTCACTTACCCTGTTTTACTTAGTTTCCTCATCTGTAAAATGAGCTGCAGAAGGAAATGGCAAACCATTCCAGTATCTTCGCCAAGAAAACCTCAGATGGGGACACAAAGAGTCAGACACAACTGAAACAACTGAACAATAACTATATCTATAGCATTGATTACATACCAGGTACTTTATAATTATTATCTCATTTAATCCTCATGACAACCCTGGGAGGTATGTGTGATTATTATTCTCATTTTACAGATGAGGAAACTGAGGCAAACAGCAGTTAGATGACTTGCTTAGAGTCATACAACTAAAAACTGTCTGAACCTAGATTTGAATCCACTGCCCAGCATCATTGTATCCCATGAGTTTCACTATCATCTCTATGCTGATGCCTCCCAGAACTGTGTCCAGCCCTCTTGTCACCCCTGGGCTCCAGTACTGATTCCCTACATCCTGCAGGCATCTTAAACTCAACCTGCCCAAAACAGAATTCATCACCTTTCGCCACAAATTTGTCCCCCTTCCCAACTTCTCCATTGGCCACCCTTCCAATCATACAGGTTCAAAACCAAAGTCCCTAACTCTTCCCTTTCCTTCACCCATTACCAGATACAGTTAAATGTCAAGTCTCTTGAGTCTCCTTTCACATCTCTCACATCAGTCCTTTGTTTCTCTACTCACACAGGCTGAATTGGGCCCCTTACTACCTCTGACCTCAACAATGGCCTCCTAATTGGTCTCCTTTGCACCCAGCCTCTCCCCTCTCTGATCTGTCCTCTACACAGATGCCAAACTGGCATTCCTAGAACAGACTCCCCTGCTCAACAACAATCAATGATTCCCCATTGCCTCCAGGATAAAATACCAACTGACCTACTTACAAATGACTCTGTAGGACATTCCATCTTCAGTCTTGGTGCTTGGCAATGGGCATCTTTCCTATCTGGACCATTCTCTCTCCTTACCTCCCCCTCTTAGAGTCCTAGTTCTCCTTCACCATTCAGCTCCAATGCTTCCTGTTCTTAAGGTCTCCTCCTGATTTCCCCTCTTATTAGTTCCCGCCTTTTACTCCCTCCCCAATACTTTGCACTTACCTTGGACATATTTTGTATAATGACTTATCTATGTGCAGAGAGTTTCTTCTGAGGAGAATATAAGCTTCTTGAGGACAGGGGTTGTTTCATTTTTTTCTTTCTGTCCCCATCACCTAGTACATAGAGGATGCTTAATAAATGCTTATTAAGTGAATAAATACAAAACATCTTACATAGCTGTATATACATGATTTCATTTGAACCTCACAACAACCCTGTGAAAGGGACTATTATCTTTCTCATTTTACAGTTAAAGAAACTGAGGCTCAGAGAGTTTAATTGACTAGGGTCACACAGCTTCTAAGGGAATGAGGGCTAGAAAGAGGGCTTGCAAATTCACCAGATGAGGAAGCGCTCATGCAGGTTGGTACCTTCTCTGAGCTGCCTACCCCTAGACTGTTGAGAGGTTAAGGGACTTGCCCACCACAGTCACATGTGTGTTGAAGTCAAGACTTGAAACCAGGTTCTCCTAATTCTAAGGCCAGCTTTCTATCTACACCATACTGCCTTTTCAGTGTTTGCAATGAGATTCCAATGAGGTCTTCCTCACTCCCAGGCCAGAGCTCTAGCTACAATACCACAGCTGCATCTCCCTCTCCCTTGTTATTCTAGCAGGCACTGCCGGCTGGTTTGACACCTCCATTCTTTTCATTCAATGAGCTCAGTTGAAAGGAAAGGACCAGTCCATCAGCATTCACAGCCCATCTCCAAGCTCCTGGCCTCTCCAGAACTAGAGCCAATCAGAATTTCTAATCTGCAGCTCATTTAGAGCCTGATGAACCAACCTCTACCCACAGCTAAGCTCAGATCCATGTAGAAGTCATCTGTGGGCCAATACGATCTGTGTCTCAGAGCCCCAGGCCTCGAGTCAGGATAGATTCAGGCCTTAGCTCAAGCACCAACCCCATCAATACAGGTGCTCTCCTGAGAGTACAGGGTCTTGTTAGGGAGCCCCCTCAGAAGCCTCCATCATGTTCAACCTAAAGCATCTATTAACTGAGCTTTGCATGTAGGCACTGTATTCTTCGGGTAATGAGGAGGCAAAGGCAGGAAGTGTGGCCCCCACCCCACCCTAGGATGGATCCTAAATGGATCCACCTAAAGAAGAAGACATAGCCTTTGACACTAGAGGGATCCTCTGTCCCCCATTCTGAGGTTTCCACAGGTCTGAGGTGGGGGAGGAGGGAGCATAATCTCTCTCTCTCTCTCTCTCTCTCTCTCTCTCTCTCTCTCTCTCTCTCTCTCTCTCTCTTTCTCTCTCTCTCTCTCTCGCTCGCTCTTTCTATCTCTCTCTTTCTGTGTGTGTGTGTATGTGTTGTCACTCTTGGTCATAGTCCCTCTCTATCTCTGTCTGTCTCTGTCTCTTTCTCTCTGTCTGTCTGTCTGTCTCAGTCATGGTCCCTCTCTCTCTCTGTCTTTATCTCTGTTTCTTTCTCTGTCACTCTCAGTGATTCTCTCTCTCTCTCTCTCTCTCTCTCTCTCTCTCTCTCTCTCTCTCTCTCTCTCTCTCTCTCTCTCTCTCTCTCACACACACACACACACACACACACTCCCCTTAAAACGTTAAATACAATACTCTGTGAATAAGTATCTTCCAAAGGGGTCAACAAGTGAGGATGCCCTAGGTACCAATGTGAGATGAACTGATTCAGGTCAAATGAAAGTATTCAAGAAGGCCACAAGGACAAAAATTCTAGGTTCTTCTGTGACTTGAAGCCAAGTCTATGCCAATTGGACTCTTTCTCTCAACTAAAGAAAAGTATAGCACTGAGTCCTCCAGACAAAGCTGGGTGAACTTTTGAATCCTATGGACAATGACACATGGCATGGTGCAGGTGGAGCCAAACTCAGCCAGAAACAGGGGCTCTGCAGGCTGCATATTGACTTAGAAAGCCACACATTCCTAAATTTATTTTTATACATTTATTTTTATTTATCGAATTATTATTAAATCATTTATTTACTTAATTATTTTTATTTATTTTGTTCACTCTTTCCCAGTTATATTTTAACAGAACATGTGGTTCAGGTCCCACTTGTGAGTACTGTGGGCTGCATGCGGCCCACGTGTTTGAAACCTCTGCTGTGGGTAGAGCAGTACACTCCATATCAGAAACAGCTAAAGTCAATTCTGCATCACAGCCCACCTGTGTGACCAATAGGGAAGTCACTTAACCTCTCTGCTCCACCATCTTCTCATCTGTAAAAGGACAGGGGTGAGTTCAGTGGGCACGAAGGTCCTTTTCAGCTCTGCCATTTCATAATTTTTTTTTCCAGCTCTGATAGACTATGTTCTAAGGTTCCTTTCAATTCTGACATTCCGTGTTCTAAGGTCCTTTTCCATTCTGATGTTCTATATTCTAAGGTCCCCTTTACCTCTGACAATTCTGTATCCCAAAGTCCCTTTCAGTTCTGACAGTCTTATCAAGTGCCAAAGATGGAATTACAGGCACTAGAAGAGAGATTTGGGGACTTGATTGCTCCTCAAATTCTAGTCCACAACCCAGGTCTATCTTTTCCTCCACTTAGATCCGGCCTGCCTGAGTAAGGCAACCTGTGGATTTTCCTCCAAAGCTCTTTCCTGTTGAAGTAATTTTATTGTTTTTTTTCCCCCGGACAGAAAAGGGGGTGACTTGTTTTCCCTTTCTTGACATGAGCAATGCAATTTTAGAATAGTCTCCACTTTTGTGTTAACATGTAGTCACCAAAAGACAGATTTAGCTCTTTTTTGAACCCCAAGACCAACATAGACTAGTAGGTTAGGAAACTTTTGGCCTCTGTCCTGAAATACCACAAACTACCCCCAAAAGCCAGTGATGAATCCAGCATGACTATGTTTTCTGTATAAGTACTAGTGGAAAAGGGCTCTTATTTGAGAAGTCTGTTTGACCTATTGAAACTACCCTTCCTTGTGGACCAAATGATACTTCTCCTTGCCTTGGCTTGTCACTATCAATGAAATAAAGGCTTTCAACTGCCTTGTGCCATAAATTATAAACAGTGTTTTATTGTTTTCCCACAACAGTACCTTAGCCTGTTCTCATTCTATGTGTGAATTTCTGTGCTTCCTCATGAATCTCCCGCTTCCAAAAATGGGTTCAAGAAATCCCACCTTTGGGAAAGCATGTTATCTTTGTTTTCCTCTGAGTGGGGGTTCTTCTAGTCTGTATTTATTTATGAGAAGGAGTCAAAGAGCTCAGGTTGTGATGGGTAGAAGGCACTGAGTATGGCACTCAGCCCAGACTAGGCTAATGAAGTTTATGTCTAAGGATTTATGTCCAAGGCTCCCTCTGTCTCCACATTTGAGAAACTACAAAGGAGGAAGAAGACTTCTGGCCAGGAGCCTCACCTCTCCCTGGTGCCAAAGAACACTATGCTGAAAGCACTGAGATGCTTGCCCTAATCTAATCTCAATTCAAATGCACAGGAAGGCTGGAGATGGGGATGGGGATGGAGGTGGGGAAAGGAAGGGAGAAGCAGGAGATCTGTGGTATGCCACTATCCCCTTTTTCTACTAGGCCCTGGAGACTCCTGTCTGTGAAGGTTACCTTGATGCTTTCCCTAATCATCTCTCAATTCCAAAGTGACTCCCTCCCTGTCCCCCTCCACCCCCTCCCATCCATTCCTTCTGGAAGACGACCTCTCAGACTTTTTCCTTTTCTAAATTGCTTTGTTGCAATTAACTTGACAAGCTGACAATGTAAGGCCATTGATCAGGTTCTGTTGGGGGGGGGGGAAATCAACTAACTGGAGAATATGCAAGGGAAAGAAAATCAGTTCCTCTCTCCTCCCATCTCAGCCATCCCCCTTCCCCCAAAATGCACCACACCTGGCTAGTGAGATGTTTGTATCAACCTATGTCTACACCCACATTTCCCCTGGAGAGCAGCTGCTGCTGCTACTGTTGCTACAGTAGATGCAGCCAAACCCAGGGACTCCCCCAAAACTGGGTCTCTGCCCTCACCTTCTTGCTCTGCTCAAAGTGATGTATTGATGGCGTTCATTTAAGTGTAGCTGTAAAATCTCAGGTCTGTCAGGGGAGAACTTAATAGTCTCCCAGCCAGACGTGCCCCAAGAAATCTCCAAAGACCTGCTTGAAGCTAGAAATATATGTAAAGGTGCATGGGATAGTGCATATTTCCCATTCATAACCTCTTCTCAGCATTAAAATTTCATAGGAAAAGCTCAGCACTCAGGCTCATTTTGAGGTCTAACTACAGGCACATAGATATTCTCAGAGAAGTGTGCACTCATGCAGAGATGCATATAGACACATAAATATATGAGAGGCAAGCAAGGTGTAGTGGTTGGAGGGCTAGATTTGGCATCAAGAAAACCTGGGTCCTGGATACTTGGGTATTTTCTAGTTGCATGAAGATGGGCCAAGGATCCTTAATAATGATGTGCCCTTGGGCAAATCACTTAGCCACTGGGTCTCAGTTTCCACTTTTGTAAAGTAACACAAATAATTCCTATAGCACCTGCTTCGTAGAGTTGTGAGGCTCAAATGCATGGGAAACTATTTAGACTTTAAACTGCTAGATAAATGTAAGTTATTGTTTTATGTATATGCAGCTTTCCTCTTTTTTTATTCATGCTCTAAATCTCAGACCTGCAAGGGTCCTCAAAGAGATTTTGTGTAGCCAGCATTCATGTTAATATTATTCAGTTCAATTCAGGAAACATTTATTAAACACCAACTGTGTAGGGACCACAGAACTAGGCACTAAAGTATACTTCTAGGAACTTACATTCTATTGGGGGAATACATGAGGCAGCTGAGGGTCACAGCATGCTGAGTCAGGAAGAGCTGAGTTTGCGCCAGCCTCAGATACTAGCTGTGTGACCCTGCGTAAGTCACCTAACCTCTGTTTGCTTCAGTTTTTCATCTGTGAAATGGGGATAATAACCTTTTACAGGGTTGTTGTGAGGATCAGATGGGTTAACATATGTAATCCTTTTTTGCAATCCTTAAAATTCTACAAAACTGTTAGATATTATCATCAGCATCATTATATCCCCAGGAAGGAAGGAAGGAAACATCCATTAATCATTTTACCAATGTGAAGCACTGTGTTAAGGGCTAGGGATACAGGATACAAGCACAAGCAAAAAGAGATAGTTCTGGTCCTCAGGTAGCTTATATTCTAATGAAAGAAGACCATACACAAAAGGGAAATGAAAAGCAGGGTGAGGGGGAAGGGTAATGGAAATCAAGGCACCAATTGAAGAGACATTGTTTTGAAATCCAGAAGCCAGGGACAGGGCCAGGAAGGAAATGAAGGACAGCTTAGGCCCCTCTCCAAAACGGAGGTCCTAGGATGACCTCACCAATGGGAGAAGGGGGCTGGGCTTACAGAAGAATATTCCAGACTGAGGCCACAGGGATGATGGAGTGTTGTAGGGCAAGGAGGCTCTAGGATAAGGTAGTGGATGAGGCATAGGTTTAAAGTAAAATAAAAAGTGTACGAAGGGTAATGCAATGTTATTTTTAAGAGGCAGAGCACAAAAAACTAGGTGGATATGGCCGACCAGGAAAGGATTCCTGTAGGAGTTTTTCTTTGAAAAAGGGCAGCTGGTCATGAAGTCTCTACTTGAAGACTTCCATTGATGGGAAACTCACTGCTATCCAAGGTAGTTCATTCTACTTTTGGATAGTTTGGATTGTTAGGAAGTTTGTGCTTATATACCTAAACTTACCTACCTGTATTTTCCAACTAGTAGAATATAAACACCTTGAGGGCAGGAGCTAACTCCTGTAAACTTTTGTCTTCTACTCACTCCCACCCCCACCCCACCCCCAATGCCTAGAACAGTACTCAGTACACAGCTGGTACTTAATAAATGCTTGAGTTAAGTTGTTCCCAGAATTTCACTCTGTCGTCTTCATAAGTAGATGATGTCATCTGGGGACAATATTCATTAGGTAGTTCTTCACAAAGAGCTGAAATGTATTTGGCAACTGCAACTGCCTATTCTTCTTAGTTATGCACACTGGAGCCAAGAAAAATAAGTCTAACCCCCTCTCCCATGTTGCCTTTCAGATACTTGAAGATGGCCATTGTGAATACACCCCCAACCTTCTCTTCTCTGGGCTGAACACCCTGTGTTCCTTCAATTGATGTTCAACAGCATGGTCTCCAGGCTTTTGGTTAGCTTGGATCAGCCTGTCTTGATCAGAACTGACCAAGATACCCAATCTGATCAAGACTGAGGACAGAAGCATGATAAACTTTGGTTATCCTGTCAGAGAATTAAAAGTAAAGTCCTATGGCAGCCTTGAATCACCCACTGGCCCTGACTAGCAGGAAGTCAGAGGCTCCAGGATGGCTTCACTCACAAAGCATTAAAGCAATTAGAGCCTAGAGTTCATCTCACCCAACTTGTCATGTAATAGATAGGTTGTCAAGGCCTAGAAAGTATAAATAACTTGTCCAAGGTCACACAGGTAATCAGTGGCAAAGTAAGGATTTGAGCCTAGGTCCCTAGCTCCAAATCCCTTCCCCTGTCTGTCATTGCACACTGGCCCCAGGTTTTATATCCCAACTGAATTCTGAGTAGGAGGAGGTGGGCCAGAGTTCTTAGTTTTGGAAGCCTGAGCTTTGACTTGATACTGGGTCATCTCTTTTGCTACTTTCTCCCCCTTCAGTTAGCTACCATGACAGCCTTAGGCTTGGGATAATGTGAGGGGCTGCCCACCTCCCTTCTTTTCCCTCTCATATGATCTGTCATTCCTACCAAGAAATCCTTTCTTTGCATGATGACAGGGGCCTGGTCTTCATAAATTTCCAAAATTAGGAGGAAGAAAGGGAGGACCAGAAGTCTGCCTGTTGCTAGGAATAGATTAATATTCATGTTAATGAATACACAACAATATAGGTTACTTATATATCTATATCACATTCAATTCAATTGAACAATAAGTCATTAAACCCCACTAGGTACTATGTTCTGTTCAGGGCACTTGGAATGCAAAAAACAAGAAGAGAAACAGTCCTTGCCCTCAAGGAACTTACATTCTACTGGGACAGGGAAGGGAGTCACAAAACCATGAAAAAATAAAGTATATCCAAATTATATACAAAGCATTTTAAGTGGGAAAGAGAGGTCTGGGGAGAGGAGATCATTCAAGAAATCCTTGTAGGAGATGGCACCTTAGCTTTGGAGAGTAATGGAGGTGATCAGGGACAACACCCTGATAATGCTGGATTAGGGAATCATCCATGCAGCTGGGTATGTGCTCTGGCCCCTTTGCTGAAGAAATTTTCAAGATGATACAGCAACTCCTGATTGGTCACCAGTGACAAGGATTGAGTCATGTTGAAGATGACTGTCTACAGGGTCAGGAGGAGTTGCTCACTCATTGCAAAGGAAGTGAGGAGAAATAGGTCCCTCTCCATCTCTTTCTGGATTCTTCCAGTGTTTTTTCTTGGGTTTCTAGTAAGGGAGGAGGGAATATTATTCTCCACCCCACCCACAGCATTAAGCAGCAGCAATGATGCCTCTTAGCCCAAGACAGCAAGAATATAGGCTTACCCAGGTAAGCAGGGGGTCTTTGACAGTCTATTTCTGCTTTCTGTTTTCTTCCCTAATCAAAGGTCAGCAATTAGTGATCTTGAGAAATACATGTTTCCAGTATTGCAGGTAACTTCATGAGTTTGAGAGGACGAGAGTTTCTAAGTAGGATGCCAACTGCCTGGTAGGAGATGCTTTACATGACAGCACCAATCCTTGGGGGATGAAAAGGACCATCACTGGGGGAATGCTGCAGTGGAAAGGCTCACTAAAAAGCCTGAGCAGTTTCCTGGCTGCCTGAGAATACAAAGGGTTCTTATTAATGTTTTATGTCTTTGTTAAGCAAACTGAGTTTGTGTATGAATCTTTTGTATTTGAAGAATTTTTCCAAGTGTTAGTGATAAAACACTGTCTCAGCTTCCATATTGTATATTGGTCTTTTCTAAGAGGTCCACATTGGAGTGAGATCCTAGACTGAGTAATACTTAATTTTATTCTAAGAAGTTCTTTAGACTTACTGCAAGGTTGGAGGAATGAGAGAGAAATGGAGAGGAATCACCCGCCATTAGGAAGGACCTGTTCTACGTAAATTCAGAACCAGTGCTCCATATGGGAAAGGACCTTCCTATGCCATGGGTCACAGAAGGAAGCCAGGGATTCTACTATAAGAATCTATAAAGAGAAATTACATTTCAGACACAGGAGTGGGGGGATGGGGAGGGAGCCTCTTGTGCAAAAGTCAGCTGAAGATAGTCAACAAGCATTTATTAAGTAACCTACTATGTTCCAGGCACTATGCTAAAAACTGGGAATACAAGGAAAAGCAGAAGACAGTCTGGGTTACTGGGGTGTAGCAATTTGTGATGACAGGGCAGCAATGAGCATGGTTTAGCAGCTTTCCCTTTTGGGGAAAGGAAAAGTCCTATCTCTGGAACATGTTAGATAGATGCTCCTTCCTATTCCACAGTGGTCAATGATGGGGAGCAAGGTCTTTTCTGCTGATTCTGATCGCAGATCTACATTTCTTATAAATGGTTTTTAAAAAGCTGGGATCCTTCCCCTCCTTCCCACCTCTCCCCCCCAGGATTCTAAATACAAATGCAAACGGATTCCATGAGAAAAGAATAAATGCCTAATAATAAAGAATTAGGCCTAATAAAGTCTTATTTATTAATATAATTATGTGTAAACATATATATATATATATATATATATATTCTAGAACACAATGATGATTTATTTACATTCCTCAAAATGAGAAAGGACATTTGGAGTTCCAAAACGATGAAGACTCATCTTCCTGAGTTCAAATCTGGCCTCAAACACTTATGAGCTGTGTGACCATGGACAAGTCACTTAACCCTGTTTGCCTCAGTTTCCTCATCTGTAAAATGAGCTGGAGAAGAAAACGGGAAACAGCTCCAGTATCTTTGCCAAGTAAAGTCCAAACAGGGTCAAGAAGAGACAGATACAACTGAAACAACCAAACAACCAAACCCATTGGTGAGGTCTCTTGATTATCTATGGTCTTGAATAGTAATCTACTTAGTTTTCTTTAATTTGCAAAGAAAACTACACTATGCCTTGAAGCTGGACTCCCTGTGATCGAATTTTTTCCAGTGTGGCAGGCCCTGGAACATAGAAAAATAAAAATGAACTTGAGTCTTTTGCAGCCCCCTTTTGCTACTGCAGTAATAGTGTCAGAGTGGAGGCAAAGGGGGCAGAAGGTCATAAAAATCAAATAGTTTTTAGACCATTAACAAGCTTTAATTTGATTTTTGGTATTCTAAATGTGAAAATTTGTCCAATGTCCAACAAGTGACCACATAGCTGGAGGAGATGAATAATCCAAATTTGGCATTCTTGCAATAAATGAAATAAGAAGAACAATGCAGATAAATGAAAGGGTGTCTCACAGTCATTCCCTGGGGAGGCCAAAAAAAGAGCTGGAAGAGAAGGTTCAATCTTGGACCAAGAAGCAACAAGAAATGTTATTCCATGGCTATTTGTGTCACATACTATAGTACTAATAACTTTTCAAAAAATACCACCACAAAAATCACTGCAGTTCATGTGCAAACACTGGTTGCTGAGGATGAAGTGGCATAAAAATTCTATGAAGAACCCCACCCTTCAAATTAACTCAATGTACACAACAGACACTTAGTAACTTTAATGCAAAGGTGGGAAAAGATGAAATGGGGAGAAACAAATGGGATAACATTGTTCAGAAAGAAGAAATGGAAGACCTGTAGATTTCAAAGAAGATTCATGGCTCTATATAGTGAACACAATTTTGGAAAGAAGAAGGAGGAGAAGGAGGAGGAGGAGAAGAAGAAGAGAAGGAGGAGGACGAGGAGGAGGAGGAGGAGGAGGAGGAGGAGGAAGAAGAAGAAGAAGAAGAAGAAGAAGAAGAAGAAGAAGAAGAAGAAGAAGAAGAAGAAGAAGAAGAAGAAGAAGAAGGAGAAGGAGAAGGAGAAGGAGAAGGAGAAGGAGAAGAAGGAGAAGGAGAAGAAAAGGAATTAGATATGGTAAGCACTAAATAATAGCATAAAGAGTAAAACAGATTACATTTTAACAGACTGGAAAATGCTTGTCATTGATGTGGGAGTTACTCCTGAGTCAGCTGTCTGTGTATAGTCAGATCATCAACTTGTCAGAGCTCAGATCAGAATTAGTTTTTTTTCAAAAAAGGAAAAAAGAATAACAAGAAAAATGTGATGTATGATTGAAATAACTTAACCCTAAGCTATTTAAACAAGTAATTGAAAATTTAAAATGGGAAATGGACAACATAAGTAATGTTGGCATTGATTATGATGATTTTATCAAGAGTTTAACCACTGAGAATAAATTGTTTTAGCAAAAAGAAAAGAATCTAGAAAGTGCCTTAGTCAGCAAACATCTGACATAGTTGCCAAATGGCAAGAGATGACTGCCAAAGGCAGCACCAGGTTAGAATATGAACTTCTTTGTAAAATCTTACCAAAAGAATGATGGATTATGAACAATATAATCTCATAAATCAGAAAGATGCAGTGGAAAGTAAAACTAATTTTTAAAAGCTTGTCAAGATATTCATTGAACCAAAGTCATTCCAAGTGCATTCAAGGATAAAAATGAAAGGGGGTACAAAAAAAAAGAAAAATGGAAAAGATTTGCAAAAAAACATTTTAACAAATTCTTTTCTCTATCAAGGAGCCATCCCCACTTGGAACCTAACTTCACAGTCCCAAATGTGTTTATAGAGGGAGTAGATATGTCATCAAGGAGAACAAAGGCGGGAAAAGTAACTGAATTGGAGCAAGTTTATACAGAACAGATCCATGTTCAAGGTGATATAATTGTGCAAGCTTTGAAGGACTAATATGCAAGGTTTATGAAGGAGGGGAAGATGTCAAAAGGGTAGGAAAAAATCTTGGACTTCATTAGTATAGAAAAATATGAGCAAGGGGCAGCTAGGTGGCTCAGCACCTGGAGTCAGGAGGACCTGAGTTCAAATCCAGCCTCAGACACTTAACACTTACTAGCCGTGTGACCTTGGGCAAGTCACTTAACCCCAATTGCCCTGCCTTCCCCCCTCCAAAAAGCAAAACAAAAAAAAGAAAAATATGAGCAAGAGATTGATGAACTATCTGCTTACTCTCCCATTTATACAAAATCTTTATGAGTCATCTATACATGAATCAGGAACATCCTCAATGAGGGTATTAATAGAGAACAAGGAAACATTTTATAAGTGTTAATCAACAATAGGCCACATCTTTACCATTTCATAATTAACTAAAAAAAGACCCCATTGTTCAGATTGTTTGTTAATTATGAAAAGTATTTTATTCAGCAGAACAAAATAGCAGCCTACAGTAGACTCTCTTACAAGGTATCTCTTCTCCAGACATCACAATCATAAAAGATTATTTGAGAAGATAACAGAAAAAATCCTGTGCATCAGGCAAGTGACAAAATGGAAATGTATTCTTGACAAGATAATTGCCTATAGAGTACAGTTCAAAGTCTGGAAAGTCCTGGAGTCAGGAAGACCTGAGTTTTAATCCAGCCTCAGACACTTACTTGCTACGTGACCCCAGACAAGTCACTTAACTGCTGTTTGTCATAGGCCACTGAAGAAGAAAATGGCAAACCACTCTAGAACCTTTGCCAAGAAAACAATGAAGAGTCATACACAAATGAATGACTGATCAACGACAAAAAGGACCCCCGGAGAGTGGTGAGAACCTCCATTTACCTAGTGTTGATGATGTTGCAGCAAGCCTCACAACACTGCAGGACCCTCTGGAAGAGATCTGTAATCACTCAAGGGAGATGTTCCTATCCATCCAAACAGGAAAGACAAAGTAATTGGAGAATGTCTATTACCCCAATTTCAACATGCATTTTTGCAGACACTGTATAAAGTTTGTCCACTAGCATGTATGTCTGGAATAGCAAAGGTGCTCAATGAGTTGGGCCCAGAGCTAAAAATGAGAAGAGTGGGCTGGATCACTTTGGGAAAATTGCAAATTTCCCATTAACTTCCTGTGAATGAGTAAGAATCACACAGAGGACAACAAAAAGATGTCTGGTAGGTGTAAGCAAGCAGATATATGTGTCCTATGAGTAACTCTAAAGAAGAACAGGAGGAAAAGGCATCAGGGAAATCTATGAAGGGAAGAAAAGATGGGAAGGTCACACAGCAAGAATAAAGGATGGCAGATGTACAGCCAGAGGCCTCCACTGGTACCTTTGCAATGTCAGGAGTAACAGGGAAGGTTTCCAGCACTTTGGGTGGACACCCTGGGGTGAAGGGTAGGTCATAGACAAGAATCACACAGGAGGACAGGTATAGGCAGGTTGGGACATGCATCATTGCAGAAAACTGCTGAAATTTTAAGATTAAAGATTCATTTGACTATAGAGAGTTTTTTTTTTACTTTGTGAATTTGGTGCTTTAAAGGTGATCTAATTCCCAGCTGTGAGGGAAAGCTAGGCACTGATATTCCCAGGTTCTACCTGAGTAGGGAAAATGGGCCATAGATGTGAGCAGTTCTCAATGTGTTCCTAAGTCCTTTGGATCAGAAGGGAGCCTCTGCCACATGAATTCATTGTATAGTGAAATGCAAGACTGAATAATAACAACCACAACTAACTTTGCACAGCACTTTGAAGTTTGCAAAACACCTTGTATACTTCATTACTTTTGAGCACACACTATTACTTTCTTGTAAGCTTGCTGTTTGTCCTGCCCTTGGACACTCATCACTCCCATCTCCCTCTGGGCTTTTTTTCTGGGCTCGGCATTCAAATCAATAGTATGACAGTACTGTTGTTCCTGGAAATAGCTTATCAAGTGCTTTCCCCATGGATCTCCATTACCTAGCCATCACTTCCATTAATGTGTTGTTCCCACCAATTAGAATATAAGCTCCTTAAGGGCAGAGGCTGTCTTGCTTTTCTATTTGTATCCCATACACACAGGATAGTGCCCAACACATAGCAAACACTTAATAAATGCCATTCATTCATTTATCCATCCATCCATCCATCCATCCATCCATCCATCCATCCATCCATCCATCCATCCATCCATCTATCCATCCATCCATCCATTCATTCGTCCATTCATTCTAACCCTGAGTTAAATGCTACAGTTTTGATTATCCCCAGTTTAGAAATAATGAAACTCATGTCAAGGGAAGTTGTAACTTTGTATACATCTAAGAAATATCTGAGGTCTTCTTGATTCAAAGTTGTTTACCATGTAGATTACCACCATGCCTCAAGTATTAGAACACATGATAAATATGGTATACATGATGGGCAGGGAATAGGCATTATTTAAGTCCTTTCTATATTCTATATGGTAGGCATTGTGCTAAGAAGTTTATAAACATCATCTTATTTGATCCTCATAATAACCCTGTGAAGTGGGTACTATTACTATCCCTATTTTATTTTACAGTTGAGGAAACTGTGACAGGCAAAGGTTAAGACTTGTCTAGGGTCATACAGCTAGGAGTGTTTGAGGCTGGATTTGAACTCATGTCTGAACAATCTATGCTCTATCCACTGCACTACCTAATTGCCTAGTCAGGAAGGGGTTGGAAAGACTGTCATAAAAAGAAGAGAAAATGTTAACTGGGATAATTTGGGAAGGCCTCCTAGAGCCAGAGGTCTTGAAGGATGGATGGAATTTAGAGGGTTGTTGAGAATGGCTGAGAGCATTCTGGGAAGGAAAAACATAATGAACCAAGGTTCTTAGGCAGAACTAAACCACAACTAAAGATATAATCCTGATATGGATCGAGTGTGTTCCACCCACACCCCCATCTCCCAAACCAACCCAGGAGGAGCCTGAGGACCAGCTTATTAGACCATAGACAGATTTGGGGTAGGAAGATATGTTAGAGGTCATTATATCTACCCCATTCATTAGGCAGATGAAGGAACTGAGGCCAAAGAAAAATTATGATGGACAGATAGGTAGTAAGTGAGAGAGCAGGGGTTTTAAAGCAGGGCATCTGATTCAAATTTATCATTCCTGTCACTGCACCAAGAGATTCCAGAATCTCAGGTTTCCTGCTTTAGGAGTAGTGGAGGAATATGGGAATTATTGTTCTCTCTACTTAATGAACCTTTTGACAAAATCCCCTACTTTTTCTACCTTACCCCTCCAGCACAACCTAAACACATCAAATGAATCTCTCCACCCACCTAATTCCTCACCCTCAATTCCTACTTATGGATGAAGTGATTGGAGAGGATGATTAAAGAAATGTCAAAGGTGGTATAGAGGAGGTTTGTATACAGGTATGGATTGGACAAGATGGCTTCTGGGATGCCTCCCAACTCTGAGGTTCTGGGATTACTCCCATAGCTCCACCCAAGTGAAATCACTGAGAAATAGGGAGAACATTGGAGGTCTTCAGTGAAAAGGCAGTTCTCCTGGCATCCTGCCACCAACGGCTTCTGCAGTTACCATGCTCTTGGGTCTTCTTCATTCAGGGTGACTCTATGGGGTTTAGAACATTGTAGCACTCCCTTCCCAAATATTTTTAAACATCTTTGCCTCTAGTGCCATTTTGGTATGGGCAGCTAGGTGGGACAGAGGATAGAGGGTCAGGCCTGGAGGCAGGAAAACCTGGGTTTAAATACAGCCTCAGACACCTACTAGTTGAGTGACCATAGGCAAATCACTTAACTATGTTTGTCTCAGTTTCCTCTTCTGTCAAATGAACTGGAGAAGGAAATGGCAAGCCACTCCAGTGTCTTTGCCAAGAAAACCCCAGATGGAGGTCACAAAGAGTGGCACATAATTAAAAAATTACTGAAACCTGAAAATCGTGTTGGTATAGGTAAAAAGTTGCAGAGAAATGGTTAGGTTCACAAAAAGGCCACATAAAATGGAAGTGCATGTGTGTGAGTGGAGTGAGGAGTGAGAGGTTCACTTATTCCTTTGCCTAGCGTTAAGGAGGAAGTATTGGAGGTTTACTGACTGTGTGTATGAAAGTCAGTATGGCATAGTGGATATAGAGACTGCCTTAAAGCCAGGGAGACCTGGGTTCAGGTCCTAGACATATAAGGGCTCTGTGATCCTAGGCAAGTCACTTAACCTCTTAGGGCTGTAGGCAGAGAAGGTGCCAATCTGCACTGGTAGATGGGAATTCCTTCACCTGGGAATTTTTTATAGCTATGAAATCACAAATCCATCATGATTAAAATGCTATTCACATCCAGCAAAAGAACTGATGGAGTCTGAATGTATATCAAAGTATACTATTATCACTTAAAAAATGTTTTTTCCTTTCATTCTGTTTCTTCATTCATAACGTGACTAATGTACAAATATGTTTAACGTGATTATACATGTATAACCTATTGCTTTCCATCTTGGGGAGGAGAGAAGGAACTCAAAATCTTATAAAAAATGAATGTTGAAAACTATCTTTTTTCCATTGGAAAAAATAAAATACTAGTTACATTTTTTAAAAGATCTTTAAAAAAAAAAGAAATCACAAGTCCATTCCCTATGCCCCCATAGCAGCTGTGAGTGGACTTTAGAACTTAACAGAAAATGTGATGTTCTGGAGTAACTGCACAGTTATTAATATCTCAGGGGTCCCTTAAAGGACCAGAATTTAAGAATACATTGAAAGACCCAGTGGTATCAATTGACAATGCAATTTTTAAAAAATCCATAATACAAAGAAAATAGGATAAAAACAGGATAAAAATTTGTATCTCAAGATAAAAATCACATCTTCTTGCAATTATTTTTATTTAAAGTACATTTGCATATGTAGAAGAAATCATATTAAAGTTAATTTTAAAAATTACATCCATTGACATACTTAATTCTTAGACCAAAGCCAAGGATCAGAGCCCCTAAACTCTGATTCTGAGGGAGCAGTTACACTTTTAGGCAGGGTCCTAGGGTCCTATATTCCCTGTTTAGCCAGTGGATGGGTCAGTATCCCTGGGATATCACTTTTCAATCACTCTTTCCTGATGCTTCTTGAAGACACCTAGCAGTGACAGAGTACAGCTTTATATTCCTGAGGCCTTGCTTCAAGACTACTGGATTTACATTCCAGCATTATAATATTAGAGATTTTAAAGTGAAAAGAACCTCAGAGTTCATCTAGTCTAACCTCCCTCATATTACAGGTGAGGAAAATGAGGTCAAAATAAGTTAAATGAATTATCAAAGGTCACACATGTCATAAATGACAGGGCTGAGATTTGAACCCATAACCTCTCACTCTAAATCCAGAGCTCTTTTCAATGTACCATGCCTCTTCTAGCTTCTTTCTAGGAGAGCAGACTTATATATAGTTCCAAAATGCCACACTTTGAGCTCCTGCAGGGTTTTCATTCCTGGCAACAGAGACCTAGCAAAGGTCTTCAGATTCCCCCCTTTTGGAGGATGGGAGTTGTTCTCATACTCTTTATTAGGCTAGTCCTAGTGAGTGTATCCTCAAGGCTGCCACTTCTTCCAAGCAGTGTCCAAACACAGATAATACAAGGAACTCACCAGCAGGTCCAAAGTCCTCTCAATGTGCTTTTTAGAAAGACCCAGGAACAGTCCAAGGCATCTCATTACTACCTATGCCACGTAGGTAAATTCACCTCAAACTTAGGTCACATATTCATATTCTTTAGAATAAGTTTTTATTAATGTCTTTTATTTTTACTTCATCATAATTTCTCCCAATATTTCTCCCTCTCCCAGAGAGCCATATTATATAACAAATTGTATTTTTAAAGAAAAAAATAGAAAAGAAAAAGAAAGAGGAAAAAATCAGTATAAATGATCAAAGCATTAATGCAACTGAAAATATGTGCAACATCTGTGGACATCCCACCTTTATGAAGGGTAGGTAGGGAGCATCTTATATCTCTTCTTTTAATCCATGCTTCTTCTTTATAATTTTGCAAAATTTACTTTGATTTTTGTGTTTATGTGGTTGTTCTTTCCACTTCTGCTGATGTAGTCATTTTGTATATTGTTTTCTTGACTCTATCAGTTCATATAGATCTTCCCATGCTTCTCTGTATTTACCATATACATTGTTTCTTATACCACAGTAATATTCTATCACATTCTTATACTACAATGTGTTTAGCCTTTCCCCAATTGAAGGGTATCTGTTTTGTTGCTACCACATTCTTTTTATTTGTTTGTGTGTATGTATGTCCTTTTCATTTCCATTGCTGTAGCCATCGTGTACGTTTTTTTCTTTACCCTGCCTGCTTCACTTTGCATCCGTCTGTGTAGATCAAGAGATCTCCATGCAGAATTTTCTGTATTCATCACCTTTATACTATTTTCCTTTTTAGACAATTGGGGCAGGGGGTGTATGGCTAGATCTGCTGAACTTCTTTATCCTATCCCACTTAATACAAATCCATGGCTAACAAAGTAGCATCACAGAATCTCAGAGTGGGAAGGCAGTAGGGTCCTTCAGAGGTCATTTATCTTAAACAGGACCTGAACAAGAATCCCCTCTACTCCATTCTCAATGAACGTCCAGACAAAAGAAGAACTACAAACTATTACCAATCACATTTAATACTGTTCTAAAATCACTAATAATGAAAGAAATGCAAACCAAAACAACCTTGAAGTTTAACTTAACTAACAAACTGGTAAAGAGGACAAAAGATGGGAAGAACCAATCTTGCAAGGGTTACAGGAAGATAGACACATTAGTTCATTTGTTGGTAGAACTGTGATCTGCTACAGCTATTCACAATTGGGAATTATGAAAATCAAGTAACTAAAATGTCCATGCTCTTTGACCCTGAGATTTCACTGCTAGGCAAACACTCCAATGATATCAATGCCAAAAAATATTCCTCATGCAACAAAATATTTATTTATCATTTATAGTAGGGCCTAGCCCTGTGACCATGACAATGGCTTGGGATGGCTATTAGCAACTAAAGGGGTCCCCTCCACAGACATTCTTCCATGCAGAGATATGATAAATGCAGATACTATTTCTACTTTAACTGTCTAGTGATCCATAGGCCTCATTGCTCCTCAGAGAAATGTCACACTCGACAAGATCATATTTACATTGGGTTTATCAAAATCTAATTAAAACTCTATTATGTCTCACGTGTCACCTTAATATTTAGCCTAATTAGTGAAGGAAAGGGTAGTCAATACAAGCATAACTAGCCATGCTCAGATGCAACATCTGGCCAGATGGACAATTAAGTTGAAGAACAGAGAGTAAGACTCCATACATCTGGCAGTAGTATGGCCAGTCACACACTCTGATCCAGGAACTCTAGAAGTCAGATGGATTTCCTTCCCTTCTCTCGGTCTCCTCTCCACATGCTGCCCAACTATCCACTCCAACTATCTCCTTGCCACCTATCCTGCCACTGATGCTCTGAACAAGGGGATCTCTGAGACCTGTGCTGGGTGCCTTCTTCAGCTTTGGAACCACCTCCCCAGGACCATGCAGGTCTACCCGCTAAGTCAGCTGGTGCCGGGGCACATGGTCCACCATATCTAACTAGCTACAGATAATGTTTCGCATGCCTCCAGCTCTCCACCCCAGCTCTCTCCTAGCCATCTGCCTAGCCACCACACAAAGCTCTCCATCATGCCCTTATACTTTTCACCTCTTGTTTTGGGAAGATCGATCACTCAAATCAATACCACCAGTAGTAATACCAGAAAGGGTGTGTGACTTCTCAAAGCAAAATAACCTTCTTTGTTTCTCAGTCTTTTATATGTATTGTCTCCTTCTGTTCAATATATACTCCTTAAGGATAAGAACTGTCTTGCTTTTGTATTTATATCTCTAGTGCTTAACACAAGACTTGGAACATGGTAAGTACCTAATAAATGCTTTTCATTTATTCATGTGCAGCTGGTGCTAATGAAATCCTTATGTTTAAGTGACATAAAATCTTCCTTATCTTCAAAGGAGAAAATTTGGGCATGATTTTTGGCTGTGTGATCAAAACAGGCCCTAGGCAGTTATGGCATAGGTGGGTACCTTAAACTATTATCTGAGTGACCCAAGGCACACAAAAGTCTCTTTCCTACCAGTCTTCTACTGAATGACCCTTCCTTTTTAACCTGGCTGGATATTCTTACCATTAGAATCACCTCTCTGGATTAGATAGTCAAGGGGAATTTTTAAAGATATTTAAATATCATATAAATATATCTATAAATATCTGTAAACACCCAGTCTAGAAGAGAAAGACACATCTCTTTTTTTTTTTTTTGGAAGGGGGAAGGCAAGGCAGTTGGGGTTAAGTGACTTAAGCTCACGAAGCTAGTTAAGTGTGTCAAGTGTTTCAAGTCCTTCTGACTCCAGGGCCAGTGCTCTATTCACTGTGCCACCTAGCTGCCCCCACATCTCTTCTTAATAACAATAATAACAATGATGATAATAACTACAGCAATAGCTTGTGTATATATTATATATATTACATATATATATATTACTTCAATATTTATAAAGGGTTTTATTTTTTATAGATTAGCACACTTGATCCTCATGACCACCCTGTAAGCTAGGTGTTATAAGGATGCCCCTTTTGCAGATGATGGCAGAAAAACTGAGGCAGACAAGTTGAATGATTTGCTTAGGCATACAGTTAGGAAGTGTCAGAGGCAGGATTTGAACTCAGGTCTTCCTGACTCTAAGTCCGGCACTATACCTCCTAGCTGCCTCGAAGCTCTAGCTTTCTCCCATTACAAGGTTACTTTTAAGATTCTTGAGCTAACTACTTAGATTAAAAAGTTTCAATAGGAAGAACCCTTAACAGTGGAAGGCTCTGCTAGACACTCCTCCCACTGACTTGTCTCCTAACAAAATATTCACAAACAGGAAAGGAAAGAAGAGGAGCTTATTATGCCTTTCCATGATACTACTGGAGTATCAAGTACATAGTTTAGAAATTTCCAGCCACCCTTCAGTTCAGAGAGAACAGAAACAGTATACATAGCCTTAGAAGGAGATTTTCTAAAAGAAACCCTGCTTTCAACCCGGACTTTTTTGGTATTCCTTAGTATTTCCTGATCAGCTTCACCAGCTTCCATTCTGGGACATGACTGTCCCATCAAAGACTTTCCACCCCAATCTGTGAGGTGGAAGAGAAGGAAGACAGGATAAAGAAAAGTTTGGAATAGCCTTATGATTTCCAGCTTCTCCCTGAGGAAGGGGAAAAGCACTTTGTAAGTTTTAAAGAGCTATAGAAATGTATGCCGTTATTATTCTCACTCATTCATGTTTAACAATGAATGTTATCTGGGAAGCTATAAAGTGGATTCTTGTTCAAGTGGGTGTTGTTGGACTGGATGGTCTTTGAGGTTCCTCACTCCTGAGTTCTCTGATTTTACTGACCCACCCTCAAGGAAATGCCATAGACATAGCATTCTAGTATTTCAGCAGAGCACTTGGCAAAGTTTTGTCATTCTAGTGTTGTGGACAAGGCAGGAAGATGTATGCTAGACAATAGTGCAATTACATGGATTTCAAGCTGTTTGAGTGGTTAGTTCCAAAGTCAAGTCAACTCAGACGAACTGGTATTTATTAAGGAATAATGCTAAATTCTGGGGATGCAAAGAAAGACAAACAAACCAGCCAAACCAGATTACAAAAATCAGTCCCTGATCTCCAGGAACTCACAAGGCGATGGAGAAGGCGACACGCAAACAACTATGTACCAACAAGATCACAAGGTGAACTGGAGCTAACGGTTGCTAATAGAACGCTGTTCCCAAACAGGCAGGGAATTGGCAGAGGACTAATAGCAGATGAGGCTCCTGGACACTTGTAAGTTTCTCGTAAGCAAGAATCATGATGTAACCTTCTTCCTGTCAATGCTATATCAAGATAGAAAAGGCCAAACTTCCCCCAAGGATCTGTCTTTGACTCCATTCTCTTTAAAATCTTTCCTAATGACTAGATTAACACAAAATCCTGGATTTATGGTTCAAAAAATTAAAATTACAGATGATTAGACAATAACTGATGTGGAAAAAATGCTTGTAAGGTTTTCGGTGGTTTGCAACTTAGCCAGCAGCAATGAAAGGAGAGAGCCAAAAACTTGTCAGGATCCTGGGGTATATTAATCAAAATCGAGAATTTGGAAGCAAAAGCTAATAGTCTTAATAATAAGTTTTGCATTTAGAAAACTGGGTCCAGTTCTGGGCATATTTTGTGGGGAACATTGATAAGTCAGAATATTCACAGAAGAAAACAAGTAGGATGGTAAGCCATGCTGCATAAAGCTTGGCTGAAGGACCTCTAAATGTGCGGAAGAGAAAACTTGGGACAACATAGCTGTGTTTAAACATTTAAAAGGCTGCCATGTAAAAAAGAGATTCAGCTTGCTCTGCCTGGCTCCTGGGAGCAGAAGCAGGAATGGTGTCGGGGAAAGTTAGGAGACAGATTTTTATTTCAATTTAAGAAAGAACTTCCTTATCCTTTTAGCTGTGGAAAACAAAATGAGCTCCCTTAAGAGGTAGTGAGCTTCTCATCCCAGGAGGTATTTAAGCAGAAGCTGAAGGGCTATTTGTTGGGCAGGCTGAAGAGGGGATTCCTGGTGTGGCATGAGAACACATTAAGTGTTCTCTGGAATGACTTTTAATTCTGTTGTTCAGACATTCTTCCAAGGCAGGGTAGATGGTACAGATAGACATGCCAGGCCTGGAGTTAGGAGAGACCTGAGTTCAAAGTCACTGTGTGCCCCTGGGAAGTCATTTAATCTCTTTTTGCCTCAGTTTCCTCATCTGTAAAATAGGGATAACAATAGCAACCTCCCTGACAGGATTGTAGTGAAGATCAAATGAGATAATAATTGTAAATAATTGTAAAGCACTTAGCATGGTGTCTGGCACATAATAAGTACTATATGAGGGCTAGCTTCTGGGAGTCTCACCTGACCATTGGGAGGTTTGCCATAAGTCTACCTGTCTGACTCTTGGCCATCTGTCCTGACCCTTTAAGGTCACTATTCCCCAAAGTTTTGCACTTGGCCATTCTCTCTTCTTTGGCAATCCCATTGTTTCAGAATTCCTTCAACTATCTCCTTTATTCTGATGACTCCCAAATCTACACCTGCATCCCTGACCTCTCCTTTAAATTCCAGATCCACATGCCCAATTGCCTGTAAGACATTGTCACGTGGATGTCTTGCTTCCACTCTCCTGTTATGATGGAAAGAGTTGAAGGTGGAGGACCTAGGTTCAAATTCTATCCCTGCCATCACCTTTGTGGGCTAGGGCACGTCACTTTCCCTCTCTGGGCTTCAGTTTCCTCATCAGTAAAAATAAGATGGTTGGATTAGATGGCCTCTGAGGTCCCTCCCAACTCCAGAGCCATGATTCTATGGATCCTATAACTATAACTAACTTATGCCCAATGGCCCTTCCAGATCTACATTTTTGATCCATAGTCTGGCACTCATGTCTATCTAATTTTAAACTGATCCTCTTTCCTTTTGAATTTCTCTCTCATTCTGACCTCACCATTTACACCAGTGGCACCACAATTCACCTCGCCTCCTATACTAGAAACCTGGGGGTCTGCTTGGATTCCTTCCTCTTCCTCACCATTGTCACAATCTTATTGGTGGCCATGTTCCATCAACTCTTCCCCTGCATCATCTCTTGAATCTATCATTGCTATAGTCCTCGTAGAGATCTTTGTTCATAATAGAGGCTGGCATTTCCACACCACTTTAAGGCATGCCAAAGGCTTTGCAAATATCGTCTCATTTGATTGGCACAATCCCCCTGGGAAATACATACTGTTATTATTCCCATTTTACAGATGAGGAAACTGGAACAGACAGGGATTAAGTGATTTGCTCAGGTCCTCACTGCTGGAAAATTAATTCATCTGAACTCAGACCTTCCTGACTTCAAGTCTAGTACTCTAACCACTAAGCACCTAGCTGCCACTAGTAAATCAGTTCCTATTTTCTGATTCCCCCTCTTCTATCACCATCAGATCTCTCCCCACACACATATTACCTTGTATTTACTTCTCATACATTTTGTATTTAAATACATGCATATTTTTCCATTGATAGGATATATATTCTTTTGAGAGGGAGGCTTTCATTTCTGTCTTTTTATTCCCAATGCCTAGCACAGTATTTGGAATATTTTGTTGTTGTTCTTCAGTCATTTCATTCATGTTCAACTCTTCGTGACTCTATTTGGGGTTTTCTTGGCTGAGGTACTGGAGTTGTTTGCCATTTCCTTCTGCAGCTCATTTTACAGATGAGGAAACTGAGGCAAACAGGGTTAAGTGACTTGCTCAGGGTCACATAGCTAGTGTCTTGAGACCAGATTTGAACTCGGGAAGGTAAGACTTCTTGACTCTATACCCTTCACCACCCAGCACTCTCTTTGGCCTTCAGTAGGCACTTAATAAATACTTGGTGATCAATTAAGGAAAATGAAATATCCCTGGAAGGGAGGGGGGAAGGAGGGAAAGGAGGAAGATCAGACAAATATCAGAGACAGAGGGAAAGAGAGATACTTAAGCAATTCAACTCAGTTCTTTTAGCGCAGTACAAGGTTCTGGAGCTACATACTTATATAGAAACAATGCCCTTGGGGAGCTTACATTCAGACACAAATATTCAAAATAGCAATAGCACTTTAATAAAGTTATAATGGAGTATTCACCTCAACTGCTCTGCTCAGCTTCTCTTCCCCCCAGGTCCCAGATCACTGTGCCCGAGGCTGAAATGAAAACAGAATTTGGGTTGAGGCCTTAAAGTCAGATCAGGCTAAAGTCTGAATCTACCCAAATCCCCTTTTCTCCTTCAATCCTTTCTCAAAGTAAAGAATCTCTCCCAGCAGGGACCTCAGACCCACGTGATGAGTCTCATAGGGGAACCTTTGTGGTCTGGACGGAAAATCCAGATATGGAATCTAATTCTGCCGCGGTCAAAATCTCTCCAGAACTCGGTTTCCCCTTCTGTAAAATATGGGGGTTGAACTAGATGGTCTCTTAAGTTTCCTCTCACTCCAGATTTCTTTTTAACAACTCCCCCTCCTTTCACCCTCCCCCCAAGTGAAGGCTCCCGCAAGCCTTTAACACAGAAAACAGTCTTTTATTAAATTCGGGGATAGAAGGCGTCCTCCAGCTCCGAGCCGTAGGGCCCCGGCTGTATGTTTGTTTTTTATAAGATTCTATTTGCTCGGAACCCAGAAGAACAAAAGGAACATTCGCTTCTCTCTCGTCCCCGTGTGTCGAAAAACACAATTTCTGTTCGGCTCGGCTCGTGACCGGGGAATTGGGACCCGTGGCATGAGCCAAGGCGAGCCCCACAGCCCAGGCGCAGGCGGGCGGAGGTAGCGGCAGCCTTAACTCGAGCTGGGCCTGGTTCCTAACAGAGAAACAAACGTCAGGGGAGATTGATATACTGCGTCATGTGAGTGGTGGTGAAATATAACCCGCATTAACATTGTTGCCTTGAGAAATGGACTAAAAAATATATATATCCTGTGGTTTGTGATGCCTGTTAATAACCCTTATAACTCAGAGCTTCACAGACCACTTTCCCTACTGTAGCCACTGGGAAAAGAAAGTATCAATGAATGCATCTCCCTAGACAGAAGTAAGTCTCAGCCTGCCCGTTGTCCAGACTGGAAAACTGAGGCCCTAGGAGGATTGATTTATTGGTCCTTTTTTTTTTTCCTTCCAAATCCTGAGCCTCATAGGGCCAGGGCTCCAGTTGTGTCTAGAAATAAAAAAATAAGTAAACCTTACAACTTTTTCCCTTTCCCTCTCCCTTCACTCCTCTTTCTTTCCTTCCCCCCTGGTTATACTCTCTCTCCATGTCTATTTATGATAGGTTGGAATCAGAATGCAGAAGAATTACAACAGAAAGAGCAGAACAGCTCTCCATTTGTAAAACCGGGCTCCAGAGTCCAAGATTCCAAATGTGATAGGGACTCAGTGCAATGTTACTGTTTCTTGAAAGGAGAGCATTAATATGGGAATTGTAGCCTCTTTTTTTCCCACTCTTGGTCTGGTAAAGTCTATTTATTTACTTATTTAGACTACCAGACACAGTCTAAAGCAATTGAACTTCTCATTCACGTAGGGAGACAGTAAACTGTCTGGCCAAGAACAGAAACCCAAGGAAAGTCAGTTGGCAAAGACGCACCCAGTTGGATAGGTTGATGATGAAAACCCAAATGGGCAGGTAAGGTCCCTAGAGACTCATGTGGACAATAATATCTGGGGACTGTGCTTTATTCTGTGTTATATCTCCAAAGGCACTGGCATGGGGCCTTACAGGTATTAAGAGATTCTGTTCTTGTGGTGGTCTCATTTTCTCCCAAAGACCTTAGGGATCACCTTTCCCCAGATGAAATCCTTATCTCTTTCAAATTTCCCAATCCGTGTTTCTAATTCCATCCCAATCATCTCTTCCTGGATCTCAAAGTTAGCCTGTCAATGCCGCCACTCCAGTCATTCTCCTGCATTCATAACTTTGGGGCCAGCTTGAATTCTTTTCTCTCCTACTCCTCACATACATTATCAGCTACCAAGACCTAGCAATTCTGTGTCCTTGATAGTGTTCACATTTGCCTCTCCCTCTCCATTCCCACAGCCACCCCCACAGAATAGGCCCCCATTACCACCCACTTGTATTATTTCAATAGGTTTCTAACAAGTCTTCTTGGCTGCACTGTTCTTGCTTAGGCATCCTTCAGAAATTGCCAGAAAAAAAATCTTTCTTATGCATAGATCTCATCAAATCACTCTCCAGCTAAAATCCTCCTGTCACTGTATTACTGCTTGCCGAATATAGTTCATACTCTTTTGCCTAATACTTAAGGCTTTCCACAACCTTTTGCTACTCTACATTACTGGTTTTATTTCATATTTCTCTCCTCCATGCACTCTATGCTCCAGTCAAGCTGGACTGTCCTCTGTCCTTGAACACAGGCTAAATGTTCCTATCTCTGTGCTTTTATGTGCATATTTTCACATGTCAAAAATGCCCTTCTCTCTTTTCATCCATCAAATTTTTACTCACAGAAGACTGAGCATTTGTTCTGTATTTAGAGAATCTGGGCTAAAATGTGGTCTCTGATGTTTACTACATCTATGACCTTGGGAAAATCACTTAATTTCCCTAGGCCTCAGTTTCCTCATTTGTGAAATGAGGGGATTGGATTTGTGAAATGAGTGTGGGGAACCTGCAGCCTTGACTCAAAGGACCGCACTTGAGGACCCAGAAAGCCACAGGTGGCCTGGAGACCACAAGTTCCCCATCCCTGAACTGGCTGATCTCTGAGCTCCCTTCTGGACCTATGTCCTTTAAAACTCTACTTCCTTCAGGAGACCTGCCCAGTTCCTAAATGGTTAATGAACCTCACATTCCTGGCTCACATAACCTGTTATTACATTACATCTCTAATGGATTTCTCATGTATTGTATTACAATTACCTGTGTATGTATCTTGCCTTCCTGATAGACTGGAAGATCTGTAAGGAATTGTCTAAACTTTGTATGTCTCCCAGAACCTGACATAATGCTCTGTGTACAGTAGGTACCGACTGTGTGTTTGCTGAATTGAATCATATCTGACTGTGGGCTTGAACCTCAGCTCTTTGTCCTAGCCTCCTGTCTGTTCTATCTTGCTGCTCTCCCCAATCTGGTTGGCCATCAAGGTCCCTCAAGGACCCCTGTAGCTCAATCAGGAATATTCTAGAGAGAGGCCATGAATATTTTGACCTCAGGAGATTGTGAAGTTAGCAACTACAGGCAGAAAATAGGCAGTAGTGAGTGAGAAGTAGGACTCAGGCACATGGCCAATTCAATTAGATCACACAAATATTTACTTAAGCACCAACTGTGTTCAAAGTCCTGTCCCAAGGCACCAGAGATACAAAAAAATAATATAACAGTCTCTGCTTTCAAGAAGGTCCTGAGCTTATGGGTTTGGTATTATGGGCAGTAGGAGGTGGGGGTGGGGGAGGGGAAAGGGAAGCGAGGAGGAGGCATGTGACATGTACCAAAGGCAAAAACCAAGAATGAGATGAGAACAAAGGAGAGGTCCAAGCAATGTGCTATGAGAGACTCAAGGTGGGAGAGATCATTTTCACCTAGGGAGACCAAGGAAGGTTTCACATTGCAAGCCTTGAAGTCGAGTCTTAAAGGAAGGGGGGGTGGACTTGTCATCGGCTCATAAGGTCAAAGATTTAGGGGTGAACTAGATCTTGGAGGCCATCCAGTTCAAGATCCACATTTTACGGATGAGGAATTTGAGTCCCAGGGAGGTTAAGTGGCTTGCCCAGCTGAGGTCACAGAGCCATGAAATGTCAGAGGTGGGATTGGCCCTCGGCCTTCCTGACTCCAAATCCAGCCCACTATCCACTGATCCATGCTGCCTCTCTATTACTTCAATAGACGAAGAGAAAGGGCAGTACTGTCCAGACACGAAGTTTGGTATATGCAAAGATGTAGGTAATGGTATAGGGCAGAAAGACAAAAAGAAAAGAGAAAATGAAACATTCTTGTTTGGTTGGAATATAGAAGACATACCAGAATCACAGAATGCTAGAGCTGGAAAGGATGACAGAAGTCATCTAGCTCAACCCACAGTCAGAAAGGACTTCCCACTATAGCTGTCATCCAGTCTCTGCTTGAATCCTTACAGGGAGAGGGACCCACAACTTCCCAGGGTGGGCCTTTTCACTTTTGTTAAGTTTTTCTTTCTTTTTTTGTTTTGTTTTTGTTGAGTCATTTCAGTCACGTTCAACTCTTCATGACTTTATTTGGGGTTTTCTTGGTAAAGATACTTTTATAGTTTGCCATTTCCTTCTCCAGTTCATTTTACAGGTGAGGAAACTGAGGCAAACGGGGTTAAATGACTTGCCCAGATAATAAGTATCTCAGGCCAGATTTGAACTCAGGAAGATGAATCTTCCTGACTCTCAACCTAATGCTCTAGTCACTGTACCACCTAGCTACCCCAATTAAATGCTTAGCACTTTTTTTATACCAAGCTTTGAATCTTCCTGTTTGCAACTCCCATTCATTTCCTCTTTTCCTATCTTATGGGGTCTAGTCTAATTCCTCTTCACCTGAAAGTCCCTCAAAGTACTTTAAGATAACTATCATTGCCTCGTCTTCCCTCCCTTAGCCCCCAAACCACACCACGCTACACATACCCTTAAATCTTCTTTTCTCTAGGCTAAATATGAAGGTAAACAGACCTAAGTAAGCCTGGATAGGTAGTTTAAAGCACATTTAGAGAGGGGAATAAGTATTTATTAAGCACCTACTATGTGTCAGGCACTATGTTATTATCTCATTTTACAGTTGAGGAGACTGAGACAATTAGAAGTTAAGTTACTTGTCCAAGGTCAGGCAGGCAGTAAGTGTCTGAGGCTGGATTTGCACTCAGATCTTCCTGACTCCAGGCCCAGCATTCTATCCACTGCAGCACCAGTTAATTTGAAAGCAGGGATTAGGAAATTATATTTTATTTTGCTGGCAATAGGGAGGCACAGATGTTTTTTGGCTAACTCATCAGAAATCTCAAGAAGGGACCAGGAGCCCTGCTCACCCTTATTTGATATTGTTTTAGGGACTCCTGCTCTAGCAATAAAGCAAGAGAACAAAATTTAACATGTGCATATTGGAAAGGACAAGATAATGCTATTTTTCTATTTGCAGTTGGAGTGAGAGGGTTCTTAAGCTCTTAGGTTTTCTTAGGAAAATCAGTGAAGAAATGATGAGATGATTAATAGCACAATAGCAGGATACAAAAGAAATCTACAAGAATAATCAGATCACTATGTAACACTAAAAAAACAGGAAAAAGATAAGAGCTATTCTAGTCACAAAATACATATGATATCTGGGAGTTGACTTACCAAACACACACAAACTTCATAGAAATTCAACTATACACTCTATAGTAAATACTCAGAAGAGAGATTTGCTGTTTGTGGGTAGGTTGTGTCAAGATAATAAAAATAACTGTACTACCTAAGCTAATTTATAGATTTAATATCATACCCATCAAAATTTCTGAGAAGATATTTTATAGAACTAGGTAAAAGAAGAATGAAATTTATGTGAAAGAACAAAAGGTCAAGAATGTCAAGGGAAATAATCAGGAACAACAGAAGGGACCATAGCATTACCAGATCTTAAAATATATTATAAAGCAGTAGTTATCAAAACCACGGGGTACTGGTTAAAAACCAGAAAATGTAGATCAGTGGGGCAGACTTGATAGATGAGAAATAGAAGCAATTGCCCACAATTTCTAGTGAGTGATAAATCCAAGGACAGAAGTGATTGTTGGAAAGGATCTGTATTTTGATAGTAATTAATAATAATGATAATAATTAGCATTTATATAGTACTTTAAGGTTTGCAAAGCACTTTATAAATATGTTATTTGAGCCTCACAACAACCCTGGGAGATAGGTTCTATTATTTTCACCAGTTTATAGTTGAGAAAACTAAATCAAACAAGTACGTAAGTAACTTGTCCAGGGTCACACAAGTAGTAGATGTCTGATGCCAGTTTTGAACTCAAGTGTTCCTGATAGCAGGTCTAGCATATCCATTGGGTCACCTAGCTAGAAAAGTAGAAATAATTTAGGGGAATAAAGTAGAATTAGACCAATGTTTTACCCCATTTACCATGATAAACTCAAAATGGATATGCTATCTGAATGTAGAAAGTCACAACATTAAAAAAATGAGAACACAAGATCAGGTACATTTTACAACTATGGCTAGGGGGAGGATTGTTAACTATGCATGGATAGAGATCATAAAAGAAAACAGACAATTCTGACTACATAAAATTTCAAGGCTTTGGCAGGAATAAAATCAATGAAGATAAAATTAGGATGGAAATGATAAGAGTAGAGGAAATTTTACATCTGATATCACCAGTAAAAAACCTAATATCCAAAATATAGAGGAGATAGACACAAATCTGTAACACTAAGAGCCATTCCCCACTATACAAGTGGTCAAGGAAAATTAACAAATCGTTTTCCAAAGAAGAAATGAAAACTATAAATGACCACATAAATGCATGTTCCAAATCATTAATAGTAAGAGAAATACAACTTTGAGGCTTTACTTCACACGATGCAAAGATGAGACAAAAAGCAGGTGGGGGGATAGACAATGTTGGAGGGGTTATGTTACATAATAATACATGCCTGGTAGCTCTGTATATTGGTCCAACCATTCTGGATATCTACTTGGAATCATACAATAAAAGTGACTAAATTGTCCATTCCTTTTGACTTACTGACTCTACTACTAATGATGTACCCAAAGCCAAAGACAGTGGCTTTCCACATATAATGGAATATTATATAGCAATAAATTATGAGTATAAGGAATTGAGAAAAATTATGAGTATTAGGAATTAAGAAAAACATGGGAAGATTTGTATGAACAGATGTAGAAAATAAAAATAAACTGCTCTGAAAGATCAAGTGTCCAACCATGATTCCAGAAGACCAGGGATGAACTATTCTATTCACTTCTTAACAGAATGGGGATAGACTGAAAATAGAGGATGAGACATACATTTTTGGACATGGCCAATGCAGGAATTTGTTTGCTTGGTTATGAATGTCTGTTATGAGGGTTTTTCTTTTGTTTGGTGTTTTTTTTTCAGTAGAAGGGGAGATGAGAGAGAAGTAAGATAAAATACTTGTTAATTAAAAAAAATCAAATGACTTGTGGGGGGATTCTTCAAAAAGCAGAAATCAAACTGAAACATGTCCAGAAGAGGGACAAGATGGCAAGGGGACTAGAGACCATTCCTTAAGAATATAGATTGTGGAAACTGAGTAGAAACAGCTGGATGGTGCCATGCATAGAGTTTGGGGCCTGGAGTCAAAAAGACCTGAATTTTAATCTGATCTCAAACACTTACTAGCTGTGTGACCTTGGACAAGTCACTTGACTTCTGTTTGCCTCAGTTTCTTTATCTGTAAAATTATTGTTTGTCCTTCATTTTTGACCTATAAAATAGGAATAAGAAGAGCACCTACCTCTCAGAGTTGTTGTAAGGATCAAATGAGATAATATTTGTAAAAAAGTGCTTAACACTGTGCCTGGCACATAATATGTGCTATATAAATACTAGCTATTATTGTTAGAAAAGAAGACATTGGGTGGGATAGGGGTATAATTACTGTCTTCAAAACTAAAAGACTCTAATGTGGAAGAGGGATTAGGCTCATTCTGCTTATTCTTAGAGGGCTGAATTAATACTAATGGTGGGGATGGGGTGGGGGGAGTTGGTACAGGGCCCAGGGAATAAAAAGAAAGTTATAGAGAAGCAGATTTAACTCAGTATAATGAATCAGCTGCCTAAAAACGATATGGTTATTTTCCTAACATTCAAAGCTCTCCATCTTCTGTCTCTATTATAACCTATCCTTGCATGCTGCTCCTGACCTCACTTACTGTAGTATTCTAGCTTCACTCCCTAGCTTTCCTTCATCCCTTCCCATTTCTGTACCTTTGATAACACGAATTCTATTATTCTTGCAGTTTTACAATGTGCTTTTCCTATGTTGTTTCATTTGATCCTCCACACCAATTCTGTAAGTTTTCTGAAATAGACCATATATCTCTATCACATCTGTGACCTCTGGCCACCCCAGACTACACAAGAAAACATGTGCATCTCATCTGCATGCCACCTCTGCTTCCTGACAAAACATTATTAATAGTACATCTGTATCTCCTTGCCAGGGTCCACCTATATCATTCTGTCTCTCTCTTCTGGGACCCAACAAAACATTCACATTACATCTGCATCCCTTTCCAGGACCAAACAGGAGTCCATATCACAATTGTGCCCTCTAGGCACCTAGAGTCAAATAAGAAGCCATCTATATATATTATATCTGTAGTATCCTACTGTGCTATATGTCAGGAGAGAGAGACAGTATGGGGCTGTGGATAGAGAGTCAGCCTTAGAATCAGGACCTGAATTCTAGTCTGACCACTGACACATACTGGCTGGGTGATTCTGGGCCCAAGAGGAGATCACCTATATCACATTGGCACCTTCCAGGTCCTCCAACACATCATCTACGCCACATCTGGATCTGCCTGTTAGTTCCCCAAAAGGCATCATCTACATCATTCATTTTATATATATATATATATATATATATATATATATATGTGTGTGTGTGTGTGTGTGTGTGTGTGTGTGTGTGTGTGTGTATGTATGCATGTATGTATATACGTGCCCTAGGAGGGAGATGGATGGATAAATAGATGATAGATAGATAGATAGATAGATAGATAGATAGATAGATAGATAGATAGACAGATACATGGATAGACAGATAGATAATCTCCATCTTAGGGCATCTAGAGACCAATAAAAGACTACCTAAATCACGTCTGTAGCTCTTCTCTGGGGCCCAATAGGAGACTATCATTTGATTTGTTTGCTGCAGAAAGAAAATGTTGCAGTCATTCTCTTGGTGAAGTAAAATAACCCTTTGCAAAAATATTTATAGCAGCACTTGTTTGTGATAGCAAAGAACTAGAAATAAAGCAGGAGTCCCTTGATTAAGGAATGGCTCAAAATGCAGTGTGTGAATGCAGTGCGGTATTATTGCACTGTAAGAATTGACAGATATGAGAATTTCAGAGAAACTTGGGAAGACTTTTATGAATGGGTATAGAGCAAAGAAAGGAGTACCAAGAGAAGTGTTTATATGGTGTCTACAATAAGACTCCTCTGAAACTGCCTTCTATTTATTTTGAATATATTTTGCTGCTGCTTTTGTCCTTAGCTCTGGAAGAGGACCATGATGACAGGAAGGCAATACCATTATTTGTAAGTGAATTGGATTTAAGTGAGGGAGGGCTGTGCAAAGTCACCAGCTTCACTTCTTCCTCCAGAGTCATCAGGGTCCAGTGGCTAGATATAGATCCGGACAACTGGAGATGGTCCAGGATGTAGTGGGGGACCCAGTATACCTTGTATCTACCTGTTTGCACATTGATTGACTCTCACATTAGAATGGAAGTCCCTTGAGGAAAGGGACTGTGTTTCTGCCTTTCTTGTATCTCTATTGCTTAAAGTACTTGGCACATGGTAAATATTTAATAAATACTTGTAGACTGGACAACTTAATTTGACAACAAAATGACCAGATCAGTGTAGTGACCAAGGACTGATGGTAAAACGTGCCTCCCACCTCCCAGTAGAGGTAGTGAGTTTGAGCTACAGAATCAGGCACACCTTTTCAGATTTGGCCAATGTATTGATTTGTTTTGCTTAATTATACTTATTTTTTCCAAAGGAGTTTTCTATTGGGACAATTCAATGGCAAGGAAGAGTAGTATAAAAAAAGAAGAAAGAGATGAGAACCACTAAAACATTTTTTTAAAGTGAGGTGTCTTCTCTCATAGCACATGGTGACCCAGCTGGGTTCAGACAGAAGCAACCTGTGCACAAGCCCTACCTGTCACCTACAGCACAAGGAAACATTTCTCAAACATCACATATCACTAAGGGTAAAATTGTCTCCTCCAATGGTGAATATTGTCAAAAGTGACAAAGATCGGGACATCTATAAATAAACCAGATTCATTTTTTCCAGCTTTTTTTAAAATAGCAGGACGTTCTTTGCTCTCATCTACTTTGGCCTTTGCTACTATGGGAGTAGGGACAGGCCCAGGGTTGTGGAAGCTGTCATTCAGTCGTAGCAGGCTCTCACCTCTGACCCCCAAGAGATTAGAGAAGATCAAGGGCAGTGTTGGAGAGAGGTAAGAGAGTGACGATGGGGAAAGTTGGGGAGGGAACCAGAGCATCCTTCCCCTAAGGCTGATGGGAAACAACAAAATCTGGCCCAGGTCAGCAGTCATGGTCACAGAACTAGCCCTAGGAAAAGCTGGTCTGCATCCTCATCTCCTTTTCCACTGTCCCAGGAGTATTCTGCCCTCTCAGTGCCTCAATCCGATCCAACTCCCCCATTCAGACCTAAAGACAGTCTCATGTGCCTACCTTATCAACATTTACTTATCCTGTGTCCCAAACCACCAGAATCTCAGCCCTTCTCCATGATCATCCACCCCAGAGGGAAGAAGTAGACAGTGTGGGATAGTGGATTCTAGATTCAAATCCCAACTTTGGTACAACCTATGTGACTTCAAGCAAATAATGTCGCCATCCTGAGGCTCAGCTCCTCACCTGTAAAATAAGAGGATGGAACTAGATGGCCTCATAGGAACTTTCCAGTTCTAGATCCAGGAACCTATGGAGAAGAAGGCAAGACCTCCATCTGGATGGTTTCTATGGGAAGAATCCCCAAGACTACAGATCTTCTTGTTTAGTTCCCCAACCCAGCTAAATTTTTCAATTCAATTCCACATCCTTTTATTCCTTGATATTATATGCCAGGTGCTTGCTAGACATTGGGGATACAAGTTAAAAATTGAAAGCGGTCCCTACCCTCAAGGAACTTACACTCTGCTATGAGAAGGCAGTGAAACCCAAACCAAGTAAATATAAACTAACGTCAGAGAGCAGGGAGAAATGTAGGCTTCCAGCAGGGAGGGCACTTGATCTGAACCTTGAAGGAAGCTCGGGATCACAGGATGTGGCCCTGACTTCAGAGACAGATAATGAGAGATTGTGGACTGACAGAAATAATTATCTTCCTCAGAGTCCTGAAAGCAGGTTAATTGACCAAGGACCTTTATATCCAGAGCTCCGTTCTAACAGACAGCTGGCCTTGGGTTGTCTAAGCATTATGGGAAGAAAACCAGGAAAGGACCAGGACATGTGACCTCCGATTTTCTGTGGGTAATTGTCAGTTCTGTGATTGGCTGGCTGCCTAATCTCATACTCCATGAGCCTTCGTCATGAAGCCAACTGACCCTGGACTGTGAGTTTTATTTTGAGGAAGGACCCAGACCAACCATCCCCCATTCCTCTCCAGGCTTTGCTACTTCACCCTTACACAGGTGTTCTCCCCACCCCCTCCTTTCAGCTCCCTTTTATGCACTGTCTTCTCCCATTAGAATGCAAGCTTCTTGAGCAGGGACTGTCGATTTTGCTTGTACAGTAGAACCTCGGTTTATGAGTAACCTGGTTTACAGATGCTTTGCTGGACAAGGCAAAATTTGTCTTTCGGGACCAATAAAAATTTGCAGTAGGAACATCCTGTTTGCTTCACCTCTGGCTTAGAGGTGCTAGCCAGAAGCTGCTGCTCTTCCAGTGGGGATGTCACCATGGGAATAAGGTGGAGTGGGGAAGGGCTCTCCCTCTTTTGCTGTAGAGTCAACTGGCAATCCTCAGCTCACCCCTGCCCCAATTGGTATTGTGCCACACCCAACAGCTCACCCAGCTCCCAATGACCCACTAGAAGAGGCACTGAAGAGATAGTTCAGGATTGTCCCAAAATGATACCCACTCCCGTCAATCAGCATCCATCCTTCAGAGCCTGTGAGCACCTGCATGTGGTCACTGAACATAGCTTTGAGTGTGGGGTCTTGTTTGATTGGGATCTGCAGCGGGGTGTAGTGAAGGAAGTTCCCCTCTCCCCCCCCACACACACTTTCAGTTTCACATACTTACTACTGGGACTCAGCAGCTTGAGATCATAGGCAGCTCCCCCCCCACACACACACACACCTGTGGCCTGGAGGTTGGGAAGTGTGGGTGGCAGCTACTGACTGGGGACTTGGGACCCCAGAGAGGGAGAGGTCATGTATCCCAGGCCCAAGGCCTCGCCTACGTTCTGGCCACTATTGCCTGAGGTGGCAGTGAGTGGCAACTCAGAAGCAAAATCCCTTCCTTCCTCCCCCTACCCCCCACCGGGCCCCAGGCCAGACCCTACCCCCATCCCAGTCCTAGCTACAACCTCTGATCCTGGTCCTCAGACTCTGACCCTCTCCAAGAGCCTTTCAATTCCCTAGCCTGCCTCCCCTTACCCCCATCCCCTCCTCCCTCTCCTCACGCCAGTCACGACTCTTCTCAAAGGTAAAGTGCAAGTTAATTTGATTTATTTTGGGTTTATGTTGTGTACTAATCATTGCTATTGTATTTCAGGTGCATTAGGGACAAAAAAACCTTCAAATTATAAATAATTATTTTTATATGACTATTTTGGGGGATGTCATACCAATCATCCAACTTTACATTATTTTCTATGAGAAAATTCACTTTGCAATACTAACAAATCGCATGATGAACAGAGTCTTGGAACAAATTTAATTTATAAAAGGAGGTTCTACTGTATTTGTATTCCCAGAGTTTAGCACAGTGCCTGGCACAAAACATTTCTTGACTTGACTTGACTGTAAGTTGGCCTTTGCCATACCAGGCAAAAGAATCCACTCCCACAGGGTCCTCAATTACTTGCTAGTCTCTAAAAAACTAATTAATTCCAAAATGTTAACAGAAGGTAATGGCATACTGTATACTTCTTATCTCTATAATCAAGTACTGAGTCCAAATGTTAAGAAGTATGTGTGTGGAGAGGGCAGGAAGTACTACAAAGGCATGAATCATCAAAAAGAAGCAGCCCGGGAAAAAGTCCAAACACCCCAACCTAGTTATAGCTTCTGATTAACAGTGGCCCGGTTCTCCCCATTCTCTGACCTTCCAAGCACTCACACGGCACTATACACTTCTCCCTTGCTCATGCACACCATTGTATAATATTCCCTATGCTCCTTTTCCCTCTTGCATCTCCCCAACCAATGGGTCATTTCCTTGACGACAGGAGTCATGCCTTCCCTTGGGATTGGAATGGAGTGTGAAATGAAGTGGGTACTTGAAACACCAGGCCCAAGCTAGGGAAACATTAATGGAACTAATTAAGAAATTCATGCATTACACCAATTCTAATCACTTTTATTTTCCTGATATTCTCAACTTTTTGACTTTTGACCTGGGCTCTACCTACAGTTTCAGAGGATCAGGTACTTTGGGCATTATCTCCGTAAAATCTCATCTGACTTCCCATATTTTTCATCCTCCTTCTAACTGGACATAGTAGATAATAGTAGAGACTATTTACATTCATATAGCACTCGTGTTATAAAGTACTTGCATATGTCATCTCATTATTTTATTAACAAGCCCATTGAGACAAATAGTGCAATTATTATTATGCCCATTTTCCAAATGAGGATACTGAAACCCAGAAAACTTAAGTGACTTACCCAAGTAATGGTGAGGACTTGAACCCAGTCTTTTTTTTTATTTCTTTTTTGGTCTTTATTAACTTAACCCAGTCTTTTCTATCCCAAGCTTCTTATCCCACTGGAGTTGTTTTCCAAACAGTGACGTCTAATCAGGAGATTATTTCACCCCCTCCTTTTGCCTCTTTGTCAGGACCTGGGAGGACAACACATTCTTCATTTAGCAGATTGAACCAACAGAAGAAAAATCTAAAACTGAAAATGAATATAGACCCAGCAGCATCAATTAGAGAAGAAATCAATACAACATCATCAACAGAATCAGCTCCATGTAAGTGGGAGTCTCCTGGGATAGGTGCTGATCACTGTTCTGTTTTACACTTGTTTTTCCTAACTTAATCTATGAAAAGCAGGATGAGAGATGGGAGAGAAGAGGTGAACAGTTGGATAGGACTGGCTGAGTTCCTCATGCAAAAAAAAACCACCCCTCTTTCATGCTTCAAAACCACTCCCCATTCAAACCCCCCATTAGAAACAAGTCCACAGTCCCTTTCATGTGCTAATGGAAACTTGTTGTTTCAAGAAAGGTGTTGTACAACCTTAAGATTGGGCAGAGAATGAAGAGATGTTCCAGAGGGAAGAGATGCTCCAAAGTGATTGGGAGATGGGGGTGTAGATGACTCTTCCAATAGCCTTTAAGAATAACTGACCCTACATGGAGGCAGACTAGTCAGCAGCCTTCATGGCAAGATATAAGAAAAATGTCTACTTCGAGTGTGTTGTACTATCTAAAGTTTCCATTACAAGTCATTCCTCTGACTTAAGGCATGGAAGACTCCTTTTAGAATCCCGATGCTTCTGGGGAAGAGCAGCACATTTGACCCTGTATATCTTAGCATTACGGTTTTCTCTGTCACCTCACCAAACCCCATAGAGACGGGACACAGGGTAGGCAAAAGGGTATGGACAGTGTAGATGAGGAGCACTGGGGAACCAGGTAAGTTGTGGGGCCAAGACCACCCTGATGGCTTGTGTGACTTCACAGATGCATAGAATCAGAAATTTCCAGCTTAATATGGGATTTCAAGGGCCATCTAGGCCAACACATAGCCCCTCCCCCCAAAAGAATCTCCATTATTACACATGTGGCAAAAGATGCTTCAGCCTATGTTTACAGGTAATATTAGAATAACCTATATATAGGTTTGTAAAAGCTTTACATTATGTTATCTCACTTGATCCTCACAACACCCCTCTGTCTGTGTTGTTATTATTCCCATATTATAGATGAAGAAGCTAATAAGGAGAGAGAGGTTAAGTGACTTACCTATGGCCATATAACTAATGAGTAGAATTTGAACTCAAGTCTTCCTAACTCCACATCCAATCAAGTATGCCACCTGGCTGCATCTTTAATGAGAGAGATCCCACTAATTCTTCAGATAGTTCATTCCACTTTGGGTCAGCTCTAACTTGGGGAAAATTCTTCCTGACATCAAGCCCAAATTTGTTCATTTGGAAATCAGTGCATTGGTGGAATCAGGTGTCAGGAGGGGGAGGATGAAGAGTCCAAGGGCAATAATCATCTAGCTGTTGCTGAAACCAGACCTGCCTACACCCTCTGCATGGCAGGTTCCAACCTACACCTTCCACACACACATACCTTCTTCATCTACCCCTTCCTTCCATACCAGCCTCCTTTGAGCTGAAAGAAACTCAGCCTGGGGAGGGAGGGGACAGAGTGAAGCCAGAGACAGCTGGGAAAGTCACTGAAGTGAAGGAAAAAGACAGAGCAGCCAAGTAGAGATGTTAACATTCTTCTCCCTTCCTGACAGGCAGGCAGACAGGCTGCATCCACAGACATCCCCCTCCCTTTATTTTGAGGTTAGGAGAGGGGATGTGTAAAGAGAAGACTGAGGAGAGGCTTGGGGGAGGTGCAGACTTCTCTATAGGGGTTCTAAGCTCCTGCAAGCCCAGCCAGGGGAAACAGGGGCATTACCATGCTAGGTTGGCCCATAGCCTCCCCAGTCTGTGATTTAGATGGGCACAGAAATGGGAAGGCAGCAACTTAACTAGCCTGTTTGATGGAGGATGGAACGTGCTGGGAGGGAGAGAGAAGAAAACCACATCATATATTTCCAGCTTCACATTGCTTACATATCTTTCCACCTCAATGACCTCAAATTGGGAGACAGACCCTAACCTGCTGACAACTCAGATTGAGGGTATAGCTGGCCATTAGCAAAACCTTCTTTCCATGGACAGTATTTGGAGCTGAAATAGACAAGGGGTTAGAATGCCTTGATAGAACAACCTAAATCATGCCTGGTGAAGTCACAAAATTGCAGGATGGTCTTTCCCATTTGCCATTCCCCACTGCTGTTTCACTGATTTGGATGAATATTGGACAGGGATGTCCTATCAGGAATGGGGCAGGGAAGAAGGAGAACAGTCAAAATATATAGAATAGTTTCATCGAAAATGATAAAGGAGAACCAGGTTCCTAGTGCTGTAGACTTTGGTCAGATCTCTTCCTTTCATTGAACTTCAGTTTCCCCATATGTAAATGCAGGAGCTAGATAAGATAAGATAATGTCTCAACCAGCTCCATCACGTTCTTATTCACATACTCTGACTCACTCAGTTTTCCAGACAAAAGGGTCTACATGCTGGGCAGGCTCACAGTGTAATCCCTTCTCTCTCCTCTCCACTGTCAGCATCTAGGTAGAGCATTTGTTGGGGATGTTGTACATAGAGAATATTTCTGCTCAGGTATTAAACTAAAAGGCCTCTGACTGCCCTTTTGACTTAGAGATTCTATGAAATTAGACATTTACATAGTGCTAGAACAACACAACCTTTTGAGATCAGGAAAGCAAATCTTTAGTTTTAGTGAGGCTTTCTTTTTAGGAGACTTGGAAAATTGGGTCCATATCTCTGATCTTATCAATGTGGGGAATTCCCAATGTGAAAAATCCTTCCATTGATGATGATGAGCAACTCTTCTGCATCTTCATAATCTGGCTCCATCCTATCTTTCCAATCTGATTAAACATCACTTTCTACATTCCAAAGGAATCTGTCTACTTGCTGTTTCTTGTATGTGACATTCCATTTCCTTGTGCCTCTGCACAAGCTGTGCCCCATTGCTAGACCACTCTCCCTTCTCACCTCTTGGATCTCCACTCTCCCTTCAATGTTCAGCTCATCTGTCACCTACTAAATGAGGCCCCCTTCCTGATCCACCTTAATGGTTAGTGCACAATTGCCTCTCCCAACCACTTGGTATTACTTTATACTGATCATTCTCCCATCATCTTTAAAGACATCATACTCTCTTGGTTCTCCTCCTACCTCTCTGTTTGTTCCTTCTTTGTCTCCACTAGTTCTTCATTCTCTTCTCCATTTCTTAATGAGAGAGTTTTCCAACCATCTATCTTTGGATCTCTTTTCTCTCTACTCTTTTTCTTGGTGGTATCATTCAGTCTCACTACTTCTACTCCCTTTGCCATACATACAACTCTGTATCTACAAGTCATATTGCTGGTTTGATCTCCAGCTACCTACAAAACATTTTCACATTCCTGCCCCCACCAGCAATACAAATTCAATACATCCAAAACCAAGCTTATTGTGTTTCCCCAAAATCTGCTCCTTGTTCTGATTTCTCTGTTTCAATCTGTAATTCCACCTATATATAGGTTCACAAAAGTTTTACATTACATTATCTCATTTGATCCTCACAACACCCCTCTGTCTGTGTTGTTATCACCCCCGTTTTATAGATGAGGAAACTAACATTGAGAGAGGTTAAGTGACTTACCCAGGGTCACATAACTAGTAAGTAGAATTTGAACTCAAGTCTTCCCAACTTCACATCTGATCAAGCATGCCACCTGATTGCATCTTTAATGAGAGAGATTCCACTCGTTCCTCAAGTATTTCATGCCATTTTAGCACAGCTCCAACTTGGGTAAAATTCTTCCTGACATCAAGCCCAAATTTTCTCATTTGGAAATCAGTTCCTGATGGAATTGGATGTCAGAAGGGAGAGGATGATGAAGGATGAGGAGTCTCCCAATGTTGGGGTTACCTTTGACTTTTCCTGTTCTCTCTTCTCATAATTAATCAGTTACAAACTGCCTCTCTACATGTCTTAAATCCAATTCCACTTCTCTATTAAGACTGCCACTAGCTTAGTATAAGACTATCACCACCTGGACTATTTCAATGGCCTTCACACAGGTATTCCCACCTTCATTCTCATTCCCAATTCTTCTCTTCATAGAAAAATCAAAATAATCCTACACCCACAAAGATCTGGTATTATTGGTCCTTTGCTCAAAATTCTTTAGTGACTCCCAATCATCTCCTGAATTAAATTCAAATTTCTTTGTCTCACAGTTAAAGCCCTCCACAACCTGGTACACCACTACCCTTTTCCAGGACTAGGTCATATTACATCCATTCAAGTATTCTGCACCTCAGGCAAACTGAACATCTTTCTGACCTTAAACACACCCTGGTTTCTCAGTTATATAATCAAAAAGCATTTATTAACCACCTACTTTATTCCAAGCACCGTGCTAATTTTTGGTAGACTCTCTCTCATCACCTATGGAATTCTCATCCATTAAAGTTCAGATTAAATACCACCTTCTGCCAGAAGCCTTTCATGATCCCCAAAGTTGTAATGACTCTCCCTTAGATCACTCACAACACATAACTTTGTGAATATCTAAGGCATCTGTCATGTAATATTGTGTATTGTAGGTATTTATTTGTGTCATCTCCCAGCTAGTTCATAAACAGTGAGATGATAAGCATTTTTAAGTGGCTCCATGAGGACAGACACCATGTTTCATGTAAACTTTGTATCGCTAATCCTTAACACAATGCTGTGTGTGCAATAGCTGTTAAATAAATATTTGCTATTATGAATTGTATTATTCATATGACCATACCAATATGTAAAGCTGGAAGAGAGCTCAAAGGCCATCTTGTCCCACTCCCTCATTGTATTGATGAAGAAACCACGGCCCAGGAAGCTGAAGTATCTTGCCAAAGATCATACTAGGAATAAATATCTGAGGTGGGTATTTAACCAATGTCTTCTGTCTTCAGAGTCCAGAGTCAGTATTCTCTCCATTGTAGCACACTGTCTTCCCAGGCAAGTGCTTCATAACTACAGCATTAGTGATCCAAGTACGTTAAAAGCTATACAATATTTTCCATGAAGACATAGAAACCTGGCTGCAAGATATGACATTATTTCTTTGAGTATATGCCTTCCCATTTCCAAGCAACCTACTTGTAAGTGAATTTCTGAGACATTAGTTCATAAGTTTGGGAGAGATCTATATTCAGATGTAGTCTAAAAGCCCATCTCCCAGTGATATCTTAGGATTATGAACCATTGGAAATCACAATCCCCAAAGAATCAAATTTAAAAGCTACCCCAATGAAGAGGAGGAAAGGAAATACACATATCATGGTGCTAGGCACTTGACAAATGTTATCTTATTGGTCTTCACAACAACCCTGCAATATAGGTGCAGCTACATTTTATAGTTGAGGAAACTGAAGTAACCAGAATTAACTGACTTGCCCAGGATCACACAGTCAGTGAGGTCAAATTTGAACTCAGATCATCCTGACTCTAGGCTGAGCTTGCTATCCACTTCACCGTCTAGCTACTTCAATGACAATGGGAATGCAGGTGTGGGTATAAATGAGCAAATTGCTAATAATGATTATCACCCACAAAGTGATAGAAAAGCCATAGTCTGCTGATGGAAGTGAGCAAAACCAGAAGAACATTGTACACAGTAACAACCACAATGTGTGATGACTAACTTTGATAGACATATCTCTTCTTAGCAATGCAAGGATTCAAGATAACTCCAAAGGAGTCTTGATGGAAATTGCTGTCCACATTCAGAAAAAGAACTGTGGAGTTTGGATGCAGATTGGAGAATATTATTTCCTCTCTCTTTCTTCTTTTTTTGTTTCTTCTTTCTTGTGGTTTCTCTCATTGGTTCTAATTCTTTACAACATGACTAATGTGAAAATATGTTCAATATGAGTGCATATGTAGAGCCTATAGCAAATGGCATGCCATCTTGGGGTGGGGACAGGGTAGATATGGGGAGAAAATTTGGAACTCAAAATCTTATGGAGGTGAATGTTGAAAAATAAAAATAAACTTAATGATAAATTAAAATAAACTTACTAAATAAAAAAGAAACAAAAGGAAAGACACCATCATTGAGATGGATGTCCAGAAATAAGAGATAGACTGGTCATAAGACAATAATGATGAACTGGATGGCCTGAGCGCCTCACTCATGTTTATTAAGCTTTATAAAAATCAGAGAAAGCTTCCAAGGTGTTGAGTGTATCCTCTGGGGAAGACTAATGGAAAATGTGGACAAGAATCTCAGAGGATGAGAAGGCAGGGTTGAATTTGGATCTACATTTGTAGCAGGAGTGCTCACATCAATGAGTTCATGAATCCCACAAAGTGTAGAAGATAGATGTTTAAGAAATGCTTGTTGATTGATTGATTGATCAAACCACTGGATAAACAATTCAAAGCTTACAACTTGACAGTAGGTCAATGGTGACATATTCTCTACAAAGGAATACGCATTTTTAAAAAGTCATTTAATTTATCTCCCTTAGAGTTGCAAGAAGCTATTTTTGAACTGGTCACAAAGAAAGGATAAACTATACAAGTGTGGAGTCTTGCTTTTATGTCAGTCCCTGAAGATTCCAAGCTCCTATCATTTTAATCAGAGTAAGGTTACCATAGATAGGTAACTGAAAAGACTACCCTCCTAGCTTAAGTTCAACTGAAGTTCCTTTGGCCTGGCCAAGTTATCTAGCAGCCCTGTAGAAGCTAATGAAAATGATTCAAGATTGTTTGTTTTTTAGCTTAGTTATCTTGCTTGATCCTCTCTCATTTTGGCATACCTGCATTAAAAACTAGTTAGAGAAAGACTGTGCAGGTTGGCAGAGATCATGAATATTTTCAGACAAAATCAAAAGGCACTAACAAATAGGCAAGGCTCAGGACCATGAGGATAGGAGGCAAACACTAGATATAAAGTCAAGGGCCATGGCCAGCACCCTGAACAGCTCACAAGGTGCTGATAGTGCTAATAGCTAGTATCTCTATGTCTTATGGTTTGCAAAGTACTTGACACATAATACCTCATTTGAGTCTCACAACAACCCTGTGAGGTAGGTGCTATTATTATCCTCATTTTACAAATGAAGAAACTGATGATAAGAGAGAGTAATTGACTTGTCCAAGGTCACATAGCTAGGGACTGTCGGAAGCAAGATTTGGAGTTCAGGTCTTTCTTACTCCAAGCCCAGCACTCTATTCACTGTGACATATTACACTGATGTGTTAACAGTTTTCCTAGTATCTTGGAGCTGGAAGGTCACTTAGAGGCCAGCTAGTTCAACTATGCCTGCATAAGGATCCATTACGGAATCTTCAACAAATGATCATCCAGATTTGGCTTGAAGTCCTTCACTGGCCTTCAGTGCAGAAATTACTACCTTCTAAGGCAACTCATTCTACTTTAGGTTAGAGTTATTGTTTTTGCTTTTTTTGTGTGGGTTTTTGTACATTTATCTCTCTGGAATCTCTAGTCATTACTCTTAGTTCTATCCTTTGGGTCCAAGCCCCATTCCCCCCCCCCCCCACACACACACACATACACAAAAGGTTAATTCAAAGTGATTTTGAGTTTTGTGCTAAATAAAATAACTAAAATGTCCATATCCTTTGAGTCAGAGATCCCACTGTTGGGTATATTCCCCAAGAAGATCAATGGCAGAAAGGTCCTGCCTACAGTAAAATATTCTTAGCCACACTTTTTGTGTAGCAAAGAGCTAGAATAAAAGGAGAAGCCCATTGATTGAAGAATGCCTAAATAAATTGTAATTTGATAATGAAATGGTGAAAAATAAAATTTAAATGAAAAAGAATGTAATAGAGCATTGTTGTGCATAATAAAGAATAAATATGGAGATTTCAGAGAACACTAGAAAGATTTACCTCAACTGATACGTAGGTGAAATAAGCAGAATCAGGAAAATAATATGCACAATAACTATACAATAATCTGTAACTATAATTATGATATGATATATAATATACATAAATATAAATTAATATATCACCATGACTATTGTATACAAAATATATAAGAAACGTTTAAAAACAATAAAATGTAAATGAGTACTATATAATTATAATGACCAAACTTCTTCCTAAGAAGAGTTAAGAAGATAAATTGCAGAAATAGAGAACCTTGCATGTGAAATATTACAAATACTGTCAGATATGATCCATGTGTTGGTTTTACTGAACTGATTTTTTTTCTCTTTCTTTTTTAATCTTGGATGACTGGGGAGGGGTGAGAAGAAGGATATATATATATATATATATATACATATATATGGAAACTAATGAAATATAAAAACAAAAGACATCAATAAGATAAGACAGAATATATAAAAAAAACAAAGCTAATCTATCTTCCACATGACATCCATTTGGTAGAAAGGGGTGATGGGAGGGGTAGATTTTCACCCAAGCTAAGTGTAGCGATATCCTTGTTGAGTAATTTTTTATGGTATAGCCAAGTAAGCTTCCTTTTGTTAACTGCTGAATCACCTACAATGTTCTCATTTTTGTTCCAACACCAAATCTAAATTAACTGGGGACCTGCCCAAATCAGTCTCACCCGTCCCAAGTGAGATGATTTCTAAGTCCCTCTCTAGCTCTAAATCTATGGTCTATGCATGATTCTTCCTAAACTGTGGTCCCAGCAATGAAGGGTGTATGGGGTATGCAGAGAGGCCTAGTACCTCTGGTATGAGGACTTGGTGAACCCTTTCCAGGGCTGCTCATCTACTTTTGGCATCCACCTGGCAATCAACTCTCACCTGTGGCTCCAAGAAGCTGTAACATATATTACCCTGATAAACCATGTTGGTAGATAGGCTAAACCAGGGGTAGGGAACCAGCAGTCTCGAGGCCAACTGTGGCCTTCTAGGTCCTCGGGTGCAGCCTTTTGATTGAGTCCAAGTTTTACAGAACAAATACTTTTATTAAGGAGATTAGTTTTGTGAAGTTTAGAATCAGTCAAAGGGCTGCACTTGAGGACCTAGAGGGCCACATGTGGCCTCGAAGCTGCAGGTTCCCTATCCCTGGGCTAAACCATGTTGAAGGTAACCAGTGAGCCTCAAACCTGTCAATGAATTGGGGGGGATGTCTATTCCGAGCATGGGAAGACTTCCCCTTACAAAATAGGTGAATGAGAACGATTTGTTCCAAAGGCTATGAAGGTGGCAAAAGCCGATACTGAGGAGCACTTGGAGCTTGGTTAGACACCGAAGATGCTAAGGTCATCCACTGCATCCCAGGCATCGCCAGTCATCTTGACTTTTGTCTTACCATAGGATTTGACTGATTCTAGAAGAAAGTGAGGCTGATGACTTTGACCAGCTCTGCCTCACTTAAATCCACCTCACGCACAAGTCAAGACATCACCCATCATATCACTGATCCTCTTTGAAAATGAAGGACAAACACCACCCAGCAATGATCACAGTGCTCTAGAACCAGTGATGGTATAGTAAGACTAACCTCTAACTCTAGGCATTATACTTCGCAGTTCAACTAAGATTTTATTAGTTTATTTGACTGCCTTTCCACACACTCTGTTGAGTCAAGCAGAATTTTTAGTTCACCAGATTTCCAGATCTATTTCACCTAACTAGCCATGCAACCCGCATCCTATATTTATGCAGTCAATTTCCAAAAACCAAATGTAGGACTAAAAACATTGATCCCTAGGAAAGTTCATCTTACCAGCTTTTTCCTATTGTTCAACCCTGTAATGATCTTTTTAGATCTCAAGTCTATCATCTAGCATATTAGCTCTTCCTCCCTCCTTTTTGTCAATGGCAAATCTGACAAGCTTGCCAACCATGATGAAAATGTTGAACAGTCCAAGGACAAGGACAGATACCAGGAACACTGCAATAGATATCTTCCCGTTTGCTGACATTGATCCATTAATGACTACTCTTTGGGCCCAGTCATTCAACCAGTTCCAAATTCACCTAACTATACTATTATTCATCCATCTTGTCCAAAGGATATGATGAGAATGCCTTGCTGAGATCTGGGCTTTCTACCTATTGCATTTCTCTCATCTACCAGTCCAGTTGTATTTGTCCTTCCTTCTCAAAGAGGACCATGACATCAGGAAAATGATGACATGACTTGCAGTTGACTTTGATTTGAGTGAGGGAGGGCTGTGCAAGGTCACCAGCCTCACTTTCTGCTCCAGAGCCCTCTGGGTCCAGTGGCCAGATATTCATCAGGACCAGTCCAGTAATCCTGTCAGAAGAGGTGATGAGGTTAAGCCAACCTCTCTGTTTATTTCATTTCCCTGCCTGAAGCCAAATCAGCTCTCTGAGCTTTTCTAGGAAAGTCAGATTTTCCTCCCAGGCCCATTTCCACTATTGTTTCTGTTTTCTGGTTCATGTTAACACCTCACTCAGCCTCACTGGGTATGCACACTCTCAAGTTTACCCTGAGTGCTTGTGTGGCATAAAGCTTGACACTAATTGGTAGGTACAGGATTTGGACTGATCACTACAATAGAGCCAATTACAGCATGGCTAGTCTTTTCTTAAAGGCCAATCTTACTGTAACACAGGGAAAGGGAGAAAGAGTCCTTGCCTTTCCTAAGAATAGGCTCATAGGTAGTGGTGTTAGAACAAAATACAAAGAAAAACGGAAGGGCAGGGAATGAGATTCAGAGACCATGGGGCTCTAGGAAAGGATGCACTCCACAAACAAATGCATGGTCTTTTGAAAGATTGCAATGGACTCCAGAGGTTGGAATGGGAAGCAGATGAGTGAGCCACAAGTTGAGATTTTTCTCCATAGAGGAGAGGAGATAGAACAGGAAAGAAAAGGAAGAGAAGGGAAGGGAGGGGAGGAGAGAAGAAGGAAGAGAAGGGAAGGGGAAGAAAAAGAGGGAAAAAGAGTAGGAGGGAGGGAGGGGAAGGAAGAGAAAGGAAGAAAAAGGAGGAAGGTAGGGGAGAGAATAGAAAAGGGAGAAAGATGAGGGAAGAAAGGCAAGGGGAAGGAAAGGAGAAGGAGAAAGAGAAAGAGAGGGGAACAATTCACTTCGCACAAGGGTAACTAGCTTCCTCTCTTTGCCCCAAAGGAGAGGAGAGGTAAGAATAGAAGGTAAGTGTCAGAATGTAGCAGCTGAAGTCTTACTCCTGGAGAGCCGATTTTGGTTTCTCACTGAAGCTCTTGGTAAGATAAGCAGTCTTACCTGACCTTGGCTTTTACCCTGGTCATAGAGGCACTGTGGTATAAGGGGTGAATTGCTGGACTTAGAATCAGAAAAAAGCGAGTTCAAAATTCTACTTCAAACATTTACCAGTAAATGACACTGGTCACTTAATCCTTAGTTTCTCCACCTGTAAAATGGGGGTATTACTGTGTAAAATGAAGTCATATATTTAAAGTGTTTGCTATACCTTTGTTGTCCAGTTGTGCCCTACTCTTCATAACCCTATTTGGAGTTTTCTTGGCAAAGATACTGGAGTGGTTTGCCATTTCCTTCTCCAGCTCATTTTACAGATGAGGAAGCTGAGGAAACAGGGTTAAGTGACCTGCGCAGGGTCACACAGCCCATAAGTATCTGAGGCCACATTCGAACTCAGGTCTTCCTGACTCCAGGTCCAGTGCCCCATCCACTGCACTACCCAGCTATCTGCTTGTGGAGGCTGTTTATAGATATTTGAGTGTGAGTATGGGGGAGGGAGTGTGGAGGGAGTAAATGGAGTCCCCTGTGGTGCTCTGAAGGACCTGGCATGTCCAGATAGAATGCTTGGACTCGAGTCAGGAAAACCTCAGTTTGAATCTGGCCTCAGACATTTGCTAGATGTATAACCCCAGGTAAGTCACTTAGAACTCTTCAGTTTGAGAGGCATTCTCTCAATGAGACAGTTCAGCTCCACACCCTCAAAGGTCCCTTCTAGCTGTAAATATATTGCCTTAGGAGCCTAAGGTTTCATGAATGTTGCAGGCTTCCAGGAGATCCTGTCCATTTGTAATGGAAGCACATCCCCAGAGCTGAAAGGAGCCTTACAGACCCTCTTGGCCAGGGTTTTGTAACCTTCTTTGTATTGTGGACCCTTCAGGCACTGGCTGATGGACCCTTTCTCCAAATCATGCATTTAAATACATACAATAAGATGCATGGGGCAGCTAGGTGGTGCAGTGCATAGGGTGCCAAACCTGAAGTCAGGAAGACCTGAGTTCAAATCTGGCTTTGGAAACTTACTAGCTATGTGACCCTCGGCAAGTCACTTAACCCTGTTTGCCTCAGTTTCCTCACCTGTAAAATGAGCTGGAGAAGGAAATGGTGAACCACTTCAGTATCTTTGCCAAGAAAACCCCAAATGGGGTCATGAAAAGTTGGACACAGCTCAACAACAACAAAGAAGATGCACTGGTTCACCAATTGTATTAGAATAAAGAGGTAACTTTCCCTATTCTGAGTTCATAAACCTTGTCCATGGATCTCTGAATACGATCCCTTCATTTAACAGAAGAGGAAACTGAGGAGAAGAAAGGGAGAGGGACTTGCCCAAAATCACCCAAGGAGTAAGGAGCAGAGCTCCAATGCAAACACAGGTGTTGACTCTAAATGTTTTCCATTACAGTGAGTGCACTTTCCCAGGTTGGTCCTGCTCTGTTTAAGAAAGAGACACAATCTCCCAGGTGGAAAGTCTGCAGGCTGAACCAAGTATCTGGGAATCTCCATTCTTCACACTGCCTAGGCACCCTGTGTGGGAGTCCTGACATGGCATAAAGGGCTGAGAGTTAGGGTCCACAGAATCTTTGTGTAATGGAAAGCTGAATGTTGTTCCCAACCAAAAGTATTGGGCTGTTGTGGGGATATAACAAAGTATGAATCATAGATTGCACAGAGAGGACAAGTCTAAGAGATCACTGGTGCAATACCAGCTAGGTGGGGAAGGGGAGAGTCAGGAAGACCTGAGTTCAAATCCAACTTCAAATACTTATTAGCTGTGTGACCCTAGGCAAGTCACTTAACTCACTCTTGCCTCAGTTTCCTCATCTGCAAAATGGGAAAAATAATAGCCCCTACCTCCCAGTGTTGTTGCGAGATAATAATTGTAAAGCGCTTAGCAGTACCTGGCACAAAGTAAGCCCCTAGTAAGCCAGCCATTATTATTACTGCTACAGATAAGGAAATTGAGACTCAGAAAAGTTAAGTGATTTGTCTAAGATCATACATGTAGAATGTAGTAGAGTCAGGATTTGAACCCAGACCTTCGGATTTGAGAGGCTAACAGACTTGGAAATGGGAAGAAATGAGTTCAAATCCTGACCTAGACACTAGCGTACAAGCTGGGCAAGTCACTTAAAACCTCTGTGCCTCAGTTTCCTCATCTGTAAAATAAGAAGTTTGAGCCCCATTGCTTCTAAAGTTCCTTCTGACTCTAAATTCATGGTCTATAATCCTATGATTACAAATGCAGAGTGTTTTCTACCACACCATGGTGCCTGGATATGAGCATGTCTGGAAAGCCAGAAAATGCCATTCTCAGTGAGAGCTCATTATTTGCAAGGAAAACCAATACTCCAGTTAACAACCAAGGGCTTCTCCCTTCACTTTCTGAACCTGGTCCCCATCAAGAAAGCTGGAAATCTTCCACCTTTCAAGGTCTTCAACAGACCTTTTCCCACCCCCACCCCCTGCTTACTGTTCTGTCTGGGAACAATAGAAGCCATAACTGAGACGTCTCTATCCTAGCTGACGGAGCCGGGCTCTAGCCTGATAGGGAGGAGGAACAGCGAGGCAGCCAGCAGGAGGGAGAGAAAGAGAAAGGGAGAGAAAGACACTGACAGGATCGCTTTGAAATCTGAGCGATTAGATCTGCCTCCAAAATTGCGTGTAACTTTTTTGTAGCTTCAGGGAGCAGTGGGAGCTGAGGCAAGCAGAAGCAGCAGCGCATGCTCACACATCAAGAGTGGGCCCTAGAAGAAGAGGCCTGGCCTGGTACTGAAGCCAGAGGGGACAGGAGCAGGTGGTTCAGTGGGCAGTGCAATGGATCTGAGATCAGAGGCTCAGGGACAGATCCCGATTCTACCATTCACTACGGTATTATCTTGGGCAAAACTTTTAACCTCACACAGCCTTAGTGTCCCCATCTCTAAAATGGGGGAATTGGGTTAGGTGACCTCTAGGATTACTTTTAGCTGTAAAACTATGACCATATGCTTTCATACAAAGAGGAGGACAAGGCAACACTCTTGGAGACAGCAGCAAGAGCATCAGTCATAGAAGTCAAGAACTTCAGGAAAAGGGGTTTCAAAAAGCATTTATCTTGTTCAGTCTCCCATTCTTTACAGTCCTCTACACACACACACAGACATACACACACACACAGACACACACTCACATACACTCACATACACTCACACACACACAGTCTACCTATAGTTTCTGCTTCTAGGCGTGGAGATCTCACATTAAAGAGGAACCATTGTCATCTGCTTTGATACTGTACCCTAAGGACTATGGGACCTTTTCCATATGATTCACATGGGTTGGTTTCCCCATTAGAATGTAAGTTCCCTGAGAGCAGGGATTGTCTTACTTTTTCTATTTGTATCTCCAGTGCAGAGAGCACAGTGTCTTGCACATAGTAAACATTTAATAAATGCATCATTCATTCCTTCATTCTCACAGTCTCCTGAAGCAGTCCATTCTACCTTTGGATAACTCTAATTGCTCAGAAGTTTCCTCTAATATCAAATCAAAATTTTCTTAATCTCTCTTTCCACGTGACAATCCTTCAAATACTTGAATATTCCAATCTGATGCACTCTTCCCAGCCTGGCTCCCCAAGTCTTTTCTGCATTCCAGATCCAACAATATCCTCTCAACTGATCTTCATACAATGTTATTTTGAATCCATTCAGGCTCATCCTCCTTGGCATAATAAAAACTGGCATGTATATACCAACTCATTTGATCCCCACAACAAACCTGAAAGGTAAGTACTATGGCAATTATTATCCTCAGATGAGTAAGTTAAGACTCAAAAATCAGGTTGAGTGATTTGTCCAAGGTTTAACAACGAGTAGATAAGAGAGAAAGGATCTGATCATGGGTTTCTTTTAATTCCTCATCTAGATTCCTTCCACAAAGCCCATATGTCATCTCTGATACACTCCAGTTCATCAATATCTCCCCTAAGGTAGGGCCCCAGAAATGGACAAAATCCCCCTGCTGTGGTCTGATCAGGGAAGAGTCAAGAAGGACTACATTGTTCTGCAAATGATTCTTCCATTATCATAACTTATTGACAACTAGTTTTGTTGACTTCCTCTTCCCATTGCTGATGGTCCACTAAGACCTCCAAGTCTTTTTCACAGGTGCTATCTATCATCTACCCCTGTCCCCCCAGTCCTATACTGGTACAGATGATATTTTTGAACTTCAGTGGCCAGAAGTAGAAATCAGGGGGCCTACGCTTGTGAGTCAATTCTTTGGGAACCACTCTCCAGCTGGCAGTATGTACAGTGAATGGGGAGAAGCTGGAGCAGCAGATTGGGTGACTACTTTTATCCCTATTTTCCTCCCTCCCTCCCACTCCCTTTCTCTGCTGCGTGGGTGACATCCCCGCAGGGGGAAGGATAGGAGATGAAAACTGCATGAAAAATGCAAGGGCTTCCTATTTTCCCCCCATTTATTAGAAAATCTTTCCTATGTTTACAATATTATTGTCCCCAAACAATTTCATCAGCTCCAACTGACTTCAGGTTCAGCCCTAGGTTCCCCAAATCAGCTTTGATCTGTTAGAATAATTGACAGTTACATGAAAAACAAACTTCAATATGAATGCAATATTCCTGACTGAAGCCTCAGAAATATCAGCCTCATAAAAGACCCATTAGATGATCAAGCACCTCCTGGCACTGGTGCAGAGGTAACAGATGTGTACAGCTGTGGTCTGCAATCCTGAGTGTGCATGTGATCAAGGCATGGACTATGTATCTCTGATTTGCATGATCAAGATAGAGGATGGCAGCTGCTACCAGCCCCCTCCCTCAGCATTGCCAGCCTGCCCTGCACTTGGGTTAAAGGTTCCTTTTCTTTCCTCTGGAGGTCATAGCAAGAAGGTACTGTAGCATCTAATTCAGCTGTCTCCTTTTATAGATAGGGAGACCAAGGTCCAAGGTTTGCCTAAGGCCAAACAGAAAGTAAGTAGCAGGATTCCTACCTAGAACTCCAAATACAACTCACTTTCTATTATACTACACTACCTCCAGGGCGTAGGTCTCCCTCTAAGAGAGAACATAATTACATTGCCTGGGAGGGATGTGAGGGCTAGGGACTAGGGACTAAGAGGTTTGGTTTCCCTCTTCTTCCATAATGGCTCACCATGTGACCCAAGGTTTGCCATTTTAGTTTTCTCTCTCTCTCTCTCTCTCTCTCTCTCTCTCTCTCTCTC